>NC_048232.1:71031065-71069394 GCF_002007445.2 Ailuropoda melanoleuca
GTTCTGGGATCGAGCCCCTCATTGGGCTCCTCCTCTGGGAGCCTGCTTCTTCCTCTCCCACTCCCCCTGCTTGTGTTCCCTCTCTCGCTGGCTGTCTCTGTCTCTGTGGAATAAATAAATAAAATCTTAAAAAAAATATTTTCTTTAAATTCAGTTCATTAATATATAGCATATTATTAGCTTCAGAGGTAGAGTTCAGTAAGTTTTTCCAGTTTTTGAGTGTGTGTCTTATGAGGTTAGAAACTTCTCGGCTGCCTGCTAATTCTCCCTTTGTGTACTCCTCTTCATGGTTGATGTTGTCTATTAGATGATACGCTGTCTTGGTTTTCACAGCCCAGCTGGGGAGAGGGGCTATTGTTGCTGTCAAGGTTGCACTGTGGGTTTGTTCCCACTGGAGGCTGGAAGTGGATGGATGTGCTGCTGGTGAGAAGCACAGTGTGACTCCTCCATATTAACCCCCCATGGATGGTTTCCACGCAGCTCTCACACCTCAGGGCGTTGGTCTTGTTTCCTCCTGGGGGAAAGGAGTATATTCCTCTCTCTGTGTTCCTGCTGATGTTCTAGGCTGGTTTTCCCTTTCAGACTACTATGACTTCTGTCTTTTAGTAAGTTCTCCCTCTCTTTCCTACCAACCATTCACTTTCTAAGTTTGGAGCATAGGTATTCACGTATCTATAATATATTTCCTAGCGGTGTCTATGGTTAGGATTTGAGGTACAAGGTAGACTCCTGTTTCTTCCAGCCTGCCAACTTGTAATCAGCATTGGATATTTACTCCTTATCAACTCCCCTTGGTATTGGGGACTGAAAAGATCTTTTGAAACAGTCTTGTGATTTTCAAACTATGAATCAAAGAAGGAAAAGTGGTTTAACCAACATATCCTGCTTTACCAGTTTGTTACAAAATTGAGTTACATTTCTTTAAATATTTAAACTCTTCTTCACCTCCACCCTGCCTGTTAGGATATGGTCTTCTTCCTTCTCCGGACGCTTCTGTGATGTTAGTTAACAGTTCTGTAGCACTTACCTGGGCCAGACATTCATTTACGTGCTTTTTACGTGTATGAACTCATAACTCCAGACTCCTCAAAGAAGCTCATTAAGTTTAATGTGTCAGTACTTGTTAGTCTTTTCTTGAAGAGAACAAACCTGAAAACCTGCTCCGTCTGTCCGAGATTTGTGTGTTTGCTTGTTTGTTGTTTTGTTTTCAGACTGTTGTTGCTTTTACTTGAATGTGGATTGCTGGTGAATCCCAGGGTGTCTAATGGTTTTGCTCCTTGTCTACTGGTAACCGAGTCATTGAACACCAGTCAGTGATAGTACCGTGTCCTCTGGGACAGCATTTGGTCAAGAGGGGGACACATGGCTCAGGATGGGCTCCTCAGAGCCAATGAGGCTTACTTCTGAGACTTTGATGGACATAGGAGGAATGAAGTCTTTGTGTTTTCACCATGGCTGCCAAGCTTGTAGACTCTGGACCTATTGACCACAGTGCCTTCAACTTGGAGAAATCCTGTCAGAGAATAAAGCCAACATAGAGGAAAGCAAAGCTGGGTCACGGACAAGAAAGACTGAATCCTGACGATACTGTCTGAACCCTTTGATCCGGCCACAGCTGAGATCAGACTACTTGAGACCTTCTAAAGTATGGGGACCAATAAATGTCTTTTCTTTTTTAAAAGCCACTTTGAATTGACTTTCTGTTACATGTGAACAAAGAATCCTGAATAATGCAAGGTGTATGGCAGGGGCACAGTTTCTGGACCGGGGTACGGGGGCACCTGAGGTCAGGGTCCAAGAAATAGTGACTTAAAACAGTGTGCCAACCTGTGAGCAGCATTCTCCCTGGATAGCCCGGGATCTGTGTGAGTGTGGATGTGGAGTGAATATCTTGCTGTCTTCGTGGGGTCCTTTTCCAGATGGTTCTCCTCTCTTAATTGCTTGGGAACTTCTCTTAGAGGGCAGGAACTTGGCATCTGCTGGCATTTTTTACGTGTCTAGAACCTCTCTGGGTGAGTCAGACTATTTAAAGGACAGTTCATTTGGGTCTGAGAAAACTGCCTGTGCAGTGATTGGCCTTCTATTTTCACTTGGACTCATTACTTAATATTTCTTTCTTTTTTTTTTCCTTATGTAATCAGAAGGAGAAATCCTCTTTTTTTTTTCCTGAAGAATTTTTTGGGGGTCGAGCTTTGTCCTGGTGCCTGCTCCCCCAAGCTTAGCAGGGCTGTCCGTCAGCCCTCCTAGAGCACACACTTTAAAGTAGGTCACCTCGATCCGGCTTCTCCCACTCAGTTTGTATTCGTTCATAGATAATGACATCCCTAGCAGAGAGCACCTGCCCACTGGCCAACTCGTTTATGGTAATTCTAGAGTAATATCTGTTGCCTTTTCTATTGTTCCTGGCATATGGAAGTATTTTGGTGAGCAGTGGCAATAGTTAACAAACCAGTATGTTTTGGGGGGGGTGTATTTTGGGTATATTTCCGAATCTCCCTCCCACAAATCCACTCTAAAGCATTCATCCGTGAGCAGTTGTGGTTTCCACCTATCATCCAAAAGTGGCAGGTGAAGTCAGTGACATTATTAAGGTTTCCCTGATGTGTGTTCCTGAAATGTCACAACTCCTTCTCAGGCCACAGTGTCACCAACATTAAAAAAAAAAAATCAGCGATTTATTTTACAAAGGAATAGTTTCTTGGGGTGCTTTGGTGGCTCATTCAGTTAAGCGCCTGACTCTTGGTTTCAGCTCAGGTCACGATCTCAGGGTCGTGGGATTGAGCCCCTCATTGGGCTCTGCACTCAGTGCAGAGTGTGCTTGAGACTCTCTCTCCCTCTGCCCCTTCTCCCCAACAAATAAAATCTTTAAAAAAACACAAAGGAATTGTTTCTTTTTTAAAATAAACTTTAAATTTTAAAATAGTTCCAGATTTATGGAAGAATTGCAAAGATAGTACAGAGAATCTGTCACCAATATTTTGAAATTTGTTTGAAAATTTTTAGGTTGGGGGTTTTCTCTGGAGTTATTTGGTGGTGACCCTGTACTTTTGTATACTGACCAAGTAGAATATTTCAGGCAGTAGCGGGATCTTGGTCTCTTGTAATCTGAGTGGATTATATGAGAAATCTTTATACTGAAGAATCCTTTCGCCCTCATTATATCTGTGGTCACCTTCTGGTTTCTGGTGGGATATACTTCTGCATGGCCAGTGAAGTGATTGATTAACACAAATGGGCCATTAAGCATCTACCCGTGAGTCTTTGAGAATAACAGGAGGGTATCCCATGTATGAATATTACTTTGGAGGGTGTATACAGACCAAGTTATCTATGTTAGCAAGGCTTTTATGTACCTATGGGGTATTACAGTTGGCCTTGACTTTCTCAGCCAGCTGGTACTCAGATGGCCAAGTATGCCGTATTTTATAACAAAAATGTACAATTAAATATTTTATTGTATATTAGAATATTTTTTTCTTTTCTTCATGAAATTATATGACTGGGATATTTTTTGTTTTATTGTGAAATAATTTTAAGTCAACTTCGGTGAGGTATAGTTTATGTACAATAAAATGCATGTTTTGTAATTCCCATGAGTTTTGACAAATGTATACATTCTTATATCTATGACCACATAAGTACATGGAATATTTTCATTACCCCAGAATGTTTCTTTGCGCCTCATACCAGTCAACCTCCCTGGCCCTAGGCAACAACTGGTTTGCTTTCTGTCACCGTAGAATTAGATTTGTCTCATCTCGGGTTATATGTAAATGAATCACATATCATATATCCTTTTGTATCCACTCAATGTAATGTCTTTGTGATTTATCCACTTTATAATGGGTATCAGTCATTCATTTCTTTAAAAGGACTTTCTTATTTTGTTTTTTTTTTAATATTTTATTTATTTATTCGACAGAGATAGAGACAACCAGTGAGAGAGGGAACACAAGCAGGGGGAGTGGGAGAGGAAGAAGCAGGCTCACAGCAGAAGAGCCTGACGTGGGGCTCGATCCCATAATGCCGGGATCACGCCCTGAGCCGAAGGCAGATGCCCAACCGCTGTGCCACCCAGGTGCCCCAGGACTTTCTTATTTTGAAATATTTATAGATTCACAGGAAATAGCAAAGATAGGACAAAGAGGTCCCATGTACATATTAAAGTTAGCTGTAGGACAGTTTCACAAAGGAAACTGACACTGGTACAATGGGTGTGTGTAGTTCTGTCATTCTGTCACATGAAGATTTGGGCAGCCAGCATTGCAAGTAAGCTACAGAGCTCCTCCATTACTCAAAGCTCTCACTGGTTTCACACACTCCCTTCTCTCCTCACCATCTCTAATCCCTGGTGACTATTAATCTGTTCATCTCTATAATTTTGTCATTTCTGGAATGTTACATAAATGGAATCGTACAGAATGTGACCTTTTGAGATTGACTGTTTTTCACTCAACAGAGTGCTCTTGGGGCATGTGTTTAATCCACTCTGCCAATCCAGTTGGCTCCTCTGACTTGGTGGGGTGGGAGTAGTGCCTTGTTATGGCTGGGTGGGGATGGAAGTCTAGGAATCTCCACGTGGTCTGCCCTGATGTTTTGGACAGGCAGCCTTATCAACACCAAGTAGGGATGAAAGTCCCGGCTTTCCACCCAGTTTTGTCTGATACCACACCAGGAGGGGAATGTTAGAGGTGCCTTGTTACAGCGAGACAAGAGGAGAGGTTGGGGGCTGTCCTTTCAGCATTTGCTGATGGGGGTGGTGATGGGGCTGTGGTCCTTTTCATGGTGTTTGCCTGGCATAGAGCAATTGTGTCTAAAAGTTTTCTGTCTTAATAGTTTGCCCCTTTCTTCTTTCGTTCGCCAGAGAAATTTCTTGGGGGACTTTTTTGTTTGTACCTATTGGTGTTCCCAGGTTGGCTGCTTCTCCAGCATCCAAACCCAGATATATGAGGCAAAAAACCCGGGAACTCACTACCATGTCATTTTTGAGGTCCTAAGGTCCTTAGCGAGTTTGTCTTATCTCTACCTTTTAAAGCCTTCTTATGTGTTTTTTCTAGATACTGTTGATACTTAGTGGGAAGAACAGGGAGAAGTGTATCTATTTCATTTTTCATTCCTTTTTTGTGTGTGGAGTAATATTCCATTGTATAGAAACACTACAATTTGTTTATCTGATTACCTGTTGATGCACGTTTGGATTGATTCCAGTTTTTGGCTTTGAACGTGATTTACTGCCTCTATTAACATACATCGTCAAGTCTTTGTGTGGGCATATGTTTTCATTTCTCGGGATAAACACCTTGGGGTGGAATTGCTGAGTCATATGGTAATTGTATGTTTAAGTTTACAAGAAACTGTCAACCTGTTTTCCAGAGCAGTTGTGCCATTTTCCTTTCCCACCAGCAATGCTCCAGCTGCTGTCCTTCCTCGCCAGCATTTGCTATTGACAGGCTTTTAAGTTTTAGTCATTCCGGTTTTAATTTGCATTTCCCTGGTGACTGACGATGTTGAACATCTTTTCATGTGCTCATTTGCCATTCATAGGTCTTCTTTGGTAATGTGTCTATTAAAATATTTGGCCCATTTTGTTTTATTGAGTTGTTTGTCTTGTTCTTACGGAGTTGTAAAGGTTCTTTATATTTTCTGGAGACAATTCTTTTACTAGATAGGTTTTGTGAATATTTTCTCCCAGTCTGTGGCTTGGCTCTTCATTGTCTTAACAGTGTCTTTTCAAGAGAGCGAGTTTTCAATTTTGATGAAGTCTGGTTTATCAGTTTTTTTCCTTACAGTTGATATTTTTTTGTCCCATGAAAACTTCACCCAAGTCAAAGTTTAAAAAATTTTCTTTTCTATTTTTTGCATAAAAGTATTGTAGTTATGGATTTTTAATTCTCTTTGCATGTGGTATGAGGTAAGGTTTGAGATCCACTTTTGCATATGAATATCCAGTTATTCCAGCACCTTTTGTTGAGAGGACTGTCCTATATCACTTGGAGACTTTGTTGATGATCAATTGACTATATGTGTGTAGGTCTATTTCTGGACTCTCTTCCATTGATTTATATGTCTATCCTTGTGCCAATATCACATTGCTAATAATATGTATTACTATTTCATACATTAGCTTATATTAATATGTAATAACAGAGTAGATCAGCTTTATGGTTAGCTAGTTTGTAGTAAGTCTTGAAAGTCACGTAGTATATGTCCTCCAACTTTGCTCTTATTTTTCCAGATTGCTTTTCTATTTAAATTTGAGATTCAGCCTGTCTAGTCCTATAAGATAGCTGTCTGGTATTTTTATTGGCATTGTGTCCATGTCTAGATCAGTTTATGGAGAATTGACATCACTATAGTGAGTCTTCTGAGCTATCAACATGGTATGCCTCCAGTTATATAGATGCTTTTTAATGTTTCACCTGGTATTTTGTGCATTTTAATTTCACCTTTGGTCTTTTGTTGAATTTTGAGATCAGTTTCCCTCTTTTTTTCCTTCCTCACTCCCTTGATCCCTCTTTATCTCCCGCTTCTGTCTCCCTCTCTTCTTTCCTCCCCACGTTTGTTCATTCACCCCTCCCTTCCTTTTAGCCTTTCATCCTTTTTGCTTTTGAAATTCAGCCATATAGTACATATCTTGAATCCTGTGGTCATTTCGTGAATTTGTTAAGAGTTAAAATGTGTTCTGTACATAAACACATTTGGGAAGCCTCACGCGAGGGCCAGCAGCGGTTGCTCATATGCGAGAGGCAGCATAAGTTCCTTGTCCGGAGTGTGGACCCTGCCACGTGACCAAGATTCCCTGCAGGGGAGGCTGATGGGTGTCCATGTGCCCAGCGACAACTTGGGAATCTCTCTGACAGGGCGTTAGCATATTGATTGATTGATTGATTGATTGATTGATTGATAGTTGGGGGAGGAGCAGAGGGAGAGAGACTCTCAAGCACACTCTGCACCGAGAGCAGAGCCTGACACGGGGCTCGATCCCACGACTCTGAGATCATGACCTGAGCTGAAACCAAGAGTCAGACGCTTAACCAACTGAGCCACCCAAGTGTCGCTCTCTGATTGCATTTTTGGGGGACAGTCAACAACTGTTGTTTTGAGATCCAAATGTAAATGCCTGTAGGCAGTTGGCGATAGAAGGCTGCAGTCCCGGGAGAGTTTCAGGTTGGAGAGAAACAGATGCTACCTGATGATATACGGGATGAAAGTATTTGATGAGATTAGACATTCTCCACTACACATTTCTTACAATGTCACTGGCCATTACAGAATCCGTTAGAATAAAGGAACGTGTGGGTGTTCTCCACTGACAGGCCCACAAGCTTGTGAGCTTTGGTTTTCTGGTGGCAGAGAATAGCCACGGAAGGCAGGGTGGGCTGTGCTTGCCTCCACACCAGGGGCACACATCAATCAGCAGGCGAAAACATAATGAAGAGGGGCGCCTGGCTGGCTCAGTCGGTAGAGGTGCAACACTTGGTCTTGGGGTTGTGAGTTTGAGCCCCATGTTGGGTGTAGAGATTACTTTAAAAATTTTAAAAATTAAAAAAAAACATGATAAAGGGATGTATAGGGACCTAGGACTTGAAACAATCACACCACAAAAAGCAGTTTGGAGAAAATTATAATAAAGAGCAGTCTTGGGATAGTTAAAAAAAATAGTGCAAACTACGGATCCAGACCACCTGTGTTTGCTCTGCCGTTACTGGATGTGTGACTTCAGGAAAGTGATTTTATCTCCTTTGTGCTTCCATTTCTTCCTTTGAAACATTGGGAAAATAATAGTAGCTACACTGATTTTTTTGGAGGCTTTAAAGGTCAGTGTATGTGAAATGATTGGACTAGTGACTAGTACGCCCTGGATTAGCGTGTGATGGTACTATTATTGTTACAACCCATTGTCTACTGGGGGAAGCAGCCCTGTAGTGACAACAAAAGTAAAACCCATGAGGGTTCTAACTGAGGTCTTGAAGCACAGAGATGGAAGAGCCAGGGGGGGAGTCTTCAGGGGGAGCTTATGTTTGGACTGACTCTTGAAGGTGGGTGTAGCTCAGCAGCTGTATAAGGAGAAAGGAGTGTCCTTGCGGAGGGAAGTCCAGGTCGGACAGCGCTTGTGGTACACAGTGAGTGGGCTGTGGGGCTGAGTGTGGAGCTCACGGTGGAAGTCAGTGGGAGGGTGCCGTTGGAAGGTAGGCGGGGGCCCTGTACTGGGGGCGCATTTGTACAGTGAAAGCCATGAAAGAAAAGGCAAAACTTGTGTTGAAA
This sequence comes from Ailuropoda melanoleuca, assembly GCF_002007445.2. Lineage (NCBI taxonomy): Eukaryota > Metazoa > Chordata > Mammalia > Carnivora > Ursidae > Ailuropoda > Ailuropoda melanoleuca. The sequence goes on from NC_048232.1 coordinate 71,039,331, forward strand.
CTGAGCACTGAACTTTGGGAAGAGAATGAGTTTTTCCTTTTTTCTTCTATCTGAACATGACTTTATTATTTTTTTAAAAGACTTTATTTATTTATTTATTTTGAGAGAGAGAGTGACGGGAGGGGCAGAGAGAGAATCTCAAGCGGACTCTATGCTGAGTGTGGAGCTCAATGCCGGGCTCAGTCTCATGACCTTGAGATCATGACCTGAGCTGAAATCAAGAGTCAGATGCTTAATCGACTGAGCCACCCAGGCGCCCCTGAGGATGACTTTAATTTTTAAAAAAATTTTAAAAACATTTAATTTATTTATTCATTTGAGATAGAGAAGGAAATCATGAGCAGGGGGAGGGGCGGAGGGAGAGGGAGAAGCAGACTCCCTGCTGAGCTGGGAGCCCGACGTGGGGCTCGACCCCAGGACCCTGAGATCGTGACCTGAGCTGGAGGCACACTGAACATGACTTTGGGCATGGGCTCACCCACAGGTAGTGGCAGGGCTGTGTACCAGAGCAGTTAGGGGCGACAGGAGAGCTAAGAAGTGGAGCCATGTGTGGTGGCAGTTTGGGGGACAGGCAGTGACAGGAGTGACAATTCAAATGGGCTATTCATCCATTCAGCTAACGTCGGCTAAGTATCCACTGTGTGCCACACACCCCAATAGTTAGGTTTCGAGGGCACAGTGAACAAAGAGACAGAACCCCTCTTTGCCTTCATTCTCTCATCCACTATGGATACTATATGTATATATGTATACTGTATTATATGTATTTTTTCTGGAGTATTTTAAGGCCCATCCCGGACATCATATCAGTTCCCCTTTAAATATTTGAGTATGTCTCTCTCGCTGATAGGGACTTTAGAAAGCGTAACCTCCATAGCATTATCAGCATCTCATGTTTCACACCGTGTTATATGATAGCACCATATTCTTTACTAGCCAGTACACATTCACATTTTCCCCAGTGTTCTGTTTTTTAAAACTTAAATTCAGTTAGCCAACATACAGTACATTGTTCGTTTCAGATGTAGTGTCCGCAGTGTTTTAAAAATGTCTTTTTTAAAAGTCAGTTTCTTTGTTCCCTATTCTGTTCCATTGAGCTGTGTGTCTGTTTTTGTGCCGACACCGTGCTGTCTTGGTGATCACAGCTTTGTAACAGATCTTGAAGTCTGGCATTGTGATGCCATCAGCTTTGGTTTTCTTTTTCAACATTCCTCTGGCTATTCGGGGTCTTTTCTGGTTCCATACAAATTTTAGGATTATTTGTCCCAGCTCTGTGGAAAATGTCAATGGTATTTTGATAGGGATTGCATTGAATGTGTAGATTGCTCTGGGTAGCACAGACATTTATTTATTTATTTATTTATTTTAAAGATTTTATTTTATTTATGTGACAGAGAGACAGCCAGCGAGAGAGGGTACACAGCAGGGGAGTGGGAGAGGAAGAAGCAGGCTCCCAGCCGAGGAGCCCGATGTGGGACTCGATCCTGGAACTCCGGGATGACGCCCTGAGCCGAAGGCAGACGCCTAATGACTGCGCTAAACACAGACATTTAAACAATATTTGTTCTTCCAATCCATGAGCATGGAAGGTTTTTCCATTTTTTAGAGTCTTCCTCAATTTCTTTTGTAAGTGTTCTGTAGTTTTTAGAGTATAGATCTTTCCCTCTTTGATTAGGTTTATTCCTAGGTACCTTATGGTTTTTGGTGCAATTGTAAATGGACCGTTTTCTTACACCATAAACAAAAATAAACTCAAAATGGATGAAAGACCTAAATGTGAGACAAGAATCCATCCAAATCCTAGAGGAGAACACAGCAACCTCTGTAACCTCGGCCACAGCAACTTCTTGCTAGACACATCTTCGAAGGCAAGGGAAACAAAAGCAAAAATGAATTATTAGGACTTCATTGAGATAAAAAGCTTCTGCACAGCAAAGGAAACAGTCAACAAAACTAAAAGCCAGTCCACGGAATGGGAGAAGATATTTGCAAATGACGTATCAGATAAAGGGCTAGTATCCAAGATCTATAAAGAACTCATCAAACTCAACACCCCCAAAACAAATAATCCAGTCGAGAAATAGGCAGAATACATGAACAGACATTTCTCCAAAGAAGACATACAAATGGCCAACAGACACATGAAAAAGTGCTCAACATCACTCAGCATCAGGGAAACACAAATCAAAACCACACTGAGATACCACCTTACACTGGTCAGAATGGCTAAATTTAACAAGTCAGCAAACAGGTGTTGGTGAGGATGTGGAGAAAGGGGATCCCTCCTACACTGTTGGTGGGAATGCAAGCTGGTACAACCACTCTGGAAGACAGGATGGAGCTTCCTCAAAAAGTTAAAAATGGAGCTACCCTATGACCCAGCAATTGCACTACTGGGTATTGACCCCAAAGATACAGACGTAGTGAAGAGAAGGGCCACATGCACCCCAATGTTCATAGAAGCATTGTCCACAATAGCCAAACTGGGGAAGGAGCCGAGATACCCTTCAATAGACGAGTGGATAAAGAAGATGTGGTCCCTATATACCATGGACTATTACTCAGGCATCAGAAAGATGAATAGTTACGATTTACATCGACGTGGATGGAACTGGAGGGTATTATACTGAGTGAAATAAGTCAATCAGAGAAAGATAATTATCATATGCTTTAACTCATATGTGGAATATAAGAAACAGGGCAGAGGATCATAAGGGAAAACTGAATGGGAAGTCATCAGAGAGGGAGAACCATGAGAGGCTCTTAACTACAGGGAACAAACCAAGAGTTGCTGGAGGGGAGGCTGGTGGAGGGATGGTGATGGGCATTAAGGAGGGGACATGACGTGATGAGCACCAGGGGTTGTATGCAACTGACGAATCACTAAATTCTACTTCTGAAACTCACAATACACTTTATGGTAATTAAATTGAATTTGAATTTTAAAAAAGTCAGTTTCTTGGAATCCGTATTCAAACAGGGCTCCATGTTGTATTTGGCTGACTTGTGTCTCTCACTAATCTTTAGTCGTTCTCCATACTCCCTTTTGTAACCTTTGTGCCGCTGAAACTTTTTTGTTTTTAAATTATCACATGATAAGGGAGCCTGGGTGGATCAGTCCGTTAAGCATCTCACTCTTGGTTTCGGCTCAGGTCATGATCTTGGGCTGGTGAAGGAGCCCTCCTATGGGCTCAGTGCTCAGCAGTGAGCAGGGAGTCTGCTTGTCCCTGTGCCTCCCACTGCTCACTCTCTCTCTCACTCAAATAAATAAATAATCTTTAAAAAAGTAAACTATCATATGGTCAAATTGAGTTTTTGGTGTACAATTCTATTTTAACACGGGTAGATTCACGTAACTGCTACCGTAATCAGGTTACAGACCAATTCCTTCACATCCGCCCAAATTCTCTGGCACTTTCCCTTTTAAGTAACACCTCTTGTGCGTTATACTTGTTGGAAAATGGAGTCATTGTGCTGTAGAATTTCCCACAAGCTGGGTTTGGCTGATAGTGTTCTCACAATGTGGTTTGGCGTGCTTCTGGGATTTTCTGGTAATAGAGCTAGAGGTCTGGTTAGATGCTGGGCCAATTTTCTTTTTTTCCTCTTTTGATAGGAATACTTACAGATGGTGCTGTGGGTTTCCTGTTGCTTGATATCGGAAGGAACGTAGTATTTGGTTGAATAACTTCTAGTGCTGTTTCCTCACTGGGTTCAGCTGTAACCAGCTCGATCCCTCTGTCGGAGCGCACCCCATCGGCCCCTCACCCAGTGACTTTCCTCGCTGCTCATGGCCACCACCTAGAGCTGTTATTTCATCAGGGAGTCCAAAACGGTGATTTTCTAATTCTGCCATTTCTTTTGCATTTATCAATTTTAGTTCTCTTCTGGTAGACATTTAACGGGAGGGAAGGATCAACCAGGCAGAGACTGTACAGTCTTTTTTTTTAAAAGGTTTATTTGAGAGGGAGAGAGCGAGCGAGCAAGAATGCAAGAGCAGGGGGAGGGAGAAGCAGACTCCCCGCTGAGCAGGGAGCCCGATGCGGGACTCGATCCCAGGACTCTGGGATCATGACCTGAGCCAAAGGAAGACGCCCAACCGACTGAGTCACCCAGGTGCCTCTGTACAGTTATTTCTTTGAGGAGTTGGTGGCCCTGAGTAGCTCAGTTAGGTGGTAATGAAAGAACCATTAGTAAAGACTTGGGGCACGTCTCCCGACGGAGAGCCCAGCCTCTCCTTCCCAGCTGCGTGCTGGTGGAGCCGCAGAAACGAGGCTGCCTCGTGCTGTTCAGGAAGCCCAGGGGAAGGCTTCTTGGGACAGGAAGTTTGCCAAGTTTCTGAGTCTTAGTCAGGTCTCAGTTGGGGGAAAGGGAATAAGCTTTGAATTGGATGAAAAATGGACATTTGATCATAGATTAGATCTATTAATATCCAAAAATATCATTGTTCTAACAGCCAAAGTGACAAAGAAACCTGTAGGATCGTAGATGCTAATTATGCAGGTATATTCAGTTTGTGAAAATTCACTGAGAATATGGCCTACGTACTTTGTAATACGCATCTTCAGTTTCAGTAAAAATTTAAAAGACAGCTGCAGGTTGTAATATAGTCCGTGTACAGAAGGAAGATCGCGCACAGCACGTTTGCGGACGGTGGCGTTGAAAATGGAGATTTTAGGATTGTGCCTGTTTATGCCAGTGGCAGGCTATTATCTGAGCCTCTGTTGTGTCCGGTCTGACGTAGCCAGGGGAACAGCTACGTGTGCCTTGCTGGGAAATTTTGTCACGAAATGAATGAAACGTTTCAATCTGGGGGGTGCCATTTTGGAACATTCCCTGCAGTTGGTGTGTCAACGAAATGGAGGCCATTGGAGTTGGGCAGGGCAGTCGAGAGGCTGTGACACAAGTTCTGGTTGGGTTAGAGCACCGCGTGGGGTGGGGGTTAGGTCGCACTTACACCTGCAGCCCACCGTCTCCTCCGAGGGTGCCCGTATACACCCGCCTGCTGTGTATCAACTTCCAGGTGGTGGGAAGCAGCTCAGCCTTCACATGTCCAGCCTGAACTCAACACCTTCCTCCCCAGACCTGGTCCTAGTCCGTGTTCTCAGTCCCTGTGGATCACGTCCATCCTACATTCAGTCGTGCAAGCCAGGGTCTGGGAGTCACTCTTGCCAAGTCCTGCTGATCTCATCTGTTAAAGGTGTCTGGAGTCCTTCAGCTTCTCTGCATCCTCACGGTCTTTGGCCTGGCCAAAGCTGCCTGGGCCCCGATGCAGGGTCCTAATTGGTCCACCTTGGCCCGCTGCGGCCTGCGTCCAGTTCCCTTGCCATGCTAAAGCCAGTCGATCTGAATCATTCAGGATTCTTGCGGCTGGATCCGTTCTCAGGAAGGTTTTCCCAGGTGGCAGCCTCCAGTGCCTCCAGGCTTACACCCTGCTAGGTGAGTGACCCCACTTCCCACTTAGACGGTACTGGAAGCCATTGGGAAAGATGAGCCTTGGCAAGGCTGGTTTTGTGAGGAGAAGGCCACCTCACTGGCTGCACCTGGTTGCTCGATAGAGAAACAACCAGGATGCTTGTCGCTCCTAGGACGGAGTCCAGCTGCGTCAACCCCAAGGGGAGTGTCCAGAATATATGGCCAAATCAAGACGTCTGCCCATTCCCCACTTTTTTTTTCTTTTTTTTCCTTCTCTGAGTTTTATTTCTGTGAGGCTTGGGGGCTCTGAGTCACCCAGACGGATCGCTTATCTATTGCGTTGTTCCCCTCCCCAGATTTCTGGGAATCTCACCTCTCCTCATCCACGGCTGAACCAGGAGAGGAGCCAGGTTCACATCCTGGGCCTGGGTGCAGCTGATTGCTCCAGAGATAAGCACCTGACTGGGGTTTGGCCAATCCTTCCCAGGAGTCTGGAAGGAAGGCTGAGAGACGTCCGCTCAGACTAACGAGGTGAAGGGGACTTCCTGTGTCCCAGCCCCAGCCTTCTCTGAGCCTGTATCTCTGCCCTTGGGCTCCATGGGAAACGCCAGGGCCCTCCCAGTAAGTTTTCCCTTACCAAGTGCAAACTGGCTTCTGTGGGTTTCTGTAACCGGGACTCAAAATAATCCTGCCTCATGACTCTCAGAGAACACTGTCTGAATTCCTTTTTATGAGCCTAAAGACTGCCTGACATTCGTCCTAAAATTGTTTTTCCCGCGTGGAGGAAAAGGTGGAGATGACTGACAGTACGTGTAAACCAGTAGCCACAGAGTCCTACCCTCCTTGCAGCAAACAGATGTCGCAGCAGTGGAGGAACTTTGCTGTTTGCAGAATTCCTACTAGAACTCTCTTCTCTGACTGACAATCCTATGCAGCTCGTGCTTGCTTACGTTTTATTTTTGCTGTTCAAAAGTGAGAGGGAGTTGTGCTCGAACCTGCCCTCGGTGTCCCCAGTGAGAGAACAGTTATGAATAGATGTTCACACATGGAGTCAGGTGGCCGTCACCACTGTCCCTCATTTCTGTCCCTTGGAAGGATCTGCGTGCTCGCTCCTCCTGAGCCCAGTGGCACCCGTCAAAGAAAGTGGAGCATCCAAAATACCCGAAGGTTGAGAAACAAGAGATTTATCTCAGCGGGGGGAGGGTTAAAACTCATGTAGATATTGTTTGAATATCTCTTAGTTCTGATTTCGCTTGATGATAAAGGAGAGAATATTACAGAGAGAAGCCGTTGACTTGTATCTGTCCCTTTTTGTTCTGAAAAAGGTCCAGCTCGTGAAGATAGGTTTCCTTGGTTTGGGCAAAGTCCTAAAAGAAACTGGGGTTGGGGTTGGGGTTGGTTGTGGGACTAGCTCTCGGGGCCAAGAAGGTAGTATCAGAAGGATGAGGGGGTTGCTGGAAGAGTCTCCCTCTGTCCCCCCTCTTGCCTCCCTCCTTTGATGGTTGCTGTGGGAGATGGTTGAGTTCCCTTCTGTTGCAGCCCACGGTTGCCTGGACTGCCTGGACGTACAGCTGGGAGAAGCCTGATAGACTCGCAGTGCCACTCCCCGTCTGTTTCTCAGGTCTTGTCCCTTGCATCAGTTCGTAGGGTCTTTAAGATTCTGCCCTGGGGTGGTTTTAGAACATGTCCATGAATCCTTTGACACTCCGTCCATGGAAAGGTGGGCTCTGTGTCTCCCCCTCACCCTGAACCTGGGCGAGTTTGTAACTCAATGTGTAACCAAAGGAGTGCGATGGAGATTGTGTTTGAATTCTGAGGCCAGGTCGGAAAAAAATGCTACAGCTTACTCCTTTGTTTGCTGAACACTCATTTTTGGAGCCCTGAGCTGCAGGGTAAGAAGTCTGAGCCCAGGCTGTAGAAAGAGGCCGTGTTGGTGCTATGGTCAGTAGCTACAGTCAGTCTCAGCAGGCGGCCAGCGTCAGATGCTGGATGTGGGAGTAAAGGCAACTTCACGTGAAGCCGGGCTCTAGCGGTTGGGTCTTCCAGCCAGGGAGTCTTCCCACCTGAGGCTGCAAAAGTCATGGAGCAGAGATGGGCCCTTTCTGCTGTGTCTCCACCTGAATTCCAGACCCACAGAATCTGTGAGCAAAGTAAAATGTTTGTTTGAAGCCTTTGTGTTTTGGGTAAGTTACCCCAAAGTAATGAGAACACCCTCTCACACTGGGCCTCCCTACCCCTCTCCGTACAACTGAAGGCTTGGAGGACAGTAATTGAACACTCGTGGTCTCTGTAGGCACGCTGGCTCCCAAGAAGAAAGTTAATGGAGGAGTTAAGTCAAGCATTCCCATTTTATTCTTCCCATAATTACCAATGAGATATGGCATTCCGTCGTCCCTGAGACCTGGAACCTTACAGGGACTAAGCTTCCTTCGCATCAAAGAAACATCAGAAGAGGGACACCAGTGTTCACCTCTGTCAAGAGGTATATTTTAAAAGGTTTTGTCTTCATCCCCCTTCTCCCTCAATTATTTTACTGTACTCGTTTATTTCTTTTTGTTTTGTTAGAGTGTAATAATATAAATTATAGTAAAGTTAAAAGAATGAGTTATAATAAAAAGTTTTTTTTAAAGATTTTTTATTTATTTATGTGACAGAGACAGACAGCCAACGAGAGAGGGAACACAGCAGGGGAGTGGGAGAGGAGGAAGCAGGCTCCCAGCGGAGGAGCCCGATGTGGGACTCGATCCTGGAACGCCGCGTTCACGCCCTGAGCCGAAGGCAGACGCTCAACGACTGCGCTACCCAGGCGCCCCAATAAAAAGTTTTTAAAAATTTGTTATACAATTATATACAATGTAATATATAATAAAACTTTTATAATAAAGAAATAAAAATTCTTTTATTTGATTGTTTTCATTGTTTTGTTTTCTTTCATTTTAGTGGTTCTTTCAAATGTTTTGTGTTCCTTGGATATCTCTTCATACAAGTGTGAGGCATTACAAAGCTGACTGGAAGCTCTGAATACATAGGCAGGGGTTGGGGATGTGTGGGCCTCTCATAGGGAAACTGGGAGGTGAAAGGGCTGTCTTTGGGTATACCTCCAGAGCTTAATCAGAACAGGGAAGTCTTTTCTCTGGAATAGTTTAATTCTGCAGACAAGAAGTGCCCTGTCTCCTGCTTTGGTAGTGTGAGCTACTTGCAAATCCAGGAGCAGGTTGGGGAGGGACTGGGTTCCCCATCGTTCAGCACTGAGTGTCTCTTAATCTCCCTGTTTTCAGGCTCTCGGGGAGGGAAATTTTTCCTATACCCTTCAAAGATTCTTCTAGTTGCTCTAAGAATTAAATCGACATAGGACAGAGTGACAGGAGAAAATAAAACTTAATTTCCTATGTATGGGAACCCCACATATATGAGAGGTTCACAGTTAGGTAAAATGAGGTATGTGCCATCCTGAGCCAAGGAATGGGATGGGCCCTGGGATTCAAAGAGGAGGAAGGCAGTTCATAGGGCAATAAGAGGAAGGGTGGATGCTTGGTAATTAGTCATCTATCCTGCTATTGGATGGGTCATTCAGATAAAATTTATCTCTGGTGATAACTCTTATTCTGGGAAAGACCCCAATTTAGATTCTTCTGGGTAGTTAAGGGAGGGGCAAAAGTTTCTCTTGGGCCCACAGGGTCTCGATTGCCTTCAGCTCAAAATAGTCCACATGCCAAAGTGACACATTTTGGGGAGACTTGTCCTGAACCCCTTCAAGTCCCATACCTCACCTCACTCCCTCTACCCTACCTGGCCTCCCCAAGCCCAGAGCATCTTGCTTCTTCAAAAGGTAAACCTCTCATCTTGTGGTGGGAAAGGGTGCTCGCAGGTGTATGTGGGATAGGGAGGGGTTTTGTGGTCTGATCCCTTAGTCCTCACTTTGAAGCATCCCCTCATCTTGGCCTCCTGTCTCACCCACAGCTTTTGTGGTGTCTTGACTTTCCAAGGGCTGAGCCTTCCCAGGTTCTGTGGGGTTTAATTGCCCCCTTTCCCACAGGCTGCCCTTCTTCAGCCTTAGGAAGATTAAATTGACCATCTAATCATGGAATTCAGACCCAAACTCAGATTTGTCCATCCTCAAACCTCTACATTTATTAGTTTATTTTATGAAGTTAGAATAATGCCTGGTAAACCTGAGAAAACGGGATTACCAGAAGAACCAACTTCAGAATATAGATTCAGGATTCCTTTTTTAAAAAAAATTGTTTATTTGTCAAATGCAGGATTTCTAAATGAAATGTTAACAAACGGGGAATGCCTTACACGTCTGCTTTCTGCTCAGGTCATGATCCCAGGGTCCTGGGATCGAGTCCCGCATCGGGCTCCTTGCTCAGCAGGAATCCTGCTTCTCCCTTTGCCTGCTGCTCCCTCTGCTTGTGCTCTCTCCCTCTCTCTCTCTCTCTGACAAATAAATAATAAAATCTTAAAAAATATTTTTAAAAATGTTAACAAACAATCCAGCAAAATATTGAAAAATCTATGCATGGCAGACAACTCAGTTAATAAATGCCAAGTAAAATGAGATATTATTTTGTGTGTGTGTGTGTGTGTGTGTGTGTGTGTGTGTGTGTGTGTGTGTGTGATGAACTTGGCAGGGATTTTAAGAAGGATACTAGCCAGGGCATCTGGGTGGCTCAGTCGGTGAAGCATCTGCTTTGGGCTCAGGTCATGATCCCAGGGTCCTGAGATCAGGCCCTGCATCTGGCTCTCCGCTGGGCGGAAAGCCTGCTTCTCCCTCTCCCTCCACCTGCCATTCCTCCTCCTTGTGCTTTCTCTCTTTCTGTCAAATGAATAAATAAAATATTTTTTTAAAAAAAGAAAGATACTAGCCATCGCAGGCAGTGGTAGAGGAAATAGGCGTTCTCCTATGTTTCTGGCATGAGAGTAAATTGGCATCACCTTTTAAGAGGTAACTTTTACTATATGTGGCAGAAGTCTTAATATCTTTTGACCCAGAAGTTCCACTTCTCGGAATTTATTTTTAGGAAATAACTGCGATATATGCAGAAATTTGGTATGAGGACATTAATTTCATTGTTACTTATAGTATTGAAAAATTGATAACAATTTTCTGGCCACTAATGTGGGCTTGAGAGGAGGGATTATAGTATCAGACATAAATTATGTTGAAAAATAATACCATGAAAATATGATAATGATATGCAAAGGGAAATCATGGGTTTGAAACAGCATGTTCTCAAGTTTTTGTACTATAAGGGATTCTTTCTGCTGCAAGAACTCAACTAAAAGTGGTTTAAGAGAAAGAAAAAAATGTATTGATTCATAATCCTGGAAAGTCCGGGAGTATAATGCCTTCAGGCAGGCCAGACCCAGGTGCTCAAGGATCATCGTTAGTAATGTGCTTCCATCTCTTAGTCAGATTTATGTTGTGTTGGTTTTACTTTCGGGTACGTTTTCCACAATTGTTCTTAAACAGGGTGTATAAGCATTCTCCAGAGAGGCAGAGGCAGGAAAGCCCAGGGGTGTAGTTCAAAGGCCTCGGAGCCAGAGAGCTGATGGGTGTAGATTTCAGGCTGGTTCTGAAGGGCTGTGAACCAGGAGTGCTGAGGTCAGGAGAAGATGAATGTTCTAGCTTAAGTAGGCAGAGAGCGAATTCAACCTTTCTCCACCTTTTTGTTCTATTCAGGCCCTCAGCAGGTTGGATGAGTTCCAACCACATTGGGGAGGGCCATCGGCTTTGCTCAATCCACCCATTAAACTGCTGATCTCTTCTGGAAACGCCCTCACAGGCACACCCAGAAATTATGTTTAACCAGCTATCTGGGCATCCTGTGGCCTGGTCAAGTTGACACATAAAATTAGCCATCATAGAGGGCCTACCAGCAGCTCTGGGATTATATTACAGAAAAAAAGTCTGTCCTTCCAAATCCATTCCAGCCAGAATCCCAGTGCTAAATCTCTTTGGCCACGCCTGGGTCGTGTACTCCTCTCCTCGGCTGAGGGATGGTGTGGGTCCCACCTGAAATATGAAATAATGACAATAGCTAAAATTCATTACTAATTACATGTCAGGTTAGGAATCTGAGCTTGAGTTCTATGATTAGATGTGTAACCTTGGGCAGTTCAGTCTCCCCACGCCTGAAAAAGAGACATAGTCCGTGTCCTCAGTATTATTTCACTTACTCCTCTTGACAACCCTACTGAAATAGATTCTGTCCTCATTTTACAGATGAGGAAACTAAGGCTTGGGCACTTTAAACATATTAAACACAACGAAAGAATTTGCAAGTGGTGAACCCATTCATATGGGTTGAGAATGTGGGAGGAGGCTGTTCCCCCCAAAATCAGAGGCTCCTTCGGACATCAGAGACAGCCCCAAACAAAAGCAAACAAAAGCAAAACAACCCCACAGAATATAGGGATTTGAAAACTCTATCTATCACTAATATACTCATAAAGGCATAAGAATATATTGCGCTCATATTTCAGGTGGGACCCACATCATCCCTCAGCTGAGGAGAGGAGTACACGACCCAGGCGTGGCCAAAGAGATTTAGGAAGAGCGATGATGTAATCAATGTAATCATAACTTTAAGAGAGAAAGAGCCCTTAAAAGCGAAAGCAGGAGAGTAGACCTGGAAAATGTACTGTAAGAGTTGGGAGGTCAATTTGAGGAAATCTCTGAAGAAGACAAAGAGATGGCCAATAGGAGAGAAAAGATAAGCCTGGGAGGTTCAATATCTGAATGATAGAGCTCTAGAAAGAGAGAACAGAGAACATTTAGGGGAGGCAGTCATCAGTGAAACAATACAGAAACATTCACCAGAACTGAAGGACTTGAAGTTACAGATTGAAAGGGTCCTTCAAATGCCCAGAAAAAAAGGAGGAAAAGAGACCCACCATGATACATCATCATGAAATTTCAGAACACTGGGGCAAAGAGACCTTGAAATCTGAGGGGGCGGGGAGAAGGGAGAGAAACATGAAGATCGTGCACAGAGGATGGACAATCAGGTTTGTCTTCGCATGCTCCGACAAACAACACTGGGAGCAAGAGGACAACAGAGCAACGCCTTCAAGATTCTGAAGAGTGATTTCTCCCCAAGTATTCTTCACCCAACTGAACTATCAATCAAATATGAAGGTAAATAAAGACATTTTCAGACACGCAAGATTGCAAAGTGTTTCCCTCCCATGCACCAGAGCAAAGCCACCGGAGGCTGCACTTCTTGGAACAAGGAGGCGTCGGACACCTCAGATAGGAATCCGCCCAGGGGAGAGGTGGAAGGGATCCTTAGGGTGAGAGTGTTGGGAGAGTCCAGGGGGACAGCTGTGCCCTAGATTCAGAAGGTCACAGTGTGGATTGAAGCACTGTGACCACAGAGAGACATGGTGAGAGCTGCCACCGTTATTATCCTGCTGCCACCACACTAACCTTAAACCAAGGATGAAATGCCTGGAGTCTGACCCAAGTTTTTCTCTGTACTTATCTTATTTTGACCACATACTGATGAAGTTCTGGCTCATTTCTGCATGCCCTGCTCCCTGATATGCTGTTTATGTCATCCAGAAATGTTGGAAGGGAAGTCATGGTGAACTGAAAATACAGAACCACCCCCCCACAGGCCTGACACCTAAAACCTGATCCATGCCATGGTGCTGCTACGTGTCTCAACTATGCTGAGCCTGATGTCTGGTTTTACTCAACCCCGTACTCAATGATTTTCCTGTCACAGGCTCTTGTAAATGCTCAGGGAAGCTGAACCCAGCCAGTGGCCCAGAGACCATTCAGCTTAGCTTCTCCTTGAATTTCCCTCCAACAGCGGTGGCATCAGCCTTTCCTTACAGTCTTCGATTGCTGCTTGCTGCTCACATTTTCAAAACTTAGTAAATATTTAGGGATGCATATGTAGGTGGAAAGCTAAAGGAGAAAATGGGAATGAGTGACGCAAAAGTCATCACAATGGTCACTGCTGGGGGTAGAGAAGAGACTATAATTGAGGAGGGGTAGACAGAGGCTCCAGGAGGACTGGCCACGTTTTATATGTCAAACTGGCCAGATGATTGTTTACCCTATTAATATATTTAAATTGCACAAATGATTTTATTCCCCCTTCTATTTGCATGATGCATTTCACAACAAACCACTTAAAAAATCAGGTGCTGTTACTCAATAAAAGGGGAGTGACTGTGGAAAGCAAAGATAAGAGATGTTCGTCTAGAATCTTTGGAAGACGAAAACACCTGTGAAAAGAAAGGACAGGGGAAGGACGTTTGTGCCTGGCTCTCTTTGTTGCAAGGAATCAAGACCTGCTGTCTCTCTTTAACTCAAGGAAGGAAAGGGGCTGTATTGAACCTACATGTGGAGTGAACTGGAATGATAAAACTCAGGCAGTTTTTTACTCTCCCTCCAGGCATCTCTGTGTCTCTGTCTGCTCGTTCCCTGTTGGCCATATCATAAACCTCCCCCAAATTCATTGGCTTAAAACAACAATCACCATTTATTTATTGTCTCACGGTGCTGTAATTGGCGAAGGGATTGGCAGGAACGGCTCGTCTCTGCTCCATGAAGTGTTGGCTGGGCCGGCTTGACTGGAGTATGTGGATGGCTTCACTCAGCACGTAGGTCCTCAGCTAAGGCGTCCAGAGCAGCTCGGGGCTGCTGGGCCAGTCTCTCCATCAGGGCTTCTTTATATGGGCTCAAGGCTCCAGGAGACGTAATGCAGGAGCTGTCAGGCCACTTGAGCACTAGGTCTAGAACTGGCACCGTGTCACTTCCGCTGCATTTAGTCAGTCAGCCTGGTAAGGAGGAAAAGCAAATTTCACCTCCTGATGCGAGAAGTGGCATGGGCTTACAAAGGTGGGAAGGATGCTTGGCAGCTGTTTTTGCAAATAATTTGCCCTATCTTTTCTCCCACTGCATCACTGGATTGCATGATCTACTCACGATCCATTCGTGATCCACTCGTGATTTTCTCCTCCCACTTTACCGCTAACTAGAAAATGCTTTTTGTGTTTTTAGGTTCAAATTCCCAAGAACTGATTGGTTCAGTTCATCTTTTTGCCCCATGTCAGTGGTCAAAGGTCAGAGGCCAACCTGTTTTTTTCTCAAGTTTTTAGTTTGAAAAACATTAAGCCTTCAGAATAGTGGCAAGAATAAAACACCAAATGGCTATACATGCTTGACTTGGATTCGCCAACTTTAACATTTGCCACATTTGCTTGATCACACTTTCTTTTTCTCCGCAGATGTGTGTGGAGTTGGAGACATCGCGACATTTTACCTTTAAATACTTAGGCGTAGGGGCGCCTGGGTGGCACAGCGGTTAAGCGTCTGCCTTCGGCTCAGGGCGTGATCCCGGCGTTATGGGATCGAGCCCCACATCAGGCTCCTCCGCTAGGAGCCTGCTTCTTCCTCTCCCACTCCCCCTGCTTGTGTTCCCTCTCTCACTGGCTGTCTCTATCTCTGTCGAATAAATAAATAAAATCTTTAATAAATAAATAAATACATACTTTGGCGTATATCTCCTGAGAACAAGGGCATTGTCTTATATAACCATAAGGAAATGATCACGCTCACAAGATTTAACAATCATATATAATCTAACGTACGCCCGTGTTCATATTTCCACAGTGTCCCCAATAATGTCCTTCATATATGATTTTTTTGGATCCAATATTCAAACTATGATCACACGTAGAAATTAGTTGTCATGTCTCCCTAACGTTCTTTTATTTAGACAATTTCCCTGGCTATCTTTCATCTTTTACGACATTGACTTCTTCGGAAAGTCTAGGCCAGTTGTTTGCACAATGTCTTTCAATTTTGGATTTGCCTAGTTATTTCCTCATGACTAGATTCAGCTTAACCCTTTGTGGTAGGAACAGGTGATGTTGTGTGGCTAGCCCATTGATTGGTTGCTCTTAGATGATTGCTGGACATTTGTCTGTCTGCACTCACCCCTTCTGCTCCTTTCCCTGCTTCTCTACCTGTTTCCCAGATTCCTTAGCCCAGAGGTTTCTGAGTAAGTTTGGGAGGCAGCAGCAGATGATTGGAAAGTAGAAGGGGAAAGACTGAGACGTTTCCCTTATTCTCTGTGCTGTGAGGTCCTTGACTGTGGCTCTTTCTCTTCTATGAGTGTCCTGCTCCCCCCAGACAGACCCTTCTTATGTGGTTCCAGCTCCCTGGAAATCCCTGTCCTTGGTTCTGGCTCCGGCTGGCCCCAGCCTCCGTGCTCCAATGAAACCTCCCTGTCCTGCTGCCCCTTCAGCCCTAGGGTAGCAGCAGCTTCCGGCTGTTGCTAACCTCTCCCTTGCCTCACCATCCTGTGGCTGGCCTCTCAGCCTTTCCATTTCCTGTGTAACCAATTTTCTTTATTTGGCTTGAAGAGCCCAGGGTGGTGTCTGTTTTCCTGACTGCACCCTGACTAATACAGATAGGGTGCTCATACTTGGTCTAATCCGAGTGACGCGTGGAATGGGGTTACGTGGTATCAGCTAAGGCAGCACTGGCCGTAGGGGCTCGAAGGGGGAGATTCCTTCACAAGGAGGGGCAAGCACTGTAGCCCGTCCCTGCTTACATGGGAAGGGAAGGTACACAAAGGTAACATCTCTTGGGTAGAATTTTAGATGATTTTATATTATTTTTTTCTTCTTTTTTTGTTTATCCAAATTACCTACATTTTCTTTTCTTCAAGATTTTATTTATTTAATTGAGAGAGAGTGCACAAGTGAGTGGGGGGGGGAGCAGAGAGAGAGGGAGAAGCAGACTCCATGCTGAGCACAGAACTGGACTCAGGGCTCGATCTCATCACCCTGAAATCATGACCTGAGCTGAGATCAAGAGTTGGACACTTAACCGACTGAGCCCCCCAGGAGCCCCCCAGATTACCTACATTTTTTACAGTGGTGGACATGGATTATTCGGGCATGAAGAAAAGACTGCTAGCATGCCACATTTAGGAAACAAGTGAGAGGGAACGGTCATTCATGCTGTTGACAGTAAGATACACCAGAGAATATGGAAGCGGCCGACCTCCGTAAAATCACCTGGGTCCCTGAGTCTTTTTCTGTGGCTTTACGGAGGTGTGGTTGACAAATAAAATTCTGATAGATCTGACGTGTACACCGGGATGACTTGCCACACATATACAGTGAGAAAGGATTCCTGCAGTAGCGTTCATGAGCACATCCAGCAACTCCCATACTTACCTTTATTTATTGATTTGTTTTGGTGCGAACACTTCAGTTCTACTCTCTCAGCAAATTTCAGTTGCAGAATGCAGTGTTCCCAACTCTAGTCACCATGTTATATATTCGATCTTTAGACCTTATTCATCTTATAACCGAACGTGTGTGCTCTTTACCAGCCTGTCCCCATTAGTCCCAGACCACAGCCCCAGGCCACCATTCAGTTCTCGTTTTCTGTGTGTTTCACTTGAAAAAAAATTTTTTTTTTTTTTAAGATTTCACGGGTAAGTGAAGCCAAGCAGTATTTGTCTTTCTCTGCCTGGCTCCCCAAATATTTAAACAACAACAAGTGGGGCGCCAGGGTGGCACAACGGTTAAGCGTCTGCCTTCGGCTCAGGGCGTGATCCTGGCGTTCTGGGATCGAGCCCCACATCAGGCTCCTCCGCTAGGAGCCTGTCTTNTCCCACCCCCCCTGCTTGGTGTTCCCTCTCTCGCTGGCTGTCTCTATCTCTGTCAAATAAATAAATAAAATCTTAAAAAAAAAAAAAACAACAAGCAAAACAATAAGAGTCATTCCGTATAAGATAGGAGAGTAACAAGAGATTTCTCTTGTGAGATTTATATAAGATACTTCTGTTTTGTTTATCTGATGTAGTTCATGATATAACTGAATGATTTGAAAAACCTGGTGCTGTAATCATAAAAAGGAGAAATGGCTCCGTTGTCGAGGGTAATTTTCACATAATCACGCAGGCCCACGAATGACCAAGTCTCTAGTGAGGAGGAAATCTTGCTGGTTCATATGGATGTGTTTACATTTAACAGGCAACTTGTGTGGTTGTTTATAAGAATTGGAGGCATGGGGGCTCCTGGGTGGCACAGCAGTTAAGCGTCTGCCTTCGGCTCAGGGCGTGATCCCGGCGTTATGGGATCGAGCCCCACATCAGGCTCCTCCGCTATGAGCCTGCTTCTTCCTCTCCCACTCCCCCTGCTTGTGTTCCCTCTCTCGCTTGTTGTCTCTATCTCTGTCAAATAAATAAATAAAATCTTTAAAAAAAAAAAGAATTGGAGGCATGTTTCGCGGTTTTCTTAATCACATCATCTTAGGGGTTTTGGAAAATGTATTAACTGAGAGACTGAAGGATTCACAGGGACGTTAAAACAGCTGAGGCATGGGTTAGAAACCTGAGAAAATGAGTGAAGATTCGCAAGAAAGAGCAGTGCAAAGATTAAATGGGACTCCGGCTAAAGTAATGATGTACTTACTATATGTTGGCGAATTGGATTTAAATTAAAAAAACAGATGAAAAAACTGCATCAACGAAGACAGGAACCACTGGAGAGAAAAATGAACCACTGGAGATGGGAAGAGCAAAATAAAAAAAGAAAGAAAAAAAGGAAAGACATGGGGTTAATCAGCTAGTACTGGATTGGAATAGTCGACAAGGGGTTCCCACAGCAAAGCCCGCTTTCCATGTACCCCAGCGCAGTCTGGTGCAGAGTGTCTGGAAGAATCACAAGAAGACATCTTCCTAGACGTTGAACTGTGTCAGCGGCCGTCAGTGAGTCAGAGCAACAGACTTTTGACTTCAACCTGCTTGGACCTGCCTAAGCCTGTACTTAGTCCCGGTCTAATGACGGCTCTCTCAAGAGCGAATTCCCTGGCCTCGAAGATGCTGTACGTAGGAAGGGTGCGATGGTTCATAACGCGCCCGGAAGGACGCGTCTGAATACAGTGGAACAAGTTCCCGTTGTACTGAATTATTTGTGATGACCTCTTCGTAGTCCGTGTTGTCACGGTTTGTGAACGTAGAGGAAAGTGTCCAGTCGCAGCCGGGCCTGGATGTCTCTCCCTCCCACACCGAGAAGAGAGCGGGTGGCGAAGGAGCGTCCCTGGCCCCGGGAGTCGTCTCCTCGGTGGACAGAATGCGGGAACGCGGTGTGGGCCGAACGGTCCGCAGGCTGCGAAGGCATGGCCAGTGCTGGTGTGGATCCTGGCCCAGATCTGACGGATTGTCCCGTGACCTTTCCTGTCTCCCAACTTTCATCCTGAGTGAGCGTGTCAGTGGAGCCACGTGCGCTGCTTGAAAGAGACGCGGTGTGAGGGGCTCGGCCGTGAGGACCTCCTCCTGACCCAGCGGGGACATCTGAGCCGCCTGGTCCGGGGCGGGAAGGCTCAGACCTTCTCAGCGTTTCCCTCTCTGTCTGCGGACGTTCGGAA
Source organism: Ailuropoda melanoleuca (assembly GCF_002007445.2). Lineage (NCBI taxonomy): Eukaryota > Metazoa > Chordata > Mammalia > Carnivora > Ursidae > Ailuropoda > Ailuropoda melanoleuca. The sequence continues at coordinate 71,058,154 of NC_048232.1, forward strand.
TCACGATCATCTTCCACATGGCCAGAGACACTCTAGTAGCCAGCCCTGGCTTCGCGGTGGTGGGTGATACGCGGGAGAGCTACGGCCCCCTTCTGAGCACGGCAGCTGCTGTTCCTGGAAACATGCAGGACGGCTGTCATTTCTGGAAATACCTGAGGCCTCAAGGTGTCAAACAGGCCTCTGAATGGGAAATGCATCTGAACGGGGGTCGCTGCGTGGTGGGATTCTTTTGAAAGCTGTTGACTTGCAGTTCTGATGTACTGTATGGTGACTAACGTAACATAATAAATTATTATAAAAAAATAAAAAATAAAAAAATAAAAATCAGTTCTGAATTACAGAAAAAAAAACTACAACAGCTGAGGGGCACCTGGCTGGCTCAGTCAGTTGGTAAAGCATGTGACGCTTGGTCCCAGGGCCATGAGTTCAAGCCCCACGTTGGGTGTAGAGTTTACTTAAAATAAACAAACAAACAAACAAACAAATAAATAAAAAGACAACAGCCATGTATGCCCCAAGCCGCCCTAGAGAAACCACACTGCTAGTCAACGCTCCCAAGCCGCCCTAGAGAAACCACACTGCTAGTCAACGCTCCCAAGCCGCCCTAGAAACCACACTGCTAGTCAACGCTCCCAAGCCGCCCTAGAGAAACCACACTGCTAGTCAACGCTCCCAAGCCGCCCTAGAGAAACCACACTGCTAGTCAACGCTCCCAAGCCGCCCTAGAGAAACCACACTGCTAGTCAACGCTCCCAAGCCGCCCTAGAGAAACCACACTGCTAGTCAACGCTCCCAAGCCGCCCTAGAGAAACCACACTGCTAGTCAACGCTCCCAAGCCGCCCTAGAGAAACCACACTGCTAGTCAACGCTCCCAAGCCGCCCTAGAGAAACCACACTGCTAGTCAACGCTCCCAAGCCGCCCTAGAGAAACCACACTGCTAGTCAACGCTCCCAAGCCGCCCTAGAGAAACCACACTGCTAGTCAACGCTCCCAAGCCGCCCTAGAGAAACCACACTGCTAGTCAACGCTCCCAAGCCGCCCTAGAGAAACCACACTGCTAGTCAACGCTCCCAAGCCGCCCTAGAGAAACCACACTGCTAGTCAACGCTCCCAAGCCGCCCTAGAGAAACCACACTGCTAGTCAACGCTCCCAAGCCGCCCTAGAGAAACCACACTGCTAGTCAACGCTCCCAAGCCGCCCTAGAGAAACCACACTGCTAGTCAACGCTCCCAAGCCGCCCTAGAGAAACCACACTGCTAGTCAACGCTCCCAAGCCGCCCTAGAGAAACCACACTGCTAGTCAACGCTCCCAAGCCGCCCTAGAGAAACCACACTGCTAGTCAACGCTCCCAAGCCGCCCTAGAGAAACCACACTGCTAGTCATTTAGAGGATGTTAATTACGTACAAGCAGGAATATTTTTAGAGCATCGCTGCTCCCCCAGCAGTGAAACTTCGCCAGGTCCCCTCACTGTTACACATTTCAGTCGCACTCAGGTGTCCTCAGAAAGCACGTCTCTTACAGAATCTTTTTCTTGTTTTTCATGCTCACGCCCCTGCACTTCCTCTCCTGATTTCTCTAGCCAGGACCAGTAATTCCTCTTCATTTTAAGCAGCACACCCTTCATGAGTTAGGTGGCCTTACGTTCTCTCCGAAGACAGATCTGGTTTGGTTTCGAAGAATTAAGGTCAGGAATGCTGTCACTTATATTTTGTAACTGTTGAACGAAGACCATGCTGATTCCAAGGTTTTTGCAAGAATACTCTTCATATCCAGGTTATCCATTTCTTAAGTTAATAGATTTTATTTTTTAGAGCAGTTTTAGGTTTACAGAAAAACTGAGCAGAAAGTGGGAATCTATTTTTTGGAACAGAAATAATTCTTCTTTCTTCTTCCTCTGTTTCTTTTTGAGAGCTAGAGAGAGGGGGGGGGAGGCATAGGGAGAGAGAGACTGTCAAGCAGACTCCCCGTTGAGCAGAGCCTGACTCAGGAATCGATCTCACGACCCTTAGATCATGACCTGAGCGGAAACCAAGATTCCAACGCTCAACCGACTGAGCCACCCAGGTGCCACTTAAACAGAAATTCTTAAGAGTTCACGAAGCTCCAGAGCTCCTGTTCCAACGAGTTAGTGATAATAAACTCAATAGTTATAACCAATAAGCCAATAGCTTATTGCCAAGTGCAAGTTAGTGCCCCTCAGAGCTCCCTGCGGGATATTTTGCTTTAAATCACAAGGCTGTCAGTTGCAGGTTCTGTACCTTCTATCTGTTTCTCTGCCATTTTCATGCCATCGTTGCTGTTATCCTTAAGACAGCATCTCTAAAAACGTCTGTGTTACTCTGGGCATTGTCGGAGCGTGATCTAGGGACTGTCCCCCTCCCCGCAGCTCACCGCTCCCTCCTGCTTCCGTGCAGTGTGCTGCACGCACCGGAGCCGGAGCCGGTGTCCTTGGGAAGCAACGGTGCCGACGGCCCGTCCGAGTTCAGTGAGGAACAGCTGCCTGGCCTGGCAACCATCCCCAGGGGCTGGCTGGAGGGTTTTATCTGTCCTTGCCGAACTCACAAGCTGAATTCCTTTTACTACCGAGTTTCCCTAAGATGGGGTGTGAGCTGCTGTCAGTTTGCCACTTTGGGGAAGCTTTCTGAGATATCCCCGGTCTCGTCCCTGCTGCTTCTGGTTCCGGAGGACGGGTCTCGGGGGTGACGGGCATGTGCAGTGCAGGACGCCCCTGTGTGACCACCGGGGACCCGAGAGGAGAAAGGTCTGCCCGCTGTGTTCCCGTGAAGCTGGCCCCGGGAACGGGGACCTTAGATTCTGCAGCTGGGCTCCAGACGCCCTCCTCCTGACGGTCGCGTCTTAGTGGGTCTGTGAGTTCCTTCAAATGGCACACGAATTTCCTTTAAATGTGATTTTTCAGAAGAAAGCGTTCTTGACTTTCATCAGATCCTTCAGGACTCGATGTCCTCTAAAGGCTGAGAGCCCCTGCTCTGTCTTCTTGAAGCTAACTTCACCTGTAGGGTTTCTTGTTTTATTTCTAACCAGGACAGCGTGAATTGATTTTATCCAGGCCTTAACAGCTCCTTGCTCGCTGTGTCTCTCTCACTCTTGGCTGGTTTTTTTTGTTTTGTTTTTTTTAAGGTAGTCTCTACACCCGACGCAGGGCTCAAACTCGCAACCCCGGGATTAAGAGTCATCTGCTCCTCTGACTGAGCCGGCCAGGCGCCCCACATTAGTTCTTTTTGATGGTACATTTTTCTGATTGGACAGCCAATTTCTGGGTACTTTTTAAGATCTTTCATGTGCGGGCGCCTGGGTGGCTCAGTCAGTTCAGTGTCTGACTTCGTTCAGCTTAGGCCGTGATCTTGGGGTCCTGGGATCAAGTCCTGCATCGGGCTCCCTGCCCAATGGGGAGCCTGCTTCTCCCTCTGCCTCTGCCCCTCCCTCCACTCGTGCTCTCTCTCTCCTCCTCTCTCTCTCAATTAAATAAATAAATACAATCTTTTAAATAAAAAAAATAAAATCTTTCATATACGTTTAACTTTAGGGTAGTGGTTATCTTTAAATATGTCATGACTTTTCCTTTTCTTTTTTTTTTTTTAGATTTTTATTTTTATTTATTCAACAGAGATAGAGACAGCCAGTGAGAGAGGGAACACAAGCAGGGGGAGTGGGAGAGGAAGAAGCAGGCTCATAGCAGAGGAGCCTGACGTGGGGCTCGATCCCATAACGCCGGGATCACGCCCTGAGCCGAAGGCAGACGCCCAAACACTGTGCCACCCAGGCGCCCCAACTTTTCCTTTTCTTAAGAAAGACATTTTTTTTTTTAGCGCTCTCTGCTTCAACAGACAAAAGAGCACGTACGAATGTGGAATTTAAAGAAAAAAACTGAAGCAATTCAAAATTAGAATATTGCCAGCGTCTCATTCTTTACATTCCCCCTAAAAACTCCCCCCGAAGTAACCGTTCTTCTAACCCGTGGTAACGATTCCCTTGCCCGTCTTTATAGTTTGTGCGTGTAGACGTGCATTATTTAGTGTTGTCTGTTTTTGGACTTTATATCATTGGAATCCTACTAAATTCTTTACCGTCTTGCTTCTTCAGCTCGACGTTATGTTTGTCGTGTTAACTCGCATTGCCATCCAGAGCTGTGGCTCGTTCACCCGACTGTCTCGCAGGAAGAGACCACAATTCGTCCATGTCCCTGTTGGTGGACGGTGGATGGTTTCCTGCTAATAACTGTTAAGAATAATGTAATCTCTTTCGTGCATATGGTGCAGATAGACTGCAGTTTCTCCAGAGAGTGTGCCTGGAATTGGATTAGCTAGCCTGCGGGGCGTGAGCAAATTCGGTTTTGTTAGAAAACGCCCCTGACTTTCCAAAGTGGCTGTAGGACTCGAGGCTCTCAGGAGCAGGGGATGAGAATTGTCCCGCATCCTTCGTAATCCTTGGCATGATGGATGTTTTTATTTTAGCTCTCCTGGAAGTCTGTAGTTGTAGCTCGCTGAAGTTTTAAATTTGTTTTTATTAGTAATGAGGTTGAGAATTTTAAAATATGCTTATTGACCTTTGGGATCTCTTCTTTTGTGAAGTGCCCGTTCCAGTGTTTTGTCTAGTTAGTTAGTTCGTTTTTATAAATGGCTAAGGTTTTTTGTTTTGTTTTGTTTTCTTTTTTAAGTAGGCTCCATGCCCAGCCTGGAGCCCAATGCGGGGCTCGAACTCACGATCCTGAGATCAAGACCTGAGCTGAGATCAAGAGTCAGGCGATTAACCTCTGAGCCACCCAGGCGCCCCTGTTTTGCTTAGTTATGCTGAGGTTGTCTCTTGCTTCTGGATTTATTGGCATTCTTGTTGTGCTCTTTGGGGGGATGCCTGTGCTACAATTATCCTCCCCTGCATCATTCTCTTACTGTTTTCTTCATGAGACTTGCAGAAGAAAGGTTTTTAATTGTCACTTCCAACATACACAAAACACAGAAAATATGATAAAACCCCTCGACTCCAGTTGCCATTGTGTAGTGTTGTTTGATGAGCGGAAGTTCTTGATTTCCGTGTTGGACACTTTATCAACCTCTTTATTCAGGGTTAGTACTATTTGCATCTTTTTAAAGAAATCTTATGGGGTCTTGAAGGTATCCTCCTACATCTTCTTTTGAAAGATTTTAGTATTATCTTTACATTTAGACCCTTAAGCTACTTGAAGCTGATTTATGTACAATAAGAAACAAGACTCAGTTTTTTCCATACGGAGACCTATTATGAAGCAGCCTGTCCTTCCCCACCTGATCTAGGTCAGCACCTTTGTTAAAAAATCGCAGGTATGGGGGCGCCTGCGTGGCTCAGTGGGTGAAGCGTCTGCCTTCGGCTCAGGTCATGATCCCGGGGTCCTGGGATGGAGCCCTGCATTGGGCTCCCTGCTCAGCGGGGAGTCTGCTTCTCCCTCTCCCACTCCCCCTGCTTGTGCTGTCGCTCTCACTCTGTGTGTGTGTCAAATAAATAAATAAAATCTTTTAAGGAAATGACAGATATGCCTGGGTCTGTTTCTAGGCTCTTCATTCCACTGTCACGGCTCTCCCGGGCAGTCCTCATGCTGGAACCAAGCTGTCTTCACAAGCAGGCTGTTACTGCGGTGTCTGGCTGGATCACTGACCGTAGTCATAACGTGGCTTGCCTGATTGCCATCTTTTGGTGGGACTTGATTTATTGTCCAGTGTGGGACGTTTCTGTAAAGGTCCTGTGTGTTCCCGAAATGAGGATGTGTTGTTCTGCAAGCACCTACTTGGCCAGGTTCAACTGTGTTGTTCAAACCTATGTTCTTTTTTTTCCTGTTGATCTCTATTTTTTTTTTCAGTTGTGAGTCTCTGTTCTTATTGATTTTCCATCCGTTTGTTCTATCAATGACCAAGAGAGGTCTGTTAAAATATCCCCAGTACGATTGTGGACTTGTCTGCTTCTCCATGTACTTGTGTCCATTTTTATTTCATGTCTTTTGAGATGATGCTATGAGGTTCAGATATATTTAAGATCATTATATCTTCCTGGTGAATTGAGCATTTATTTATCAATATGAAGTGAACCTCTTTAATTTTAGAAATGCTGCTTGCCTTCCATTTCTTTGTTTCTGCAATTAAGAGAGTGACAAATACCTGCTGGATGTGTGTGTGTGTGTGTGTACACACATATACACACATTTTTATTGTGGTAAAATACGTACAACATACAATTTACCATTTTAACCATCCTAAGTGTACAATTCAGGCATTAAGGACATTCACTTGTTGTGCCACCACCACCACCATCCATTTGCAGAACTTTCTGTCATTCCAGAGAGAAGCTCTGTACCCACTAAACAGTAATTCCCCACCCCCTCCTCTGGGGGGAGTTCCCCCATTACCTCTCGTAGGAAACTCGTGTCAGTGGAATCATACAGTATTTGTTCTTTTGTGCCTGACTTCTTTCCCTGGACGTAATGTTCGTAAGTTTCAGCCGTGTCGTAGCGCGCATCAGAATTTCATTCCGTGTCGTGGTTTAGTAGGGCTCCGTTGCTTGCGTCCAGCACATCTTGTCTAGCCATTCGTCTGCTGACGGACACGCGGGTGGTTTCCGTCCTTTGGCTGTTGTGAACAATGATACTGTGAACACCGGTGTGAAAGTAATGTGTCTGAGTCTCTTCTTTCAGTTCTTTTGGGTGTACACACACATACGCATTTCTAATATAATATTTTCCAAATAAAAATGTTCACCCGTCCTAAAAACATATATTATGTGTTTCTCTCAGAAACCAACCTGCCATTCTTTGATTTTAGCTGGAGCATTCTCGCCGTTTACTTTTATTGGAATTATTGATATATTTTGTTTTTAATATATGTATATATTATCTAATTTTATGCTTTCAATTTGTCCTACCTGTGCTGTGTGCTTTTCACCTACCCTTCCTTACTTTCTTCTGGCTTGATAATTATTTGTGAGATCATTCACACTCTCTATCTGCTGTCTGACAGATCTGCACTGTTTCACTTTCTTTTAGTTCTTACTTGGAAATTACAACACGTACTATCAGTGTTTCAAATCTAAATTTAATTAATGTCCTTACACTCGTCCCAGACAATCGCAAACCTTAGAATATATTTAAACTATATTTATTCTCTTTTCAGACTTTAATGTTATTATTGGGTGTCTTCACTTAAAAACATCCTCCTTTGGGGCACTTGGGTGGCTCAGTCGGTGAAGTGTCTGCCTTTGGCTTGGGTCATGATCTCAGGGTCCTGGGATCAAGTCCCGTGTGGGGCTCCCTGCTCAGCGGGGAGTTTGCTTCTCCCTTGTCCTCTCCCACTCACCCTGCTTGTGCACATTCTCTCTCTCTCTCAAATAAATAAATATAATCTTGAAAAGAAAAAAGAAAAAATCCTCCTCTATATTGTACTCCTGAAATGTAATGTAGTGTGTCAACTATACTTAAATTAAAAAACATATATATGGCTATTTTAAAAACAATAAAGTTTCACATAATAAAAATTTTTAAACAGTTAAAAATCCTCATTAATACCAGTATTTTATAGAATCCATTTTCACTTACATTTACTCTTATCTTTACAATTTTCTATGTTCTTTATTCATTGTTGAAATTCTGACTTTCCGTCTAGGGCCATTTTCTTTTTCCCTGAAGGGTGTCATTTAGGGTCTTTATTACCCAACCTGTAGTGTGTCATGAGTCTGCTAACTTAGTTTAAATTTTTAAAAAAGAATCTTCATTATTGAGGGATTGCTAGTGGCAAAATGGAGGCAATGTTGAAGTGTATTTGCACGGGTCCTAGAAGGTCTCATTTGTTCCGCTTGCAACAGCAACAGCTGAGAAGTCGACTATGAGTCCAACCACTGCTACTTTGTAAGAAATCTGGTTTTTTTAAAAACTATTTGTACTAAGAAGTGGACAAATGGTATAATAATTCCTGTTTGCTCATGATTCAACTTTGATAATTACCAACTTAGAGCCCATTTTTTTCCATCAGGACTCCTACCCACTTCCCACCCACCTGTTTTATTGTGAAGCAAACGGAAGACACCACATTATTTCATAGATAAATATTTCAGTATCTGAACCTAAAAGATAAGGGATTTCTCTTAAAGGAAACATAACTGTAATACTAGTATTGCTTCTAAAAGTTAACAATGATTTATTCATATTATCAAATATCTAGTCAGTGTTCAAATTTCCAATTGTCTCATAACTGATTTTTTAAGCTAGTAGTTCTTATATTTGTTAGATTGTTTGACCTACATGTTCCTCTCCTTTTTCCTCTTTCTTTCCAATTTATTTGTTGAAGAAACCAAGTGTTTCCCTCGTGCTGCTTTCCCCAGACTGCCTTCTCGTAGCGCATTGAACGTGTTCTGTGGCCACACGTAAGAACTTCTCTTTGTCTTGTATGTTCTGCACTTCAGTATGGTGTGTCTACGCGTGGATTTCTCTTACACTTTTAAAAACCTTTCTGCCAGGGAGTTTCTGGGATTTTTGAATGTGTAGATACGTATCTTTCTTCAGTTCTAAATATTCTCATCCATTACGTCCCCAGAGTATTTCCTGCCCTGTGGATCTGAAACTAAAAAAACAAAAAACCACAAAAAAACAAAAAACAAAAAAACAAAAAACCCAACTGCTTCTTGTACAGAGGGACTGAGAAATATATTTGCTTTGAAATTAATTTATGTTCTTTTCGTATGGAATCTTGCCAGGAGGAGAGAGACGAGTTCTGCAACATCCTTAGAAGAGACCCTCGTAACTGTAGATGGCATTCTTCCTGAAGTTGGAAGGTGGGAGGGGGGCTGGGGGGGGGTCTGTGTTTTTAAGAAAAGCGGAGCCTCGTGTGGATGTGTCTGGAGTCACGGAAGCTTGACTACCCTCCCTTCTCCTACAATTGGTCCTTGAGAGCTTGTCTGGAGGTTCTGGGACGGGACCACAGCTGCCTGTATACCCTTATCAGAGAAACAGCCCTCCCCTATCATGGCAGGTGTCCTTCTCACTGAGCATGGAAGGGGGCACCATCCAGCCGGCCACATCGGCCCAATCAACCCTGGTGATCAATGTGGATCAGATTGCCCTCACATCCAAAGTTGGGGTTTTTTTTCAAACAAAGAATCACCTTATTAATACAAACACACATAAACTATAAACCACCAAGAAATTTAATTATAAGTCACAGCTTGACAGAAGGCTTGAAGATGCATGGCATCTTCACGGGCAAAGGGCCCCCCCTCGCCCCGCCCCGGCTGTAACAGTTTCCAAATTCTCTCTCCTCCTTGAGGACCATGAGAGGCACTCCCTTCAAGGTGAAGTGGGTGATCTAATGCTTTTCAGACAGGTCAAAACTCTCACGATGTAAAGGTTTCTCTTGGGGTAGGTGTCGTGCGAGGCAGGAGCCGAGCCTCCCCGATGCGAAAATGGCAAAGAGCACTAACGAAGAGACTTTTAACAGAAATCGCATCGTCTGCAGCATGACGAATTCTTACAGCGACTCTTATAAGAACGGTGATGAGAACTACTGGACCAAGTTCAAACTGCATGATTATCACATATTTTAAAATATAGTTTGGAGCGATCTAGCTAGCAGAGGGAAAGGCAGGCCTTCTCTAGAGGAAGACAGCTGGGTCTCTGCAATTTTTATACACCTTTTCCAGCATTCGGTCAAAAAGCACTAGTCAAGCAAAGAGACGAGACCATAGACAAAAGTGCAAAAGAGAGAAAGTCAAAGGAAAAGAATCACAAATGATAAAAGATTAAAGTTNAAAAGCACTAGTCAAGCAAAGAGACGAGACCATAGACAAAAGTGCAAAAGAGAGAAAGTCAAAGGAAAAGAAGCACAAATGATAAAAGATTAAAGTTAACAAAACAGGGGCACCTGGGTGGCACAGCGGTTAAGCGTCTGCCTTCGGCTCAGGGCGTGATCCCGGCGTTATGGGATCGAGCCCCACATCAGGCTCCTCCGCTATGAGCCTGCTTCTTCCTCTCCCACTCCCCCTGCTTGTGTTCCCTCTCTCGCTGGCTGTCTCTATCTCTGTTGAATAAATAAATAAAATCTTTAAAAAAAACACCTTTAAAGTTNCTGCTGTGTTCCCTCTCTCGCTGGCTGTCTCTATCTCTGTCGAATAAATAAATAAAATCTTTAAAAAAAACACCTTTAAAGTTAACAAAAGTCTGTAAAATAACGGATTAATGCAGGAATGGAGGTAAAGATTAGGAAAACAAGCAAAATGAGTTAAAAATGTCATCACAGGACTGTAATCGATAAAAATAAATCTAACTGAAACTATAGCACCGAGCATCGCAGTAGCCCAGATAAGGTCTCAGTCAGTGGATTCACACCAGAAAAAAACCAGCAGAAAACTGGGTTAATAAACCAGAGACAGGTCCAGAGACAATAGCCACATAGAAGTAGAGAAAGGATTAAAAACAGAAAACAAAGGGCGTAAGTATGCTGAGCACAGAGTCTGGCATGTGGAATTCGAGCAGAAAAGAGAATTATACAGAAGGACAAGATTTTTTCAAAACTGATTAAAGACATCAGCCCACAGATCTAAGAGCCTCTGTGAGTCCCACAGGGGTCGGTGGAAAGGGGACTCGTCCAAGCATATGACAGGGAAAACACTGGAAAACAGAGACAAATAAAAGCAAAGGGGAAGAGACATGCAGACAAAGTGGTGATCATGGGGCTGTTTCCTCCATTTCTCAGCAGACGTGACAGAAACCAGGAGGCGGCAGGGAGCATCTCTCAATTCTCAAAGGAAATAACTCCCACCTCTAAGTCTACACTGAGGAACAATATCCTTCCAAAACAAATACAAAGTAATTTTCAGACAAACAAAAACAGAGCTCCTCGTTATGGTGTCTACTTAAAAACAAACACAAGAGGGAGCTTTTCCGGCAGAAAGGAAAGTTTCCAAAGAGAAACGCAGAAATACGGGAAGAGAGTGTGTACGTCCCAAACATGCTTACACACACACACACACACACACACACACACACACAGTGGAATATTTCTCAGCCATGAGACAGAATGAAATCTTGCTTTTTGTGACAACGTGGATGGTCCTAGAAGACATTACGTTAAGTGAAATAGTCCTAAATTAAAAAAAAACACACAGGGGCGCCTGGGTGTCATAGCGGTTAAGCGTTTGCTTTCGGCGCAGGGCGTGATCCCGGCGTTGTGGGATCGAGCCCCACATCAGGCTCCTCCTCTATGAGCCT
>NC_048232.1:71069463-71070310 GCF_002007445.2 Ailuropoda melanoleuca
ACACACACACACACACACACACACACACACACAGTGGAATATTTCTCAGCCATGAGACAGAATGAAATCTTGCTTTTTGTGACAACGTGGATGGTCCTAGAAGACATTACGTTAAGTGAAATAGTCCTAAATTAAAAAAAAACACACAGGGGCGCCTGGGTGTCATAGCGGTTAAGCGTTTGCTTTCGGCGCAGGGCGTGATCCCGGCGTTGTGGGATCGAGCCCCACATCAGGCTCCTCCTCTATGAGCCTGCCTCTTCCTCTCCCGCTCCCCCTGCTTGTGTTCCCTCTCTCGCTGGCTGTCTCTATCTCTGTTGAATAAATAAATAAAATATTTAAAAATAAAAAATAAAAAAAAATTTTAAAAAACCACACAAATGGGGCAGCTGGGTGGCTCAGTCAGTTAAGCATCTGCGTTTGGCTCAGGTCATGATCCCAGAGTCCTGGGATCGAGTCTTGCATTGGGCTCCCTGCTCAGTAGAGAGCCTGCTTCTCCCTCTCTCTCTGCCCAGTCCCCTGTGCTCTCTCTCTCACTCATTCTCGCTCTCTCTATCCAAATAAATAAAATCTTAAAGAAAAAAAACTGAACTCAGAAACAAAGAGTAGAATGGTGGTTACTAGGGGTTTTGAGATGGGGGAAGTGGAGAGAGGTTGGTCCAAAAGGACGTACTTCCAGATAGAAGATGAGTTAAGTTCTGGGTCTCAATGCACAGCATCGTGATTACAGATAACAGTACTGTCCTGTTTACTGGAAAGTTGATCTTAAATGATCTCACGACAAATGCAGAAATGCTGGTCATGTGATGTGATGCCGGTGGTAGTTCACACTTCTAGCCGTAACTGGTTC
>NC_048232.1:71070410-71139118 GCF_002007445.2 Ailuropoda melanoleuca
GGGGATTCAGCTGCTCCTGCTTATAGCCCTTACTTTCTGAACCATTTGTTCTTATTTTAAAACTTTTGAATCAGTAATAGTATGCATGGGATTAAAAAATCAAAGCAATATAAAAAGGAACTCTGTGAAAAGCCTTTGTACTATTCCTTTATCCACATTTACTCAATACACACCTCTTTTTGCAGATATCCACTTTTTATGAAAATACAAGCAGAAACACTTAAAAATATTTCCCTTTTAACTTCTACCCCAAACGTCACATACTGCACTGACAGCTTTGAGCCTTCCTTTGACGAAGCAACATATTTTGGAGATGCTTCCTTATCAATAGAGAGAGCGCTTCCTCATTTTTTTAGGTTGTTCTGTTAGCTATGTGTAGTATCCATTGTGCGCCTGTGCCATTGTTTATTTAACAAGTCCCCTGTCTGAGGAACCATCGTGTGGTGCCCAAAGTGCTGCACTGGCACGTGAATGACCTTGTACGTACATCACTTCATACACGTGTGAGGAAATCTGTGGGAGAGATTCCCATAAGCAGGAGTGCGGGGGCGGATGGGAACTGCATCTCTAATTTGACAGATACTGTCATCTTGCCTTCAGAACCTTTTTACTTGATCATTTTTTGTTTGAAAACCTTTCCAACTATTTTACCCTTTTTTCTAAACTGAGGATGCTGACTATAAATTCACCTTTTCAGGGACGCCTGGGTGGCTCAGTTGGTTAAGCGTCTGCCTTCGGCTNGGCTCAGTTGGTTAAGCGTCTGCCTTCGGCTCAGGTCATGATCCCAGGGTCCTGGGACTGAGTCCTGAGTCGGGGCGGGGGGGGGGTTCTTGCTCAGCAGGGCCCTGCTTCTCCTCTGCCTGCCCTCCTCCTGCTTGTGCTCTCTCTCTCTCCCCCTCTCTGACAAATAAATAAAATATTTTTTAAAAATTAAAAAAATAAATTCACCTTTTCTTGGTGAGTCAATAATATCGATGAATGGATATTCATCGATAGGCACAGATGTGAATTCTCTGGTAGATGGTGTGGGACAGAGGCAGGCTGACAGTGTCACTGTTCTATGAACACTTTCCCTCTTTGTCCCCCCACCTTTTAAAAAAGATTTTATTTATTTATTTGAGAGAGAGACAGAGAGTGACAGAGAGCACAGGAGCAGGGGGGAAAGGCAGAGGGAGAAGCAGAATCCCCGCTGAGCAGGGAGCCTGATGTAAGACTCGATCCCAGGACCCTGAGATCATGACCTGAGCTGAAGGCAGATGCTCAACCGACTGAGCCACCCAGGCACCACTTTGTTTCCCCTTTTTATTTAAGCACCAAGGGCAGGGAGGGCAAGGCTCTTTGCTCCCCTCTCTGAGGATAGCAGAACTCCACTGTCTTCTCTCTCCTCCTCTCTGGTTCCTACTCTTCTCCTTTTAATGGTCAAAAGTGTCTCCATCTCTCTTGGGTTTTTCATTGTGATCTTGCGCTTTTGTCACTGTCTCTTCTAATGTCGTTCCTTTCCTAGCCACTTTCTCTTTTTGGTGTCTCTTGGAAGAGCTAGTACTTCACTTACACTTTCTTCTGAGAACATTTTGCTTTTATAGACCTCAGTTATCGGTCTCAATATCCCCTTGCCCCTTTCTGGCCAACTGACCCATGACAGAACGCCAGGGGGAATTCACAGATCCGTTGGCCCTCCCTGACCTTGTAGCTTGGTGGTCACTGTGGAATGACCCAGTGAGTGGGGGACAGAGCAATGCAGGAGACAGAGAGACAGAGAGAGAGAGACAGAGAGAGAGAGAGAGAGAGAGGAAAGTCCAGATTTGAGAAACTTAAAAAAACTTATTTAGAAATAATAGGCTTTAATTTTGCTTAAATGTACGTTTTATGGCATTTTTAAAATTTATAAACTTTACTTTCTAGAGCAGTTTAGGTTCACAGCAAAATTGAGCAGGAAGTGCAGAGCTCCCCTCAACGAGCCCAGTGTCCCCCACTGCCCCCCCCAGAGTGATGCTTTTGTTACAGCTGATGGCCCCACACTGAGACATCATTATCACCCGTAGTGCATGGATTATATTAGGGTTCACTCTTGGGGATGCGTATTAAATGAGTTTGGACAAGTGTATAATGGCATGTGTCTACTATTGTAATATCATACAAAATGGTTTCACAGTCCGAATGGTCCATTTGTCATTTTGAAAAAGAAAATGTTATTTGGAATTACCTGCAGAGATGCAGCGTAATTGTCTTCAGTACCAGGTACTAGGGAGTCTCGCTTAACCACTAACCACCAAGGACATTTCTCTACCTGCTTAAATTATCACTCAGATTCTGTTAACACTGGTTGAGCATCTAACCATATCAAAGGCACTGAGAGAAGGGAATTTCACCACAGTTAGTCCCATTTTACCACTGACAAAATTATTGCAGTCAGGTTGTCACCAGGTGGCAAGTGATGGGGTTAGGAGCCACCCCAGGGCTGTACCTCCTGCAGTCAACCTTTTCCATCAGGGACAATGTGATTATCAACCATTATTGTGTGATTATGAATGAATTTGTCAGCTTTTCCAGTCATATAATACAATGCCCTAAGGAGTCAAGTCCCCAAACTGGCAAGTCTAGAAGAATGTGTGAAATGTCTGTGTTGCTTCGAAAGGGTGGATCCTAGTTGAACTCTGCATTTAAGACTTGGGAGGGAAGGGGTAGGTCATGGGAATCAGAAGTAGAAACATAATAAAGGGGGAACTTGTATGCCACCCCTGATTTTTGGTGGGTGTGTGAAATGAACTTTTCTGCACCCATCCACAATCCCTGAGGAGGAACACAGAAATGGCCAAGGATTCCTTTGGAAAGTGGGGCTTGGAGAAAGGTCTTTCAGTGTGATTAAGGCTCTGGAGGCTCTGAGGTGTGTTTTCTTAGGACTTTCAACTCCTGTCTTTTGCTTCTGGTTGGTGCAGTAATGCAGACTTGGGGTTGTCTTCGTTTGGAAATATCTGCTCTCTACTTCCCAAGGAGGAAGTCATGGTGGGGTCAGAGGCTGTCCCCAGGCTGGGAAAACACCAGGGGGATTCATTGGGTTTGGTGTCAGACTCCAGCATGTGATAGAGTTCTCTGAGTCTCCAACAGCAGTAGGAAGCAGTAACGGTCTCAGGACTTGGGGTCCTGGGTTCCAGGTCTCTTGCCCATCAGGCTGACATTAGCACCAGTGATAGGGATGCCTAGAAGATAAATTTCACCTCCTGGAACAATCCTTTTGCTCAGGGTTAGCCCAGAGTAGCAAGTTCCAGGTACTACCCAAGACATCTGATTTAAAGTGAAGAGTGATGTATTTAGAGCTGGCCAGCAATATGACAGCTGCTAACATAACCTTTAGCACGTGTATTAAAATGAATACTGAGCTTAGTTCAGTCTGTCATTTCCTCTTAATACTTGAAAAGCCACAGTTTGAAAATTCCCTCAAAAGGCTCTAGTGGGTGAATTTATTCTTCTGCTTGACTGCACTTGGAACCCTCAAATAAGAGCCACCTTGAAATTGAAACTGGGAAAATCCCAGGTTTCTCTGGCCAGAAGAAGTAGCAAAGGTATGTTCTGAGGTTTATGAAATAATTACCTAGTTGTTGACATGTTGGGGGGAAGGGGGAAAGCTGAGGTGTTGGCAAGTGTGAATGAAGGTTAGTAAGGATGTTGGGTCATGCGGTTTGTAAGTGAGGCAGAACATTTTTGTGCTCACTGACCTTTGGCTCAGGCCCAACCAGGGAAGGTATTCTTCCTTCTTCCTCAGTTAGTTAGGTCTTCACGTGCTATATCATTGTTTTGACTGTCTAAATGACCGTGGTCAAATGTGATCCAGCGAATCCTAAAAATTCATTGGCTGATAGGAACAGACACGGCAATGACTTGAAGGGAAGAAAATGGGGAAAAACAAAACCCAGAATTAATTGATCATTTTGACTTCCCATCTGCAGTTGGTTTGTATGACAGATTGGGGAGCTTTCCTAATCTGAGACTAACAATTCAGAGCTTTGGGAAGGAAGGATGTTCTCAATTTGGTGATACCTTTGATCAGTATCCCCAAAATTTCAGCCATTTGCGGGTCTCCTTTGTAATTTTTGTCATGCTATTACTGCAATTTACTTAATAACATTTTTCAAAGACTTGTATATGACTTAGTTATTTTTATTTTAAGGAGAAACTTCTCCCACTGCTTCTCCTCCCGGACTGCCTAGTGTGGTAAATGGCGTTAGCATCCACTTGGTCACCAAGGGCAGAAACTTGAGAACCATATCCTGGACTGCTCACTCTGCTCCCCACCCCACCCCACCTCATGTTCTATTAACTTTATCTCCTATGTACAGGGTGAACAGTTAGTTCATCCAAACCAGGGTATTTTGGGAAAAGAAAGGGACACTATTGGTAATTGTACCCAGAATAAACTGGGTCTGTCTGAAGTGAATGGGAATGTGTGGTCAACCCATTTTTATGGTCTTGAATCCTCTTCCTCTCCATTTCCACCATCACTACCTTAGTGCAGGCCTTCATAATAATTTGCTTGGACTAGTGCAGTAGCTCACTATTTCCTTGATTTCAGTCTTGGTCCTCTGTAACACATTGCACATACACATTTGATATATCACCCTCTTAAAATCCTTCAGTGGCTCCCCATAACTTCAGGATAAATTTCAAATTCCTTAGTATGGTCTATGAGGCTCTTTACAGATCTGGTTCCTTTTTATTTTTCCAGCCTGTGAACTCATTTATTTATTCATATGTCAGCATTTATTGAGAGCTACTCTGGGTTGGCACAATGCTAGCCTCTGGAATATAACAATAAATAAAATGGGTTTCTGTCCTCAAGGTGTTTACAGTGGAATGGTGAAACAGCCAAAGGAATACTACAGTAAAACATGCTATGGTAAAGCACTGCACTCTTTGATCTCATTACTCTAAGTGTGGTTGGGGACCAGTAGCATAAGCATTACCCAAAATCTTGACAGAAATGCAGAATCTTAGGGCCCTGTCCCAAACCCACTAAATCCAAATCTGCATTTTAACAAAATGCCGAAGTGATTGGAATGCATGCCAGTTTGCAAAGTCTGGCCTGTGGGACCAGTTGAAGCACCTGATTCAGATTCCCAGGGACAGTCATCCCTGGAGGGGGACTTGGAGGAGGAGACAGCTTGCTAAGTGAAGGCAAGGTGTGAAAAGGCACACAGTGGAGGGATTCACCTGTGCTGTGGCACAGAGTCAAGAGACAATATGCTGTTTGGTGGGAATTACAAGTTGTTCAAAATTTTGGGAACATAGGTTGCAGGTGGGAGCCTTAGCTAACTCAGAGATACCCTTATTCAAGGAAAAAAAATGATCAATTTCAGCACCTCCATTTCTTCTTTCAGCCCATCTAGAAACAGTACTTTAGAAGAAATACTTTGATTCATAGAGACAGCAGAATAGAGGTTACCAGGGGGCTGGAGGGGGAGGAGAATGGAGTTACTCTTTAATGGGTATAGAGTTTCTATTTGAAATGATGAAAAAGTTCTGGAAATGGATAGTGGTGGTAAGTGGTACAACATTGTGAATATACTTAATGCCACTGAATTGTACGCTTACAAATGATGAAAGTGACAATTTTTATGTCATGTATATTTTACCACTATTTTAAAAGAAGTGAGTACTTTGGAGTCAAAGTAGACTTAATTTTCAAGTTCCAGCTTTACCATATTCTTGCCATGACACCCCAGGCAAAGCAGGTAACCTCTTGGGAACTCAGTGTCTTCATTTATAAGATGGGACTAATGATGGTACCTGCCTCATAGACTTGTCATGAGGATTCATTACAGCAATGCCTGCAAAGCACTGGGGGCTTGTTGGATTATCTTTATGCCCTTTCAAGCTTGAAAAGCACTTCTTAGTAAAATGCCTGGGATAGCCAGAGCTCTGCATTGCAGCTAGAATTACTCCTTCCCTGGGGCGCCTGGGTGGCACAGCGATTAAGCGTCTGCCTTCGGCTCAGGGCGTGATCCCGGCGTTCCGGGATCGAGCCCCACATCAGGCTCCTCTGCTATGAGCCTGCTTCTTCCTCTCCCACTCCCCCTGCTTGTGTTCCCTCTCTCGCTGGCTGTCTCTATCTCTGTCGAATAAATAAATAAAATCTTTAAAAAAAAAAAAAGAATTACTCCTTCCCTTTCCTCTTTGATGATGGCAGTGGTTTCCAAATCTGGATGCACATTAGAATCACCTGGAGAGTGTTATCAAACCCCATTGCCTGGAAATGGGGCAGAAGCATCATTATTCCAAGTGATTCCAGTGTGCAGCCAAGGCTGAGAAACTCTGCGATAGCAGTGGGTTACAAACTTGAGTGTGTATCAGGATCCCCTGGAGGGTTTGTTAAAATAATTCCTATATTGTCTGTATCGTTCTACCCACTCACTAACCTCTTTCAGGTCCATTACTCTACTGAAGTTTTTCTTGAAAACATTTGCCAATAACCTTTTTCATTCCAATGTTCTCAATATTCACCAACCCATTTTGGCTTTAGACATAATTCACCATTACTCAAAATTCTCCTCTGAATTCAGAGCCATAGTCTTTGTGTTTTCTTCTTTCCTTCTCCTTCCCCAAGTTAGAAGTAGGGATTCCCACGTGAGTCTCCCATCACCATATGTTTGGGTCCCTATACTTATCCCTTAAAAAGAACACAGTCTTTGAAATGAGACAGACATGGGTTCATACCTTGTACTTGGGCAAGTCACTCGAACTCTGAGCCTCATTTTTCTTTCTGGTGAGTCATGGGTAATGATAACAGTGTCTCTCTAATGATACATCCCTGGCACATAACACCCAACTATTAGTTATTATAGTGTTTCACCTTTAAGAGCATGGTAAAATATTGAAGAGAACTCCAGGAGCGGTGGGACTAACCCATGGGATACAGAGGGCAGAGCCAGGGATTTACCAAATCAGGATTTACCAAGAGGTAAGGAATGGTCCCAACCAAGGACTTTCCAGGGGGCCTGGGAAGACAGGGAGGGGACAGATGGGATTTGACAAAAGGAATGACCAAGAGATTCCCTGTGACAACGTTAAAATGTGAGACTATGGTCTTGTCCATGCACAGGAAGGGTGTTATTAATGGTGCTAGGATGGGTTATGGAATGGTCCCAGAGGAAATCCACAAGGGAATTTCAACCCCATCAATGTGGAATTCAGTCCCTTTGGCAAGAAACAAGATGATAAAGAACCTGTTAAAATTTGCACCATTTATTATAATTGTGTGCAAAACATGACCGCGGGGTGTTACACAGAGCTCTTGTTACAAGATGAGGTCTCTGAGTGCTGTTTCCCGTCGATGATGTTATTCAGCACGATGGCTCACATGTTGAAATCTGAAACTCCTTGGGTGAAGAATCCCTCTGCAGGCTCTACCAGATGTTGCTTGTGTAGCTCCCCAAGCACAGAGAGATGAGTTAATCCTTGAATTATTCTGAACTTGCATCAAACTCAGAGGCTTTGATCCAATGAGCCATGGCAATAAAAAACAAGACTATCAGAAGAGCTGTGGGTGGTAGTCCTGTCTCTGAGAGAGGAACAGGGCCACTGGCTGACGGCTGCATTCCAGAAGGCCTCCAGATGCAGAGAGCCATGAGCAGAGGGCCTCACTTAGTGTGATGTTGTGAAAATCCTGCACTTGAAACACATGTGGTCATAAACAAAAACTTCCTCACCCTTTAAAGACCCTGCCGAAGTATCACCCTCTCCAAGCTGGTTCCCCTGAATGTTCCAGGCCTCACTGACCCCACTTACCTTCTTTTAACTTCATCATCCATAGCACACAGCTTGACACTTGGTTATTCTCCAAATACACAGCCTTCTCTCCCCGGTTATATGGTAAATTCCTAGAGGTCCTAAACCAAGTATATTTTATGTTTCTTTGTATTTCTGAATGCCTAGCACTCTAAGAGGCATCATGGTTATCTTTTCATCTCTAAAATCTAGCACAGTATAGAGCATGTAGCAAACACTCAGTAAATGAGTAAATATGTGCTTATTCAATGAGTGGAATTGATAGCTAAGTGGAGTTAGCATGATAAATAAGGGAAGATGTCACAGGCATTTCTTGTTTTGTTTGCCCAGCACCTCACCCCACCCTCTCTCTTCCAGAAGATTCCCTTCCTTATCCCCATCTTTGTGGTTCCTACAGGATCTGCCATATTGTTTCATGACTCTCTGGAGTTTACCTGACTCCAACTGCTTCAATGAGTCCTTCCCTGAGATTTTTCAACTTGGAATCAGAAAGAATGTTAAGATAGGTTTTTGGTTTTTGTGTTTTGTTTTTTTTCCCCTAGTGACCAAAGCTATTAAATATACTGTTAAGTTAGGGAGCTGTTGGCCCCCATGTTTTTCACCACTTGAAGAAAGCTGATCACTAGCTAGAATGAAGAATGAAACTAATGAAGAGAGTGAATGGAAGCACAGAGACAAAAAGAATAAAGAACAACCCTGATGTTTTTTAGCTCCTGGTTTCAGTTGTTCCCCTGCCCTGGGCACATTCCTGTCTTTGGGTTTCACAGACATCACATTATCCCTTATAACAACCCTCTCCTTAGCTTAAATGAGTTTGAGTTAGGTCTCTCTGTCACTTGTAACCACATGAGTCCTAACTAATACAGAAGTCCCAGCTTAGTGGTAGACATTCCATAAAAAGTAATGAATGAATAAAATCACACTATGCCAAATTATGAAGTTTTACAAACAGGAATTTTTCAAAACTTCCCATTCTTATTTGTGGTTTTGATAAATATCTCTTTGATACCCGCCTTCCCTCCACTGCCCCCCGGGGTAGCGCAGTTCTGAGTATAGAGCGGGCACGTGGTATACACGGCAGCTACAATTTCTGTTGAGTCTTCACTTTTCATTTTTTTAAAGGATTTTATTTATTTGACAGAGAGAGAGAGACAGCAAGAGAGGGAACACAAGTAGGGAGAGTCAGAGAGAGAGAAGCAGGCTTCCTTCCCACTGAGCAGAGAGCCGATGCGGGGCTTGATCCCAGGACCCTGGGATCATGACCTGAGCCAAAGGCAGCCACTTAATAACTGAGCCCCCCAGGTGCCCTTTTTCATTTTCAATGACTTTTTAATCTGTGTGTGCATTGGTTGAGAATTTCAGATGCTTGGGGCTGCAATGCCAGCTGTGCCTGATGGAAGACATTTGTAACAACTTTGTAAAATGCACAGAGACTGATGGGTTTTGAACAGAAGCCATGAACTGAACACAAAAGGATGGTCCTCATGAGCAAAGGGAAGGAGTCTTTGAATAGCTCCATGGTAGATGAGATGGTACGAGAGGCTTACTGGTGTCCACATTTTCTGAATTTCAAATTTAGGCACATGTGCCAGTGCATATGAGGGAAATTTTGGGGAACAATGGGACAGCTTATTTGATGTTGGGTCACCAGCTCAGAATCTCTGGTTACCATATTGGTAGCGCTAGCCTGTAGCATCAAACCTTTCTTTAGACAGGCTGGTCTACTTACTGCCACCCAAATGGCCATGTGCATTTTATCCTTAGCACATTTTCTCAGAAAACTCCTGGTGCCAGATACCTCTTCCTGCCTTACTTCATTTCCTTTCATTCATATCAAACCCACCTCCCAAGTCCAGCTATCCTATCTCCTCCAGAAGTGACTGTTCTATCTAACCTGCTACACATGACATTTTATCATTCATTCTAAGAATGGCAAGTATAGCCTCCTATCCACACTCCCTTTCCAATGAAAAACATCACTAATTGATATTGGCGCTCCTTCTCCTCAAGGCTGGCAAGAACTTCAGAATTCTTCTCAACACAGAATCTGAGGCAGTCAATGAAGGCCCTGGGGTTGGCAAGTGGCATGAAACCTAGTTGCTATCTCTGATCCATTCCCTTATATTTATTTGAAGCTTTTGGATGTGCTGTTTCCTTTCTCCAGCTGAGCTATTAAGTCCTTGGGGACAGGGATAACAACAACAACAACAACAACAATATCAATAATCATAATGGCAACAACAATAATAGCAAATATTCCTTGAAAACTTATATGTGCTGGCACTGTACTAGCCATTTTAATGCTCAATGCATAAAAAGTATAATACTACTTTTATATAATATATAAATATATTTTATATAATACATAAATATATTATATTTTATATAATACTTGTGAAGGTATTAGTATAATCTGCATTTTATAGATGGGGAGTCTAAGTCTTATATTTATTTATTAAATTGATTTTTAAATAAAAATTATATATATTTACAGTGTATAACATGATTATTTGATACATATATATAGTGAAATGATTACGGCCTTCAAGCTAATTAACATATCTTCTCCTCTCATAATTACCATTTTTGTTATTGCTGTGATGAAAGCACCTGAAATCTACCTTCTTAGCAAATTTCTAGAGTATTCATTATAGTATTATGAAATATAGTCACCATGCTGTACATTAGATCTTTTTTATTATTCATCTTATATAACTGCAAATTTGTGCCATTTGACCAACATCTCCCCATTTCTTCCACCTCCCATCCCTGGTAACCACCATTCTACTCTTTGCTTCTATGCATTCAATATTTTTATATTTTTAAAAGTGACATCATTCAGTTTTTTTCTTTCTGTGTGTTAGTAGAATTTCTTCTGGGTTCATCCATGTTGTTGTAAATGTCAACATCT
This sequence comes from Ailuropoda melanoleuca, assembly GCF_002007445.2. Lineage (NCBI taxonomy): Eukaryota > Metazoa > Chordata > Mammalia > Carnivora > Ursidae > Ailuropoda > Ailuropoda melanoleuca. The sequence goes on from NC_048232.1 coordinate 71,081,101, forward strand.
TCTTTTGAAAGGCTGGGATATATATATATACATACGTACACACGTACACACACACATAACAGTTTCTTAGTCCATTCATCTGTTGATGGACACTTAGATTGCTTCCATGTCTTGAGTCTTAAAAATAATAAGTAACTTGTTCAAATACACAGAGCCAGAATATGGCAGTACCAGAACTTGATGTCCAAACCTTTGCTCTTAATCAATGTGGTGTATTATGTTGCCCTTCTTTGTGTTGTCCAACTAGCACAAAGCTGTGTGCATAAGTATTTGTTGAATATAGGGTTTTTATAAAACAATGAAGTTCTTCACAAGAGACAGAGAGAAATTGAATTGAAAATACCAGAAGCAAATTCTCTACAAAGAGCTGGAGCTAACTTGATAGGAGTCTACCTCACTTTCCCAGTACCCTTGATTAAAGGCAGCGCCATTCCCCATTCCACAAATAAACACGCTTTATGCAAACAGAAATGCTAAAGATCAACCCTAAGGAGAGGGGCACTCCGGTGAATTAGCAGCTCTGGGAGCTTGAGAGCCTCCAACAGATCCTCACGGTGGCTCTGCTACCACCCAGTCACTAGCTCCTCTCTGGGACTGTTTCTAAATTCGTAGAATAATTCATTTAGACTCGTTTATATCAACCCAAGTGTGTTTCCTGAATATTGACCCTACAAGAAATTCGTATAAAAAGTAGTTTTCTGTCAAGTGCTAATGGGAAATTGCATTTCCCCTTGAGTGACACATAATCCATGTTAAAGGATATTAGTAGGCCAGCAGGAAAGAACCTGCTTATTTAATGTTTACTTAGTGTTTATTTAACTCAGCATTTCCTGGCCCTCTTTGGTTTCACACAATAGCTGCTAATATCTCAGAGCTAATACACTTAGGTAAAAAACAATTGGCTAAATATTTTCTAAAGATCCTTTCTAACATCCTATAAATCTCTAAAACAATAATGTTACTTGATTATAAATGAATATAAATGAATTAAAGGTGGAACCACAGTTTCAATTTTCTGAGATTTGTCAGGGAAGTTGAAAGCCTGTTAAGATGACCTATCCAGGTTTAGAAGTTCAGGCTGCCCTGTGATTTTCCTGAAGTGGACAATAGGGGGCACTAGTGGACTGCACTAACGGCCACCCCTACACAAACGCTACGAGAAAGGGCCAACTGAAGTCGTAGCAACCAGCCTCAATTCCTTTTCCAGCTGAGTGCAAAGCTACTGAGAGCCAGTTCCTCTCCCTTTTGGGTCTTTTTCTCTCTGTGTCTCTGTCTCTGTCTCCCCTTTGGAGGAAATATTGGGATTAAATCGGCATAGATAACACTGTATGTGTGCCCTTTACCTTTAGAGACAAATCACATAAGGCAAATCTTTTCAACGGCTTGTCACTGGTTGTGTTCATTTTGGGGCAGTTACACTTGACAGTGGAAGTTATTGGACTAAACATAGGGCCTCTGAGTTGAAAAGGAATTCTTTCCTTTATCAACTCTCTCATTTTAAAATAAAAAATTATATAGGTGAAGAAAAGAATAAACTTTGTTAGGATGTAAATTCTTTTTAATCTATATTTTCTTTCTAAACTTTGGGTGTAAGACTTATGCAGTAGGACTTTTTAATGATGTGGCAGACTATAAAAGGCTTGGGGGCAAAATGGACATACTTAACTTTTCCCACTCATTTTTGTCATTTTCCTGTGAAGTAGAACAAGGCAGGCAGGCCTCCCTAACCCAGGCAAACACAAGAGATTGGAGTGACCCGTTCTAAGATGATATTGTCACGTTTCCTACCTCCTCCCTAATTGTTAACTCCGCGCTTCTCCCCATGCTGCCCCTACCAGGAGCCCCGCCCCCCACAGACTTAAAAAATGTTTTCTTCAAGAGACACGATTCAGGAGTATAGCCTACAGAAAGGAACAGAGGACCAAGATATCACTATTCACCTATACAAATTCTCTACATCCCGGCTCAGAGGAATGGTGAGCTTAGAGAGAGTCCTCAGCATTCACCCCATCTCATCCTTACCTTGTATACTTGAGGGGACCCGAGGCTCCAGGCCATGCAGGGATGTGTACCAGCCAGCTGATGTCTGCTCTTCCCACGGCCTCTTGTTGGACCCCAGTCCCAACACTTCAGGAGATTTCAGGCCCTCACAGATGACTCTGCAGGCAGCAAGGTGCACAAGCAATGGCCACAGGCCACACTGATTCCGTATGCTGCGTGGAACGTCTTGGTGGAGAGTCCCTTGTTTGTTACAATCCCATTCTTGCCCCATGAGAACAGGGGGTTAATGGCACGTGAGGGGGTGCTGCTGGGCCAGCAAGCAAAGCCCAGTTTGTCTGATTTCTGATCCATCTCTACCACTCACCTCTCTCAGAAAGATGCTGGAAGAGCTCAGAAGCTAATTAAGCAGTTTAAGCTCTCTGGAAAACTTCTAGTGCCTGAGAATTCCAGGAAGTACTGAATCATAAAGTCAAGAAGAGGAAAAGATTCATGAGAAGAGGATGAAGTGAATATGTATTGAATAACTCCCATAATGTTGGACATACTTTTTTTCAACCTCACAGTCACTCTCAGAGGTAGAGATCCTCTTTTTATAGAGAGGGGAGGAAGAGGATCCAAGTGGTGGAGGAGGTGGGCCCAGATCACTGAACCTATAAGCTAGGATTTGAACTTAGGTCTGTGTTCACTGATCAGAACCATTATACCTTTACTGTTTGCGCTCACCTCCTGTTTTCTACTAGGATGGGGCTCCGTCCCTATCCTCTATGTGTGAAAGATTTTTTTCCTATACCTTTTTCAAATCTGCACAAGTAACAATATTCTGCATCCACATTTGTGTCTGCCTTTCACAATCATTAGTGTGAACAAGTTCTCCTAGCATCTAACTTAAATACCCCCAAATGGAATGAGAGCTACTGGCCTTGCCCTCAGGGAACACAGAAAATGGCTACAATGTTCCAGTTAGCAGCAGCTTCCAGTCCTGCTTCCAAATTGCTTCTGTTAAAAGAATCTCCAATTCAAAACACATGCACTGTCATGGAGCCTCATCCCTGCCCCAGATGCTCGACTCTTCTTTGGCCCCTTTTAGGGTGAGCCTGAAATATCAATCAGGCTCTGTTAACCAGATTGCAATCAAGGTAGATCAAGGCTTTCCTCTACTCCCATTGCTGAGCCGAGCTCTGGTCGGATCCCTTTTTTCAAAATATGTTCTAGGGCTTTTTTTTTTTTTTTGTGATCACATTAAAGGGCCCACAGCTGTCAGGGACCAGAAAACAGTTTCTTACACAGGGAATTTGGGCATTTGTTTTGATTCTTTACAAATAGAAAAATTTAGCCTGGGAGTCCCTTTGCAAAAATTACACGTTCAGGGCATGTTAGGAATGCATAGCAGTACAACAACTTGCACTTAAGCTTTGTGGAAAATGAAGGGAATACGCAGGTTAGAGACCTGGGTGTGAATCCTATCACAGCCCCTTGGTAGCTATGTGGTCTTTGCATGTTAGTAAACTTCTCTAGCCTTCCATTTTCTTCTCTGTGGAATGCAAATAATAATATGTAACTCACAGAGATGTTGACAAGATTCCTGAAAAGTGCTCTATAAACATTTTAAAGATATTATTATTACCACTATTCCCATTGCTGCAGCACTAAAAAAGCCTACACCTGATTCAAGAGACAAATACCCTTCAATCTTGCTACTTTGGGGCATACTTTCATTCTAGACATTTGCTATGTGCCAGGTCTTACATACTTCAAGCTTCATGTGTATTAGCTCCTTCTTACCTAGAAGGTAGATGCTATCTTAACATTCTCATTTTATAGCTGGGGCAAGGAAGTGAAGCAAATGACCTGTGTCTATGAGCTCATAAGGGATAGAACCTAGGCAGTTTAATTCTAGAATCCAGCTCCTGAGCAGTTTATCAGTTAGGACTCATCTGGATGTGAGTAGCAGAAACCCAATATAACAGTGGCTTAAAACAGATAGAAGTTTGTTTTTCTCTTATGTAAGAGTCCAGAGGTTGATAATTCAAGACCAGATTAGAGGCTTAGCTCCACACAGTGCTCAGGGCTCCAGGCTCCTTCTCTATTCCAGTTCTCCTGATGGGTAGTCTTGTTCCCAACATTCAAAATAGATGCTAAAGCTTTAGCCATTACATATACATTCCAAGCAGCAGGATGGAGGACAGGCTGGGATAGAAAAGGGATAAAACACATGCCAGTTATTTATGGAGGACTGTTCCCAGTTACGACCATTTGACATTTCTGCTGACTTTTCATTAATCATAGTAGAAAGGGGGCTGGAAAATGTAGTCATTATTCTAGATGGCTTTGTGGCCAGTTCAAAACTGGAGGATTTTATTACTGAAAGAAGGGAAGATGTAGTCAGAGGTTAGATGGATGTCTGGAGGAGGAGGAAATGAAGGAGGAAGAAGAGGAGATAAAGCTGGAGAGATGGACAGAGGCTGGATGAGGAGAACTTACTAAGACCCTACTGTTCACCACTCTAATCTTTGGGTTAATCTCCAATTTCAGCAGGTGACAAGGGAAGGCAGGGCTGTCCCCTGAAAACCACCAGTTATGGCCACTGAATGGCCCTCTGAAGCTTTATAATAGGCACTCCTAGAATGAATACAGGTGTCCACCTTGGTGGTAGACTTGAGGCTGGTTTCAGTCTGAGATCCATTATCTCATTAGGTTAAAATGGGGATGGGTAGCTTCTGACACATGTCTCCAGAGAGCTCAGAGAGAGGAGGTGGGGTGAGAGGACACTGAGATAGAACAGGCTGAGTGGCCCTTGGCTGGCTTCTCTGAACATCCAGAGATAGCCTGAATGCCACACACTGGAAAGTGACTTCATGGTTTCCAAATCCCTTTCCCATATGCTCTTTCTCTTGGAATGCACAATGAGATTGTGGTAGGGGTTGCTTTGCTCCCTATTTTGCCAGTGAGGAAAAGGAAGTCAGAATCTTCCTAGGATATTCAGCAGGATGAGGCCTTAGAATCTGTGTTTTCACAAGAATGCCAGGTAATTCTTATGTTCAAATTACTTTGAGAAACACTATGCTTAGGGTGCTGAGTGACATGGAAGGGTCACATCGAGGGTGGCAGATGAAGCAGGAAACCATAAACTGGCATTGAGTTACATTTTTCATCATCACTGCTCTATTTCTACCAGCACATTGTAGGGACTGGGTAAATATTTGATGAAAGAATGAATGAAGACAAGTTTAGGTATCCAGGCTTCTTGGATTCTACTTCTTCTGGTGCCATGGAATAATCCTAGAATGAGATCACATTTTTCATGCTTAGTGCTGACAGGGTAGGAGATACATGCTATTAAAACCTCCATTTTGAGATAGAAACTGAAGTTAAAAGACTTGCACAAGTTTACATAGATAGTAAACAATAGAACCAGGATTCAAACTCAGGCTCTCAAGTATCATACTCTCTTGTTTCTCTGGTAGAGAATAACTATTCCATGTCAGTAGATTGATCATAGCTCAAATCATTCCCCATGAAACAGAAAAGGTCAATTGCATAGATATTTAATGTAACAGTTAACCTAATACACAGACGTGAGTCCTGTCGCTTGACAGCAATGTTACAGAAAAGTTCCACTCCGCTTCATAGACTATTGCTCATATAGAAGTGCCAAACTAGATTCACAGAGAGGAACATATATTGACCTTGAATGTTTACTTTGCTCATGAGCACACATCTGTTTTTGTTAATGGGAAAGAGGGCAATCAGAGCTAGCTCTCAGAAGCAGACGTGGAATTCTCTCCCAGTCCGTAAAGTTTGATCATCCCTCAGGCTGCAGAGCAAGCAGGTTGTCGGTTTAGACAGTGGCCAGTTGAACCCAGAAGCTTCTGGACTCTTCAGTTCTTTCAAAGGAGGCATTGTTTCCTTAGGGACTTTAGCTGAAGTTGAATCTTAGGGAGATATGACATCTTATGATGGAGTAACTTCATCAAAAAACTCCCTGTAGACTTAGAGGAATAAAACAGCTCTGTGGGGGGTCCATCTAACAGCTCTTCTGTTTTCTAGCAACAAGTTCTAAGTACGAGAGCTGACCCCTTTTCCAGTCTGCCTTCTCAGTCGCCCTCCACTTTTGTATCCACTATCCCAGCTCTAACATATGTGAGCAAGGAGAGGTTGCCCACATTGGGGAATGGTTTCCATTTCCTTCCTTTGCTGACAGTCTTTTATAGAAGACACAACACACAGATTGCACTGGCAAACGTTGCCTCATAATGTGTTTGGCATCAGCAGACTTTGTGTGTTTTCTTGTAAGTTCTTCGTTTGTCTTAGATGCGGGCAATGCCCTTGCACTGACTGACCACCATAATATAGGCACGCATAGCCCAATGGGTGGTCAGTTAGTGGGTCTCATGAGGACTTTGCTTTGTCACTCAGCTGCTTTACCTGAAAAGGTGTTGTAGATAGGACTATATGCTCCTTGGAGGCAAACGAATGTGACTGGGTTTGGGGATCCACCCCACTACCCCAAATGGTGAGAACAGTTGTCAATTCATTGACTGACGGAAGCTATGTCCCATAACATCTGGTGGGAATGAAGCTTTTTCAAAGAGCAGGATATGAAAAAATAGTGGGGGGGCGCCTGGGTGGCACAGCGGTTAAGCGTCTGCCTTCAGCTCAGGGCATGATCCCAGCGTTGTGGGTTCGAGCCCCACATCAGGCTCCTCCACTGTGAGCCTGCTTCTTCCTCTCCCACTCCCCCTGCTTGTGTTCCCTCTCTCGCTGGCTGTCTCTATCTCTGTCGAATAAATAAATAAAATCTTTAAAAAAAAAAAAAAGAAAAAAGAAAAAAAAAGAAAAAATAGTGGGGATGGGAGGCGTGGATATAGACAGCCTTGATAGTAAGTCCATCCATGAAGTTCATAGTCTGTTCATAGTCTGACTTTGCATTTCTTTTCTAACTCACTAAAATTATTGTGATTTTTTTCTTTATTACAGAAGAAATATGCTGACTTAAGGTTCAATACTTCTATATGTAATTTCTTAGACTTTTGACATTTATATTATACTCCTAACAGTTACATCATTTGTCTTCTGAGATACCTGCTCATTCCTTTGGGAAAAGCATTATGTAATATGTACATGTAACCTCTTGTCATCCCAGCCACCTTCATCACTTCCCCACCCCCACATGCCACATAAGTTTTCTCAAATTATAACTCTGCCAAATAAAGGGAACTGGAGTTCTGCATCCTGCCTTCCTATGGTGCTGACAGAATATGATATTGGGCAAGCAACAGGTGCTTAAATATTTGAGCAGGAGGGGACTTGCACCCACTCTAATGCCTCTGAGGTAGATGGACCTGAATAAGGCATGTCTAAATGTAAAAACTGAACATCACCTTCAAGGCTGTGGGAACCCAGATAGTCTCACCCCTTCATGAAGTTTCCCCCGCACCTAGCTTGGAGGGAGATGAGGCACCAGCACAGAGCCCCACCACCTTTATAATGTCCATTCAGGGCTTCAGGTTCCTCACCTTCTAAGAGACGGAAAAGAAACTGGAAAAAATACCTGGTGTTGAACTTTCTGCCAATTTTGTCCTGTGGGACACTGAAGCTGTATTTAATTTAAAGTATAGAAATATAAGGAAATGTTATCATATGCACTGAGTGTTACGTAAGAATTATTGACTGTAAGCAATATATGTAAGACAAAGTGATCCTCAGTTTGCAAAGAAATTAAAATTTAAATGAGACTTTTCTCTCATTAGATTAGCAAATAGACTTTTAAAAGCTCACACTTAGATGCTGAATGAGAGTGAAGAGAAATGGGTAAGCTTATGTACTTTCATTGGATTTATAAATTAATATCATCCTTTTGGCTCATAATTTGGTCATTATTAAGAGGCTTAAATTTCTTCTTTTCTAAATATTTTTAAATTAACATATAATGCATCATTTGTTTCAGGGGTACAGGTCTGTGATTCATCAGTCTTACACAATACACAGTGCTCACCAAGCACAAACCCTCCCCAATGTCCATCACCCAGTCACCCCATCCCTCCCATCCCCCTCCACTCCAGCAACCCTGTTTGTTTCCTGATATTGAGTCTCCTATGGTTTGTCTCCCTCACTGGTTTCATCTTGTTTCCTTTTTTCAATAGGCTTAAATTTTTTTTAAGATTTTATTTTATTTATTTGAGAAAGAGTGAGTGGGAGAGAGAGAGAGAGAGAGTGCGTGCACAAGCTGGGGGAGAGGCAGAGGGAGAGAGAGAGAGAGAGAGAAGCATGCTCCCCGCTGAGCAGGGAGCCTGATGAGGGGCTTGATCCCAGCACCCTTAGAATCATGACCTGAGCTGAAGGCAGACGCCCAACTGACTGAGCCACCCAGGGGCCCCACAAGAGGCTTAAATTTTGACAGCAATTCTTCTTTCTACCAATCTGTTATGATGAAATAATCAGAAACTTTGGTAAAAACTTATACACAAAGATGTTCATGGTAGTCTTATTTATAGCTATAATGAATGTGATATAATGAATTAGGTAACAATGTGATTCTATTGACAAGAAAACAGTTAAATAAATGATGGCACATCCATCAGATTTCATATTGAGGTGGTCAATAAGACTTTTTCAAAATATCATGGCTCTCTCCCAGATGAAATTAGATACAGATATGTATAAGTCAGCTCTTATGGCATAACACACCACCTCAAAATTTAGTGGCTTAAAAAGTTCTCAAAATCTGTGAATTGGCTGGATGGTTCTTCTGGTTTAGGCTGGCTAGAGCTTGATGGTTGAGAATGACCTCACTTACCTATGTGGAATAGCTGGAACAGCTGGAACAGCATGGCCTCTCTCTCCAGGTGTTCTGTCATCCTCTATGTCAACCTTGGGTGGTTCTAAAAGCATTAAGAGAAACGAGCCTCAATGCACAAGGACGTGTTAAGCCTCCACTTACATTACATTTGCTACTGTCCCATTAGCCAAAGCAAGTCTGGCCAAACTGAGTCAGGGGGTAGAGAAATAGATTCAACCTCTTGACTGGAGGATCTGCAAAGTATTGTGTCCATTAAAAAAAAAAGTCACACCACATGACTTGATTTGGCTAATAAAATGTGAAAACCGTGGGGGCAGAAGTTTTAACAGCCAATGCATGCTTTCCTATTTTTTCCTTTCCTTCTTACACAATAGCCAGATACATTTGAGATGGTAGCTGATCTATCCTGCTTGGTTCCAGAATGATCAAGATAAGCCAAATCGCACTTGACGTGTGGCTTGAACAAGAAATAAACCTTGGTGGTTGTGATGAGCCCTGGGTGTTATACACAACTGATGAATCGCTGAGCACTACATCAAAAACTAATGATGTACTGTATGTTGGCTAATTGAAAATAAAAAAGGAAAAAAAAATAAGCCTTTGTGGCTTGAAGCCAGGCAACAAAGTTGAATTTTTTGTTTTTTGTTTTTTGTTTTTTTTTGGTTATTGTTACAAAACCTGATCTATCCAAACTAATACAAAAATTGTGCAGGAATTAAAGCGATATTTTTAAAGAATGATTTTTTTCAGGGTGCCTGGGTGGCTCAGTCTATTAAGCATCTGCCTTCAGCTCAGGTCATGATCTCAGGGTCCTGGAATCAAGTGCCATATAGAGCTCCCTGCTCAGTGGGAAGCCTGCTTCTCCCTCTCCCTCTGCCTGCCGCTTCCCCTGCTTATGCTCGCTCGCTCTCTGTGTCAAATAAACAAACAAACAAAAATAAATAAATAAATAAATAAAATCTTTAAAAAATGATTTTTCATGTGGGAAAGTGTTCATTATATAATTCTATATCAACCAGCAGCTTAAAAGCAGGTATATAGTTGTATATGTTATATAATCCTAAATTTGTCGAAACAAGCAAATACCCAGACACATAGCCTGTAAGGAAATACATCTGAGTGTTAACAATGGAATTACAGGTAATTTTAATTTTCTTCTTTCCCGTGTTTTCCATTTTATTTATAATCAGTGTATATTATCATGCTAGATAATATTTTTTTCAGTCACTGGTCACTCCTTCCTGCTCATTGTCAGGTGATTTACTGTACCTCCTACGGGAAGATTTTATGTCCTTCAGTCATTGGGTGTGGCTATGTGACATGCTTTGGGCAATGAAATGTGAGTAAATATGGCATTCATCATGTTGGAGCAGAAGGCCTAAGACTCATCTTGAGGTTTGGCTGGTTCTCTGCTCTTTTCCAGGTATGTCCCATGTAGGGACTGCTCTTTCAGCCTGGGTCCTGAAATGAAAAGACAGAGCAGAGCTCAGGGTATGAGATAATTAAAAAAAATGTATACTGATCTCTGCCCCTAGTTCCTGGCAAAGAACACCTAAAACTCTTATAATACCCTAAGTGATCAAAGCAGGAGAAGCATCTTTTGTTCCAACGTTTATTCTTTGACCCCCATTCCTGACATGGAGCTCCTAAATCCCTTGGAATTTCCTGGGTGGCAGTAGTGTCTTTGTTCTATGAGGTGACTCGTAGTTGCAGGCTGGTCACCAGAAAGAGCAAGTCGTGATTAGGAACTTGGAAGAAGGGAGAGGGACTAGAAATGGAGTTAATGATTGATCATGCCTAGATGATGAGGCTTCCATAAAAATCTCAAAAGTATGGGGTTTCCGAGAGTTTCTGGGTTGGCGAACACTTGGAGGTACTGGGAGAGTAGCATGCCCAGAGACAGCATGGAAGCTTCATGCTCCTTCCCTGTACCTTGTTCTATGTGTGTCTTCTGAGTGTTCACCTGTATCCTCTATCATATCCTTTTATAATAAACCAACAAACAGTAAGGAAACTGTTTTCCTGAGTTCTGTGAGCCACTCTAGCAAATTAATCAAACCTGAGGAGGGTGTGGTGGGAATCTCTGACCTATAGCTAGTTGGTCAGGAGCACAGGTGACAACCTGGACTTGTGTTGGTGTCTACAGTGGTGGTGGTGGAGGCTGTGTTGTGGGACTGAGCCATTAACCTGTGGGATCTGATGCTGTCTCCAGGTAGATAGTGTCAGAATTGAGTTGAATTGTAGGACACCCAGCTGGCGTCACAGAATTTCTTGGTACAGGAAGACCCTCCCACATCTGAAATCAGAAGTGTTGTGAGTGTGGTGGTGGTGTGAGGATAAAGGGAGACATACAGCAGGAAAGGTAAGTTTCTCTTATTCACAGTGCCTGGTGAAAACCAGAGCCCATCTCAGCCTCCAGACAGCATCAAGAAGAAATAAACCATATTGTTTTAAGTTGCTGAGATTTGTTTTGTAAACACAGCAAACCTAGAAAGATTCCTTTTTTACTTTAAAAAAACATACCTAAAAATATGGCCATCAGTGACTCATAAGCCGCCAAATTCCCAGTTCTACCTACACACAGTACTGCTTTCTTCTTTATCTTTCGCTTTCCCTTTCACTTACAGGGTGGAATACTACAAATCAGGTTGTTATGAAAGAAAGCAGTTCACAGATCCAAAACTGCCCCATCCTCTTACAAAGTCCACATCCCCATTTCTGGGGATGTACCAGGATTGCCACGTTTTTGGATGCAAGGACAGGTGAGAAAGTAGCTCATCTCTTCTTCAGTAAGAGAATATTTTAGTACTGCAGAGAGTATGGCATGATTCAGAAGTCACCAACCAGCACAGAATCCTCATCATTCCACATTAAAATAGAATGGTTTCATCCACAACCCTACCTGGGGTATTCATAAACCATATATAGAGGGGTTGATCATTAAACACAATATATTCATTCAAAGAAAATGTGACTTTCTTATTTTTCTATAAACTACCTAATCTTCCTTAGGAGCCCCTTCCTGCTGAGCAATAAGGAAACTTACATTTGCATATCTCAGTATGCCTTCCCTGTCTTCTCCAGAATGCCTGTAAATACACGCATTTGCTTATCGTGTGACTGTGGAGGTGAGCAGGTAGGAACTCAGATCCCATGCTACTCCTTGAATTTTCACTGTCTTTGAGGAAATTATTTCCCTGTGTACCTGGTTACTCCTTGCTCTACTGGCACCTTCTGTGGACCTCTGTGGCTAGAATACTCCAGGTCAGCTGTTTCTCAGCTCAGTCAGGGCCTGGAGTCCTGGTTAACTCGCTTCATCTCAGCTTTCTGGGGTTGTCTATTTCTTTGGAGTATGGATGGGATTCCCCTTTGATTCCCAGCTCAGGTGGTCTGCCCTACAGACCATTTTGGTTACTCTCCACTCAGTTTGCCAGCAACATCATCAACTAACTTCTGTGTCCTTCACTGGTCCCTTACAGGACTTCTGGATAAACTTCATGCCAGATGGGAGCTGAGGGTGCTTTGCCCCATGTGGTAGCCCAGATTGGTAGAGGGGAGGCACTCTGTTTTATTCCAATTGCCACCCTTGTGCAGAAGAGGAAAGATATGAGCTAGACTTCCTGCTCTTAACCTTGGGTGAAGGTCACAGAAGGAAGTGCGCCATAGTCCAAAAATTGGAAATGAGGGCTCTGTGGGCTCCTCAAACCGGAACAAGACTCTCTCCTGCTTCCCTGAGAGCCATGCTTGGGCCATGTTTGGGAGCATATTTCCCATCTGTTTTTCATTTCCCCAGCATAGAATGTGGGAGGCCAGGATCACACAACATTCCCTTCTCATTCCCCAGATGCCTCTGAACTCTTCCTTGAATTTTTTGTTCCAATCCATGCTGAATTACTTGAATGGCTCCCAGCACACACCATGTTATTTCATACTTCTGAGCCTTTGCCTGTGCTGTTTTCTCTGCCCAGATTGCCCCATCCAACACCCATTTCTCTTGAAAAACTTCTACTTATACCCTAAGGCACTGCCCAGGACTCTTCTTCCAACACGCTCACTTCCCTCTTGACAGTTTGCACAATGAACTTCCTTAAAGAGATATTTTGTGTCTGTCTTCATCATGAGAACTTAAAGGAACAGAAGCCCAGGGATCCCACTGGGCATCTTTGTTGTCCTGATGGCTGGCACAGAAAAAGTGTTCAACAAATGTTGGTTTAAATAATTAAATCTTGGTAAAGTTGTAAATAGTATATCTTTCTGTATTTTTTACAACTGCACGTGAATCTACAATTATCTCAAAAAGATTCAGTTTAAAAAAACCCAGCTTGATAAGCAGGACCAATTATTCTCTAAAGCTCCCTGGTTACCTACAGGGAGAAGACCAGAGTCCAAAAATACAAGGTCTTTATGAAGTTGTCATTTCCTAATGGGGTTGGATGGTTCAAGCTATTAGTAGTCAGGTGCCCTGTACCCCACTTGCCCTTAGAACTATCAAGTCCTGAAAGGCTTTGAGGAAAGGTGAGACACCTGCTAGCACATACAAATTATACCAATTATAAAAAGGAGCCCTTTTAAGTAGATGAATGAGGAAAAGTGGCCTCCTTTAGGCTTTGTGGGTGGATAGTGTCTGTGTGTGGAAGAAAAGTATGGCACCCCTACCTCTGGGTGCTTACACCCACACAAGAGTGTATAAGAGGTGTATATGCCCGAGTTCAGCATGCCCTCCCCACTCCAGCCCTGCACTCATGTGTAGGGCCTAATCTGAACACAGCAGTCCCAGCCTGAGTATTTACCTAGGTTTGCCATGGCCAATGGCCATGTTTCCATGCACTTGGAGTGGTTGCTCATGTTGAAACATTACTTGTGGGTATAAATATATTGTGGGTAATATATATATTTTCTGTTAACTTTCTTAAATGAATCAATGTGAATAAAGAGTGGTGGTTTAGGGGTGCCTGGGTGGCACAGTGGTTAAGCGTCTGCCTTCGGCTCAGGGCGTGATCCTGGCGTTATGGGATCGAGCCCCACATCAGGCTCCTTTGCTATGAGCCTGCTTCTTCCTCTCCCACTCCCCCTGCTTGTGTTCCCTCTCTCACTGGCTGTCTCTATCTCTGTCGAATAAATGAATAAAATATTTTTTAAGAAAAAGAGTGGTGGTTTATTTTCCACAAAAATTAGTAAATTAGTTCCCCTTATTTGTGAATTTTACTATTTTTAATATTATTATATATTAATTATTAGTGAATATCTCCTCATTTTGGGTTTGTTCCTAGCGCAAGTTCTTGTCAGATATAGTCATCTGTGGGGGCTTCTTTTTTCCCTGAAGAGTGAAAGTGAGGGTCCAGGAACCAGTGTGGGCCCCCTTTATAAGTGGCCCTCCAGGACTTTGCTAATCTAGGCAGAAGTATGCATTTTAGTTAAGATTATAATCTGTTGCCTAGAGTGGGGGTTCAGTGACAGCCTATTAAAGTCCCTTCACCTCAAGTGTCTATAAATGTACTGCATTTATTATCGTCTTTGAGTTCTTTTCCACGAAACTGTTAACTACTTGTGTACAGAGACCTTGAGTTCTTCATACCTTCACAATGGCTAATTTCCTGGGTTCTGACGCTGTCATGCCAAGGCAGCAGAGAAAAATGCCTTACTAGTGATATGCAGAAAGTGAAGTACAGTTTTCTGGGGAAGCTTCCACATAAGAGGCCCCAGAACCCATAGCTACCCTGGGCTGCCATCATCCAACAGATGTGTGCTTGACTGGCCACAGCTGGATGCCCCCGGGGAAATGGCTCCAGGGAAAGGACCCTGCCCTCTACGTGGATTTATAAGAAAAGGATGGCAGAGAACATATGATACACTATGTGATACAGGAAATTTCCTGGTTGAGGAAATAGTCTTGTTTGAAGACAGAGCCTCTAGAGATTAGCCTCTGGCATCAGCTTATTCTTCCCTCAAGCTAGCACAGACCTGCTAAGCCAGTATCTTGCTAAACTACCAAGAGGGTGGCTGGGATTTGTCTCTCCTCTGGCACCATGTAGTTAATTGGGCACTCACTGAGGGTTGGATTAATAGCACTATTATTGTTAGGAGGACGTTCATGTTTATTTCATTTAAATTTGTTCTCCTCTCACATATTAGCTACGGTAAGGCCCCTTAGAGGTAGATGAGCTGGGCAGGATCTGGGGAAATTTTCTGTGCCTGCCCTCTTCATGGGGAAGGGAGTGGGCAGATTGGCTACAGTGGGTTCTTTCTGCACCTAGGTTCTTTTGGCACCTAGATCCCTAGGATGGACACCAAGCAAACTTCTCTCTCCTGCTGGGTAGAAGACATGGCTTCTGAAGAGGCATACAACAGAGGAACAGGTGGACACAGCTTTCTTCCCTGCATTCCCATTGTGCCCAGGAGAACCTTGTGACTATTCTGGGAGAGATCTGGTTAGGTATGGTAACCACGTTGTCTCAGTCAAAACATCAGGGCACATGGCAGCCATACAATGACTGTTGAGGGCTCTTTTGGAGATAAGTGTTTGAAATCAGGGATGTCCCAAAGGGAAAGACAATCCAGGATCCATCAGAAAGATGGGTTTCTTGTGAGTCCTGAAGGTCCCAGCAATGTTGGAAGTTCTAGATCTGCTGTTTTAGGCTCAATATGGAGCAAGATGGGGATCCTGCTGAAACAGAAGGGGCAGAATGGGCGGGAAAAGTCTATACCATAGCATGGTGGGCTTCCACTGGCACAATCACTGGTGGCAGGTCTCAGGGATGATGAGGGGGTTGCCCCTTATGGGGTCTGAAATGTCAGGGCTCAGGTAGTGTGAAGAATCCTCACCACAGAGGATCTGGCAACTACCCTCCTGGGGAGGAAGGAGCTGCATTTCCTTTCATGAGCAGTAGGAGGAACTGTAGATTTAGAAGCAAAGATGTGGTTCTGAGCACTGGGCAACACTTTCTTTTTCTCTCCCTCAAATTGAAGAGACTCCACGGTGGGTTGGATCTGTGACTTGCCAGTGATGGTTGGTCCCATGAACTTGCTGCGTCAAGAATGAGGAAACTTACCCTTCTTTGCTGAAGGCCAGTGTGGCTCATCTACTACTACTACCACTTCTACTACTACTGGTTATTAACCAGGCACTTTGCTAAAAGCTGTACAAAGATTGTTTTCACTTAACCCTCAACAATAACCCTATGATGTAAGTTCTATTGGAATTTAGAATCTGAAGTGAAGCCACATAAATTGTTCAAGATAAAACAGCTTGGAGTGGTATAGCCTGGATCAGAACACAGTAGGACTCAAGCTTCACTATTACTTTGTTATGCATGTGCCTCAAATGTCCTAACAGCAAGTAATCTATGAAGCCAAGATATCTTCCTTCAGAAAGTGCCATGTGGCAGGAATTGTGTTTATCCTCTTCACCACTGCAGTTCCAATGCCTTAGCCAGTGCTTGGCCCATAATCAGTACTAGGTATGTATTTGTAGAATGAAAACAGGGATGTGTATGTAGCAGCAAATCAGCACTTTGTGTGGAGCCTCAAACCTGAAGTACGCTACAAATCATATTCCTATACCAAGTCAAGGGAGGGAAGTCATGGACCATCAGGCTATTTGTGCCTTTAGTATTTCAACTCAAAACAAGCATTGTTTTATGATCAAAATGAATTATCCTGACATTCTTTCACATCTTATCAGACTCTTCTTTATTCAAAATGTTGTTGGTACTATTACCTAATACTGGAGCAAGCAATAAATTCCACTGCTCTACAGAGACTGTGGTTGGGTTCCCAGTACCAAAATGATTTTGATTATTGAGTTGGCATATACCCCTAAACATTCCTAAATCAGTGGTTGGCAGCAGCCAGATTCTGAGAGAAAGAGAAAAAAACAGTGTGCGTGCGCAAACACACACACTCACACACATACACACACACATCTAGCAGCTTCAAAGCCTCTTACACATTAATGGATTCCTTATGGATTACATGGCTATAATTGTGAAACAGGACAAAGAACTAGAAACATTTCTTTAAACAAAAATAATTTTTAAAATATTCCTTTGAAAAGTCAATTTTTCTGTAGAGAGTAGGAAAAATACCCTAACATAATGGAACCCTTAAAAATGTGTGTCAGCAACACAATAGGAAACCAGAATAAATGTCAGAATAAATGTAGGCAAGGCAACCACATGAAGCCAAATGCAGAGTTCATCTGCACTCCCAACAGCAGACGTAGATGGAGAAAACAACCAGCAGAGTAGAGTAGTAAAAGGGAGAATGCCAAGTCATAGTAAGAGGGGGTGGGAGTGGGGGCACAGTAGGGGGAGGAACATTCTAGAATTCAAAACAACAGACTATTCATATCATATTCCTAAAATCTGTATAATGAAACCTGTTTATATTATCCTCAAATTAATTGTTCAATGTTCAAATTTCAGTGTCCCAGCCAGTGACCCACCAACAATTTCCTTGTTCATAACATTTTCTTTTCTTGGTCCCTTGAAAAAATAACAAATGAGTTTCTCCGTTTATAAAGCTGCTCTGAAATGTTCTTACGTCATGGAGACTGGAGGTCATCTTGGGACATGGGATGGTAATGGGAGCCCCTGGGCCGGGGAACAGGAGGTTTTGTGATTGTGAAGCAACTTCTGATCCCATTAGCTGATGGTTGACTGACATTTTGGAACAAGATTTTGCAAGGAACTGGGGAAAGGAAAAGAAGCAGCATGGGAAGGAGGCACTTAAAAGATTGAGAAGGCAGAAATGAGCTGAATGCTCCCAGATTCGAGGAGGATTTTATTATTGGACCCAGATCTTTGGTGAGCTTTCAGCCAGAATCTCAGAGGCCCGGTTTGAGGAGCCTAGTATAGGTTTTCTTATCAGTATTGTGCTGATCTTACCAAGCAAACTGGCTCTGTGAGGAAAGATACCTTAACTTCTCATTTACAAATTAAGCAGTAATGTATATAGGCTTAATGGGGAAGCACTTCTTAGAGGGCTAAAGGTGGTATTTTAAGAAAAAATAAAAGGCAGTACAGCTTTACATGTCTGAAGTTATTTCTCTGAGAAGTGATATAAGCTAAAAATAACTAGTTTCATGAAAGATTTATCTAGATTCCCTGGTGCTAGATTTGTAATAATTTATTACTGGAAGTGAAGGACTTTGGAAGATATTCTTAAGTTTTCCTCAGTGCTCCTATCAGAGGCAGAATATTGATGGAGTTGATTAGAATCTGGCTGGATATGTAATTTCTCATTAAAAGCAGAAATTACACTTTGAAAGATCTCAGGAAGCCCCTCAGTCCAAACTGTGTGGGGAAAAAAAGTTACACAACCCACTTTGAAGCCCACTTACATCTCTGTGCCTTCACTCTATGATAAGGATAATAGCATATCCCTAACAAGTTTTCTGTCAAGAGCAAGGGAGATCATATATGCGAACACCTAGCATGGGGCCTGGAACCTAGTAGGCTCCCAATAAATAGTAATTCTATTTATTTCCTACACCTTTCTTTTCTCCCCTGCCCTCCCCCGCTTCCTGTACTCTGATTCTTGAACTATTTTAACCAGTGACAGAGCCTTCCTTGCATGATTAAACATAATAATAATGATAACATCACTAAGCAGTTACCATACATTTAATCTCATTTGATCCTCAAAATAATACCATGAAATAGGTACCATTATTGACTCCATTTTACAGAGGAAGAAACCAAATCTAAGTGGGTTAAATACTGTTTCAGTCATCTATTTCTATATAACAAACCACTTCAAACTTAGTGTCTTGAAGTAACACCATCTTATTATGTCTGATGATTCTGAGTTGGCCAGGCTCAGCTGGGCAGTTCTGTTCCACATGAGGTCGTCTGGGGCTACACTTCTCTGGAGGCTCGACAGAGCTAGACCATCCAAGATGGCTTGCTCACATGGCTAGCAACTGGTGTTGGATATCAGCTGGGAGCACAGTTGAGACTGCCCACCAGAGGACATCTATACTCCTCCATTATCTCTACTGGGATGGAAGCTAGAGTCTTAAGAAGAACCCTCCAGGAGGGAAGAAATGGAAACTTCCAGTTCTCTTAAGGCCCAGTCTCTGAAATCTTAGAACATCACTTCTCCCATGATCTGTTGGTCAAACCTGTAACTGGCCCAGCAAAATTTAAGAGAAGGGAAAACAAGTTCCACCTCTCAATGCAGGAGTGGCAGGGAGAAGGAGTTATGACAGCTATGACTGGAGATTACCTACTACAAATACTTTGCCCGAAGTCCCACAGCTAGTTAATGTCAGAGTCAAGATTTCAACACGTCGGTCTGACTTCAGAATCCACGTGGTCAGCCACCAGGTCATACACGTGACAATATACAGTTAAATACCAATGTCTACGGAAAACACAATGAGCACAATGTAATTTCAGAGGAAAGATCAATATAAAATTAAGAACTCTAAAGACCCTAAACTGAAAAAAGTAATCCTTTGTGCCCCTCCCTACATAATGAAGAACAAATGTTATTTCTTGAAATGTCACAAAGGTTACATATGCTAAAGTTAAAATAAAATCTTCTTAGATTCTCCCATTTGAAAACTCTGTATACGTTCATTAAAGCTGAGGTTTCTGTGTGCGTGTGTGTGTGTGGTGAGGTGTGGGTAGGGGTGGGATGGCTAAGACCCCTGACTTACAAGTGCCCTAAGCACATACTCAGCCTGCCTAGTGGGTAACTCACACCTGTGTGGAGGAGGTGCAGAGGCCTAGAGTTGGCAGGGGAAGCTCCAGGGAGAGGCAGAATTTAGCCTGGCTCTGAACTCTGATTAGGATTTGAGAAAGAGAAAGAAAAAGAGAAAGGAAAAGAAAGAGAAAGAGAAAAAGAGAAAGTGAAGTTAGGGAAAATATGAACAAGAAGACACCGAGTGGGGAATGAGCAGCGAGTAGTAGCTAGGGGGATAGAGGAAGGGACCAGGCTGAAGTAAAAAGGTCTGGATTTGGAAGTGGGAGGGCTGATTAGTAACTTACTCGATGATTGGAGCTAAACTGGCTTCCCATCTTCAGAGGTATCCCAAAGTAGCACTGAGAATCAGACTGAAAAGAATGAAGACCCTCATGAAACTAAGGCCCAGCTGTGTAAACTCTGTTTTAGCCTTGGCCTTGCTAAAGGCAGATGCCTGGAGAGCCCTGTTGGGGGCTGGGTCGGAAGGATACTGCTTGAGAATCTCCCCAGTGGCTGACTGAGGAACATCCAGGTTCATACCACTGTCTCATTAGTTTCATCAGGTAAGGGACTGAGGAGCGTAAAGCAAACCTAGTCATCATAACCCATCTGACAGCACTCTCCAGAGAGTTTATTAACCTTAATCTCTCTTATATTACCTATCTACCAGGATGTCCTGGTGAAGGCAAGGACTTGGGGACTTCTTTGAGCCATTATGAACAAACACCATCTTCAAATTATTTTCCTACTAAGGTGGTTTCTATCATTTTCATTTGCAAAGCCTCCTTTCTTCCTTCACATTTGAAAGAAACCCAGTATGACCGTTGTAATTTTTTTCATGTAAATCGTAAAGATTTAGAATCTATGTCAAAAAAAAAAAAAAAGAAAGAAAAGCAGATGTTTTCCCTTATTCTGGTCCCAAGTAATACCACATTAAAAAACAGTATTTTCAAGTCTCATTAAAAAATATCTCAAGAAAATAAACATTTGTTGAATGCAAACAAGAACAGAATATGGCATTTAAATATTAATTTAGAATTAGAGCAAAGGAGTCTGAAGCCCAGAGAGACGAGGTGACCTGTATAGACTCACAGAGTGAATACGCAGCCAAGTCAGAATCTGAACTTAGTTCTCTCAAGTCCTAGCCTGATGTGCTTCCTATACCTGATGCAGTAAACTGACTGCAAAAGGAACCAATTCTAGCTGCATGCAGACTCAGTTTCCAAGCCTCAGAATTGGTATCCCAACCCTAACTGCAATAGAGTTCAGAGAAGCCTGGAGAGATTTTAAATCCAAATCCAGCAACCTCTGCTTACTTCTTATTCTCTCTATCTCCATAGAATTTGGTGCTTCTGACTGCTCCCTTCTTGAATGCTCTCCTGCTCTGGCTCCCATAATGCCTTGAGCTCATTCCTTTCATCTCTGGTCTATCAGCAGGAGCTCCCTATTCAGAGTTGTTCTTCCTGTTACATTTCATTTCTGAGCTACTTTTTCTTTCTGTTCTGTACCACTGGGTCTTAGTCAGGAATATGTATCAGAATTTCTTGTACAACCTATTTAAAACTTGGAAGTAGGGGCACCTGGCTGGCTTAGAACACCATCCAAGCATGCAACTCTTGATTTCAGGTTTATGAGTTTGAGCCCCATGTTGGATGTAGAGATTCTTAAAAATAAAATAATAAAAAAGCAACAAATTTTAAAAAAACTTGGAAGGATAATCGCCATAATTTGAAAAATCCCTGCACGTGACTTTGATGGACACCCCTGTAGCAAATAGTATTTTCGAAAGATGGCCCCAAAATATTTCCCATCCCACATACCCTTCTGCAATGTGACCATGCCATTTTCCCCATGCAGAGGTGGAATCTATCCTCAAGTTCTTGAATGTGGTTAGGCCCTGTGACCAATAAAATGTAACAGAAGAGACACTGTGCCAGTTCTAGGCATGGCCCTTTACTGATCTGGTAGCTTGAACTCCTGCCTCTTACAGGAAGTGTGATCAGATATCCTGAGACCACCATGGCATGAGAAACCCAAGCCATAGGGAGTACCTCAAATGATAAGACCTCGTGTGTGTGGCATGGAGGCACCATGTATGAATAAAGAACCATCCTGAAAGTGGATCCTCCAGGCCCAGCCACTATATTAAGACCACATAGAACAAAACTACCTAGCCTATCTAGTCCGTCCTCAAATACTGACACACAAAATCATGAGCAAGATAAGTGGTTGTGTTAAGCTTTCTGTGGTAGTTTATTTCATACTCAGTGATAGGTAAGCCAGACCAATCTCCCCCTCCCCATACACACACAACCTGTTAAGAACCATTGCTCTGTACTCTCTACCTGGCCGCCATGAGCTGATAGTTCAGAAATCATCTCCCCTCTTTCTGGGTATTTATATAGATTTCCTGCTGACACCTCAAATGCCACACATACCAAACACATCATTTTCCTTTTTAAAACTCCTGTTCTCTTTCTGCAATGAATTGTCCACACTATCTTCCACATCACCTTGGAGTATTTTTTCACTCCTCTCTGTCACCTGGGGCAGCCAAAAAGTCACAAAGTCCTTTTGTCTTCTTCTTCCTTTCCACTCTGTCATCGTCCTAGTTAGGTCTTTATCATTGCTCAGCTGCAGTGTGGTAGTAGTCTCCCACATGATCTCCTTGCCTATCATTTCTTCAATTCATCTTCTACATGATAGAGTGATCTTCCTAAAACATGAGTGGGCATACATTATTTCGGTCCTCCAAAAACAACAACTCCAGAATGTTTACCAAAAAAGCTTCACACTTCTCAGTGTGGTAATCAACACCCTTCACTATTGAGCAACAAAGTAACTTCACCTTTTATCCATTACTTTCTATCAGCATAACTCTCAGCTACCTGATCTATCAGCTGTCTTTCTAGAACTCTGGACTTCTGGATGGGCTTCTTTCCTCAGTCTGGAGCACATTTCCTCTCCTCTCCTTTTTCCATATGTAGAAATTCTTTGTATATCTCAAAGCCCAGTTCAATTTTAATGTTCTCCTGGATGCATTTTTGGGTTGCTCTTTTCCCCAGGGCTGTCACATACAGATGAGCAGATTGTATGCAATACAACTCTAAGGAGAGCCATTCACAATGACCATAAGGTGAATTGTACCTCCTAGAGTTGTATAGGGCAGAACTTACAACAACACATAATTATTTCATTCTCTGCACTCCTTCAACATAGTTCTTTGTTTGTTCTCTTAAAAAACACTTCTAAAATACCTGCTATATGCTAGACACTGAATAAAGACCGCAAAGATATGTTATGAGGTCTTGGTCTTGAGAGCCTTAAAGTTAGGGCAGACAGGCATATAATCAAATATATGCTAAAAACACTTTGACCTCTATTTAATTCTTATTCTTCTCCATTTTAGAGTTGGTTGAGAGCTCTATTTTAGTGCAAAATTCTAGGGGCAAAAGTCGTGTGTTATTTATCACAGCCCACAATTAACACTTGGCTGTGCACTATATAGTGTCTCAGATAATGGTTACTAGATTATATCAGGTGTACCAGTTGTAACAAGAGCAACAATTTATTGGCCCTGTACATGGAACACAGCTAACCCCTTAAGGCTGGATGGGAAGTATACATTTAGAGCTGGGACAGAAACTGCTGGGGCGCCTGGGTAGTGCAGTCCTTAAGCGTCTGCCTTCGGCTCAGGGCGTGATCCCGGTGTTCCGGGATTGAGTCCCACATAGGGCTCTTCCACTGGGAACCTGCTTCTTCTTCTCCCACTCCCCCTGCTGTGTTCCCTCTCTCACTGGCTGTCTCTCTGTCACATAAATAAATAAAATCTTTAAAAAAACAAAACTGCTGTGTGCTCCCTATACCTCATTTCCTTTTCTTATTGGGCACTCAGCTAGACTGCTTTTCCTAGCCTTCCTTGCAGTTAGGTGTGGCCATATGGTTGAATTCTGGCTAATGATATGTATGGAGGCCTGGCCTATAAGAATTTTCTGTTTAATCTTCCACATTCTTTTTTCATCCTGAAGCTTAATGGAGGGGACTCTGAAGATCTAGAGCAGGTGGCACTATAAGAAGGAAGGGGCTTGGACCCTTGAGATATTATTTGGGGATCATTGGCTGACCAAGAATACTTACGTTACCTTATAGCATGAACGAGAATAAAACTTTATTGTGTAAAGCTTCAAGTTTGGGACTGCTTGTTACAGTTGTCAGTTTAACTTGCCTAATGTAAGAGCTAAGTTAATGTAACATTCTTAAATTGCTCATGACTACCTACTTTTCAAAAGAGTATCCAGTAAAGAAGATTCCAAAACTGCATTTATCACCGCCACATAAGTATGAACTCTCTCAACTCCATGATCAGAAATAATGGCCTCATTCAACCTCTGACTTTTCATCTTCAAAATATACACAAGTGCTAATAATACCAAAGAACTTCTCTTAAAATATACTTCCATAAGCCCATAGAAAATTCTTTGGTGTAGAATTTGAAAGGGTCTAGAGATCCCTACCCCTGGTTAGGACAGTGCTTGTGCCCTCCACAGCATCCTGCTGTCTACTGAGGCTGTCATGAGATGGGAATCCTGACATTCAGGCTCACTGAGTGCTGGGAAAGAAATACAGGGGACTAAACTTTGACTTCCTTGATGCCTTAGAACTAGTTTGGCACTTGTCATAGCTCCAAGATTTACATTCATGTGACAACCTTACCACTTCCTGTTTTGATCCATAAATAAATAAATAAATAAATAAATAAATAATAAGAAGAGGAAGAAGAAGAAAGAGGAGACCTCTAAGAGAGAAATGAGGTCACAAAACTGAGGAAGGCCCAATGTGCCCCCGTTTTTTTCATTTACTCAACATACATTTTCTAGCACCTATTGTGTTCACAATGCTGTGTATGTATTGGGGGGGATAGTTCAAACAAATATAATAAGCAGATCTGCTCCCAGGAACATTTTTAGACTGTGGGTATTTGACAAGGTAAGCAGCTATCTGAAAGACAGTATAGAATAGAAGCAGCATTGACTTTGATGAGACAGACCCAGTTTCCAATTCTGGCGCCATCAATGACTGTGGTTTGAACTTGGGACCACTTAAGCACTTACCAGTTTCCCTATCTATAATTTTTGAGGATTGTTGAAAGAATTAGAGAATTCCCTAGCAGGGTGCCTGGCAAATAGTAGGTCATAGCTCTTCTTACATAGGGAGACAAAGCATATACACATGCTTAACCAGTTGAATATTTAAGAAATAGCAAATAATGGTACAAACAAAAGTTGAATGAGTGTGGAAGGAGGAAATCACGTTGGGATGGAATGGACAAAATAAGTCATTAGTTTTTCTTAATCAAGGCTTTCTTTTAGAACATTTCTCACTTATAATCTAATGTGGCTAGATTTAAATGTAAAACTCTCATGCAGGAATTGCCAAAAATATAAATGGAGAGAGGAATTTTTTTTTATTTCAGAAGAAAAGTGCCTGTATTGGACAAAGAAATTCACAAGTACTGCTGACTTACATACACGTGTGTGTGTGTGTGTGTGTGTGTGTGTGTGTGTGTGTATGTATAATAGGCATGCTACATACATGAGGGATAAGCCATAAAAATTGTTCATATGTTCAGGAACAAAGAGTTATGACATAATTTGTAAAATTATAGAGAGCCAATGTTACAAGAGTATCTTTCAATCCAAACCATTCAAATTACAATAGAAGAAATAGACTCAAAGAGATAAAATGACTTGTTTAAGATCACACAAGTAAGAAATTGTAAAGCTAGGACTTGAATCTTAATCTCCTAGATTTCTGGCACAATGCTCTTACCACTAATTCCCTTCTAGTCAAGGCCAAAGGATTAATTCCATAATGCTACTGGACAGAGCTTCTTGGAGTTCTTAGTACCAGGAAGTGAAGGCTTCCCAGTAAAGACTTCCCAGTACTATGGACAGAGGTCAGGCTTGAGCAAAAGCTCCATTATGGATTCCACAAAATAGTTAAAAATACTTAAACTAGCCCTCATTAATTAATTAATTTATTTTTTAAAGATTTTATTTATTTATTTGACAGAGATAGACACAGCCAGCGAGAGAGGGAACACAAGCAGGGGGAGTAGGAGAGGAAGAAGCAGGCTCATAGCGGAGGAGCCTGATGTGGGGCTTGATCCCATAACGCCGGGATCACGCCCTGAGCCGAAGGCAGACGCTTAACCGCTGTGCCACCCAGGCGCCCCAAACTAGCCCTCATTTATTGAACACACTGTGCCAAATGCTTTATATACATAATTTATTCATTCACTTAAATTGTTCTTAAATTTTTATTCATACTTATTATATGTCAGTAATCTATACTATGTGCTAGGAAACAATAGTGAAAAGATATACA
Organism: Ailuropoda melanoleuca; assembly: GCF_002007445.2. Lineage (NCBI taxonomy): Eukaryota > Metazoa > Chordata > Mammalia > Carnivora > Ursidae > Ailuropoda > Ailuropoda melanoleuca. Next base: position 71,106,977 of record NC_048232.1, read on the forward strand.
TGGTTCTTGACTGCATAGAACCTCTAGCCTTCCCCATAACAGAAATTCCATATGATTTGTTTGTTTATTGCATCCATTTTACAGGTGATGGAACAGGCCCAGAGAATAACAATGACGGCATCCATATATTGACCACTCTACTCCATACCAGGTACTTTTCTGAGGACTCTCTGAGCAAATCTGCTCATCATCTCTATGAAATAAAAAATGGAGGCACAAGAAGCTACAGTGACTGGTTCAAAGCCACATAGGTAGTAAGCAATCGAGGACTGGACTCAAGACTCTTTGATACCAGTGTCTATGATGTTAACCTCTTATACTGATCATTTGGATTCCTGATCTTACTTTTTTTTTTGCTAAAAGATAATACATATGATGTCAAAACTCTGCTAGTGAGGGCTAGGATCCAGGAAGCATAGATTACTTTGTCTACAGACAAATTCTGTATTCTTTGGTAGATGTAAGCGGATAACAATATTTGCTCAAGAGGTTATCATATGTCAGACTACTGCACCTGTACACATGATTCCAGGTAAAGCAATAGCATAAGGCTGGCCCTTAGTAGGTCCTCAATAGAGTAGGCAAATGGTAAGCAGTAGAAATAAATAAGTCTAGAAAGAACTAGAAATTATTAAGAAGTAGGAGCTGCTGGTATAATATTGCTGGATCTACATTTAGACAAAACTACGTTTGTATTTTTCTGAGGCTAGGCTTGCTTTATTTAAATATAGAAACAGCAAGTGTCTACATAAACTTTCACACTCCTGTTAGAAAGAGGGCAATTTCTGCAGCATTAAATGCTAGCCATAAAGTTTACTGGGTAATATAATTTACCCATTTCTTTAAGCCATCCTGTCGCAAAGTATAGACATATACCTTGAGACAAAAAGCAGACGAACAATTTTCGGTTTCACATAAATTCTATTAAAGAAGAATAAAACAGTGAAACTGCAAAGTTTCTCCATTCACTTCCACCATATGGATTTCTTTGAGGTTTAGTAATATTATAAATAAAGCAGCTTCAATACGAAATACAAAACAGTGAACAACAATTTAAAAACATTTTGAAGAAGCAAGTATTATATCCCAGTGTTGCCAGGCTTTCAACATAAGTAAGATAGAAAACAGAGAGAGAATTCTCATTTGTTCTATCAAGAAAGCATAAATATTGGCTCTGTATTAAGCCAACCTTTTGCAGCTGTACACCAGTTCTCAACTATTAAAAAGATTCTTAAATTCCCAGGGAAACAAAAATCAATTTCAGCCATATAAGTCTGTATATAAATCTATTGTGCTTTATTCCAAATATTTTCTCATCAAGGAGTTTGGAATAAATTTTTTTTGAAAGAGAAAGTCTCCAGTTCACCCATTACACCATTATAAATATTTGAATGACTTCCAGTAACTTTGCTTAGAAAATCTCAATGTTTGTGTAACGTGCCAATGACAGCTCAGCACCAATGTCAATACATTTCATTATTTGGCAAGACAACTACTCATAGCAATAGGTTGGAATTCTGATTGCCATTTTCATATATTATATTTCACTTTGTCACAGCACACAGGATGGTTACTCTTGCCCTCTTGGCAAGATATTCCTTTCTGAGCTTATATTAAAAATCTATTTTATCTGTTAAGGCTTAGAATGAGCTAAGTGATTACTGTTTTAATCCCAAATCAATATGTGTAGTCAGGTGTTGAAAGAATTCCAATCACTGTAGCCCTTGTTCATACTTTAGATGGATAATGCTATTGGGTTGTTTTCCTTGGGGCTCATTTTATATATTTTATTTGTAGGAATTACGGTCACTGGTATAGTGACTATTGTTCACATAGCTCAAAGAAATGGATGTGATCATTTTCTGGGTTTTGTAAGAATTTGCACTGGCACAAATGAAATATACGTATTTGTTAAAGTTTGGAGAAACAGAGTAGAATGGAGATGTGCTTCTCAAGCTTTGGCATGCTTTAGTACCTCCTGGAGAGCTGGCTAATAACAGATTTCCTAGGTCCCACAATCAGTGAATCTGATTCAGTAAATCTGGATGGGGTTTGAGATTTTGACTTCTAACAAATTCCGAGGTGATGCTGACGTTGTCATTTCAAGGGCTATCTTTTGGGGAGCAGTGGAATAGAATGGAATGGCTCATAGTGAAGGCAAAAATCTTGCTTTGCCCTTTACAGACTTGTTGATTTGGAGTAATTTACTTAACCTATTTTTAAGTCTTAGTTTCCCCATCTGCTCAATGGTGGGTTTATAAGGATCAGATAAGTCTGTATGGCACTTGACATAGTGCTGGACAGATACCTGGTGTGTGCTCCGTAAATGATAGCCGTGGTTATTAGCAATGCAGTAGACCCCTTTTCTGGGACACATCTGGTTGGATATCCAGTGCTTCTGTTTCATATCCTAGTGTATTTGGCAAATTATTTGTTTAGTGTGTCTAGATTAGGAGTTAACTGATCAGTGAGTTAGCAACTATTCAGAACTTGAATTGCTCAGGTGGGCCCTAAAACACTTAAATATTTTGCCCCATGGCCTTCCAACTACTTAACATACGTAAACGTTGCTTCTTAGGCCTTTGGATTATTTTTTGTTTAAATTACTTTATAGTCCACAGCTCCACAATTATGTCTTCTTGTGAATGACTTTTTTTAAGAACATCAGTTTATTTTCAAAATCAAATTCAAGTCTTTGGAGACTAATATCCTTTCTCTCCATATTTTGCTATTAAGAGGCCTGGTGTTCTGCCAAGGCGACATATTAATAAATTTAAGCTTGAGATTTTCATTGTCATGTGAACGTTGAAATTGGCTCTCAATTACACAATGCAGCCAATTCAACAGGATACGTGTGTTGGATTTACAACAAACATGTCTGTGAAAAAATTACTTTAAAATCCCTGATTGTGTGGTTTGCTTTTAATTTGTTAAAAAGTCACGATCCACCAGTCACAAGAATCTCAGCCAGTTCAGCTAATTTTGAGAAATACATGACTTTAACTTTGGTCAAATGTTAATAAATTTATCTGTCTTGCACTCAATCATTTATTCAGCTGTTAATTTAGCAGTAAGTCCCATTTCTGTGGTGGATGATGGTCTAGAATCTGGGGAACACACTTACCCCACCAGAGTTTACAGTCTAGTGAGAAAGGTAAAAGCACAGTTATTAGAGCCTCATTTTAAGAGGCTGATAAACCTCCAGTCTTAACCAGATAACAAGCTGTAGAAAGTAAGCTCATTGTATTCATCCTCAATTACTTGTAGGATCTGTTAACCATCATCGAAGGCTTTAGACATATCCACAGCACTAGATGATGTCTTCTAGAAGTAAGATCCTCTAGAGCTTCTAACCAAAGGAGAACCTACATTTCCTGTAATTTCATTTGTAAAATGAACTTAGAGAAAGAAAATCAAGACAGCTTTATAGTTTGCAACTAGCTGTTACATAAACTCTCTAGCAAAATGACACAATTGAAGAGAGTATCAATCTATACATCAAACTTGATTTTTTTCTGGTTTTTCAAAGAGGGATTTACAGTCATATGACCTATTACAGACTGAATATTTTTGTCCTTACCCCCAGCTTCCCTACTCTTGTCAAAATCATATGTTTAAGGGCTAACCCCCAATGTGATGGTACATGGAGATGGGGACTTTGGGAGGCAATTAGGGTTAGAGGAAGACATGAGGGTGGGCTTTCACAATAAGATTAGTGTCATATAAGAAGAGACACCAGAAACCTTGCTTTTTCCTACTCCTCTATGTGAGGACACAGCAAAAAATGTGGTTGTCTGCAAGCGAGGAACCAGGATCCTCACCAGAAACCAAGGTACTCAGCTATTACCCTGATCTTGGCTTCCCAGTCCTCAGAACTGTGAGAATAAATGTCTTTCATTTAAGCCATACAGTCTATGGTACTTTGTTATGGCAGCCCAAGACAGGACTTTAGAAAGATGACAGGGATTTGTACAAACCTGTGGAAACGCCTCAAACTTATTTCATTTTCCCCAAGCAGGGCCCTCGGTTCGTCTGTCAGGCCAGCTCTTTACCACTGCCTACACAGAGTTTGCTCTTCTTTGCCTAGAGTTGTTGCTCCTCTTTGTGCTGTTTTCTTTACCAAAATGCCCTTCCCAAATCTTCCACTTTTCGCTCAGAGGCTCTAAAAATCTTCCCTGATTAGCCCTAATCCTTTCCCAGACAATCTTTCATTGCAAAGTTTGTTTCACTATACACTTATTTACATCTCACTCTATTGTGTCCTGATGTGGGTTCAAGGATGTAGGTCTTATCTCCTAAACTAGACCCTGGGCATCTCTGAGACAAAACTAGGTTCTAGACTTTTCAAATCTTTTGTGTCCTCCACTGGCCCTTTTAGAGTGTTGTGAAACTAAAATGGGAATGAAACTTACTGAATGAAAGTTGAACTAAATGCTGAGAGCCAACAAATGTTCTGAGGCAAATGAATCAAGAAATGCAAGTAAGTACAATAAAACCCTGGCTCCAGAGCCTGCGGGTGGGGGTGGGAGAGAGTCGTTCCGGATAAGTGAGTTTAATAGAGGGCTGAGGATTCATTCTTTTAAACACAAAAGAGTTTTAATTATCTTGGATGGAAACATTTCCAATATATTAATCTTCCCTGCCTTCTAAAATAGTGCTCTATAAACATAATCCAGCTTGATTGTCATTAAAAGTAGTAGTATGCCATGACACTGAGAAGTCCTCAGGCCCTTCAGAAGTATGCAGAACTGTTTGTCCCTAGTTTAAATGGCTGCAGATTGCTGTTTATTATTATTATTGTTGTTGTTGTTTTGTTTTTTAGCTCTTCTGGGTCCTCCCTTGCTGTTGGACTGTCCATTTCACTGAAGCTCATGTGACTGATTGTACCATTTCTATTCCCTGCTCCCAATTTGCTGCTTCTCATCTGACATGAGTTTGGAAATCATATGTCCAAGCTCACTGTGGTTGTTGTCATGATTATTATTGTTGGAGATGTGTGTAACTGACAGCAAAGGGCTCTGTGTGAAAGCATGCTGGGGTCTCTATGGCTAAAGTGACAAGAGACTAACTTCAAGCTGATGTGAACTCCTAATTCAGCTGCTCTGAAGCCTTTTAAATTTACTTCTTATTCTTACTTTTCTAGTCTGTAAATATGATTTTCAGATATGTATTCAAGTTATGTATTCAAGTAATCACTGAGTGCTTACAAGATACCTGGTAGGTGCCCTAGGATGGCCCTCTAAAATAAATACTCTGTCTGGATTAATCACCATTTTCTGTAATGCACTAGCACCTAGTAGGCACTCAACACATATTTGTTGAATCAATGAAATGAACTTTATAATCTGAGCAGAGATAAGCTATTGATATAAGCACACACAAAACAAGCTTCCAATGTAAACTGTAGTAAGAATCATAACAGATAAATAAAGTATGCACAGGGACCAAAAGATTTCCTGCTGGAAAATCCAGAGGGACTTCATAGAAGAGGTAGTAGTTTTGACTAGGCCTTGAAAGATGGGGTCATATTTTGATCAGCAAGAAGTTAGGAAAGTAAGACGAGAAGAGCAGCACAGACAAAGCTAAGATGCTAGAATGGGAAAGGTATATACGAGATATGAATAGTACATTTTGGCTGGAGTACATGTAAGGGAGTAGGAGGAAATCACATTATAATGTTATATTGGGGTAAGAGTGTGGGTGGGCCTTTAACATTAGGCTAAAGAATTTGGATTTTGTTTGTTAGATTGTGGGGAGAAACTGGGGGTTTTTGAGCTGGGAGGTGACATCCTTAGAGCTGGGCTTTAGAAGTTTTGGTAAGTGTTGGAATTTAGGAGTTGAAGGGAAACAGGGCTGGAGGTGATTTCAAGGGTATAGGTGGGAGCAACATATGCCTGAACTGGGAATAGCTGAAAAGGATTGACTGGCAGAGAGGCTGCAGAGGTAGAATAAGAGGACTTGGCAATTTATTTGTTGTCTGGAGTGACAGAGAAGGATATCTTGGGTACAACTCTAAGTGATGTCCTTTCCAGAACACAAAGCGTCCAGAACAGGTTTAAATAGATGGTGTGGGTTTGACTTGGGACATCCCGAGGCATGAGAGTGAATTGTTGATAGCTCTGCTATAAGAAAGCATGAATGGAAAACTGCCCTGAAAAGCACTAAAGGGATAAAAAATACTTACAAAATAAGTGTTTATGTGTACTCAGCCCCCCAAAAGGAGTTAAGAGGTCCACATCTTATTTTAAGTCCCTTCTTGACAAGACTATATTAAAAATAGATCATTTTTACTTTCAAACAGCTTTCAAGAGCATCTTAAAAAAAACAAACTTCTACTTATTTTTTCTGAGAGATTACTCTTTAAAATTTTTTTATTTATTTATTTTAGATAGAGCACACAGTGGGGGGGGGCAGAAAGAGAGGAGAGAGAGAGAATCTCAAGCAGACTCCCCACTGAGTGCAGAGCACCACGTGGGGTTTAATCTCACGACCCTGAGATCCTGACCTGAGCCGAAACCAAGAATCGGATGCTTAACCGACTGAGCCACCCAGATGCACCAAGAGAGATCACTCTTGATAAGACTAGGACATTAATGCTTATGATGTTTGAATATTAGTCGCTCATGGATTAGTAGTAGCTCCTCTTTGAAACAAGACAGGTAGCAAGAAAACAAACTAAGGAAATTTCCCCCAAACAGAAAATGGATCTTGACTTCTACTATCAGAAACAAAGACGCTTTCAAATTAGCAGGCAGTTCCCCTAAGTAGGAAAGCTAGGACATTAACTTGGGTTTTCTAGAATGGATGAGTACAATTTGACATCTAAGCAAGAGGAAAAAGTGCATTCCAGGCAAAGGAAATGATATACAAACATGGCGTGAAAGAATGATAAGGCATGGTCAAGGGATGGCAAGAAGCCATTTGGCTGGAGCACATGTGGAGAGAGTATGGGGGAGAGGCCATACAATTAAGGAACTAGATGAAAATGTAGTTTGAGAGAGGGATTGGGGCCAGGTGGGATGGGCATCATAGGCAACACCAAAGAGTTTGTAATCTATTAGCAGTGGGAGCCATCTCAGAGGTCCATTAGGGAAGCAAGACAACCAGATATTTTAAGCAAACTCTCTGGTGGATCTGTGGAGGATGACTTGATAATTGGGGCATAGAGGCAGAGATGAGGATGCTAGTGAAGTGATGCTGAAAGCAGATGAGGACCTGAGCAAATGAGCTTATGAACTAAGCCAGTACTCGCCTATAACAGGCACTGAATGTGTGCTAGTTGATAAGCAGTTCAAGCAGGCAATAGCCTTTAGTCTATCATAACTGGATGAGTCTTCTCTTAGATTCAAATCAGTTTCAGCAGTAGATTGCCAGGTCAGACTCTGAAGTGTCTAGGGCTCAAAAAGATTAATACTACAGTCAGAAGCCAAGACTCATTTTGGTTTGGTACACAGTGTTAATACGGAAGACAAAGAACCAGAATCTGGCGGACCTGCTTCTGTAGGATGCAGTGCACCCTAAGGCATAATCATTCTGGACAGGAACATGTCAAGTCTTTAGAGGGCCAATGCAGTTTCTAACAAGTCCAAGGAAAAAAACTGCAAGAGCTCTCCATTGTAGAGACTATTTCTTTTTTAAATACAGAGAATATTTACTACTCTATAGGGTTGCTGTGTCCAACATGGTAAGCAACTAGCCATGTGTGGCTATTGACCGTTTGAACTGTGAATGGTCCGGGGTGCTTGGGTGGCTCAGTTGGTTAAATGCCCCATTCTTTTTTTTTTTTTAAGATTTATTTATTTTAGAGAGAGAAAGTGCAGGGGGTAGGGGCAAAGGGAGAAAGAGAAAGAGAGAATCTCAAGTACATTCCCTGCTAAGAGCAGACCCTGATGCAGGGCCCAATCCCATGACCCTGAGACCATGACCTGAGCTGAAATCAAGAGTCGGACACTTAGCCAACTTAAAAAAAAAGAAAAAGTAAATCGTCCAAATTCAGATTTGCTGTGGGTATAAAATACATGCCAGATTTCAAGACTTAGTATGAGAAAAATAATGTAAAATATCTCATTAATAATTTTTGTATTGGTTATATGCTGAATGATAATATTTTATTTAGATTTATTGCATTAAATGAAATGTATTATTAAAATAAATTCATTTCTTAAATTGTGACTACTAGAAAATTTAAAGTAATTTATGTAGCTTATATTATTGTTGTGTTGGACAGAACTACTACAGAAAGTTCCATGTTATTTATTATTACAAAAATAAAATAGTTCCCCTCCTCTGATTTTTCTGACCTTTTCCCTTGTAGGGAAGTTGTCAACATGTACACTAGGAAGAAATTCAAAATGTAATATACAGGTCAATGCATCCTCATCTATAGTCCAGAATTGTTTATCTGCCTTTCAGTGTTTCCATGAAGATAGTGCAACTGATGGCTTGTTTTAATGGCTATGGTTTTCTGTACAATTTGCAAATTATAAAAATTATTTAGACAAAAAATTTGAAATAATTTTTTATTTGGGGCCATTAAAAGGCAGGAAGAAGGGAAGAGGGAAAAGGCCTCATATTAATAACTTTCCTATCAGGGCAAGTTGTACTCTGATGTGTTTAAATAGACTTAACCTTTCTAAAGAAGAGGTTATTGCAAAATACTCCTCTCCCACAAAGAACTTGGAGCCAATATCTCTATTAGAACATCAAATAATAATTGCAAATTCCCCAAAACCAGAATATTTGATCACTTTGCTTTCACATTGGTGAACAGCGAGTAACTTCAGAAAAGGTGTTCTTGGATTCAACTTCCAGGCTTCCAGTGCCTACTGCCGCCACCCCACATCCCCCACCGCCATCAGCTCCTGCCTCATTTTTTTTTTCTTGTGGGTTAGTGGAAATTGTAATGTTTTATCATAATACTGACCGTTAGCTTAATTTGCTCTAATTTTGCAGATCCTTCTTCTTCACACCAACAGCCCCCTCTGATTGTACAAATTTGGTGTGTATTAGCATTTAACAGAATGTGAAATAGTCTCAAGGATTCTCCACCAAATAGAACTGATCATACAAGGAAAACAAACCTAACTGAGCATCTGAGACATCATGGAAAGTATGTTTTGCAAGGCTCTTTGCATTCAGGAAGTTTTCTTTAAAATAAAAGTGGTCCTTTTAAAGAAAGCAAAACCTTATTCACTGTTTTTGGAGTGTGAGGGAAAAAAATTCAAAAGTTAAATGCTGACTATGAAATCCAAAAGAAAGAATTACAACCTGAGGTGTGCCTGCCACAAAGAGGGTCTGCTCTGCTTCAAAGAAGTTGGGAGCAGTTTAACTACATATATAGACAGTCTGATAGTACTTGGTAGACAGATACTACTGTTTGGACAGAACAGGCAGTTCTTAAATACCTGTCACCAGCGTTATATAGCAGACCAAGATGTAACTGAAAGATTCTCACGTCAAGCCTTTAATACAACAAAAATGACTTCATCTGTGCAATTAGTGAACAAACTGTTCCTGCTTGCCTAATAGCTCCAGGAGGAGAAAATTATTTTGACTTTGATTTGTCCCGGTTTTCTTGTGTACTAAGTGTTGCAACCTTATGTCAACTAAAATCTCTTGGCCTGATAATTACAGCCAACATTGAAAAACTACTTCAAATTATTAGAAAATAAAATGAGGGAAATGAGATTAAACTCAGCCCTTCCATCCCCATGTTACATCCCCTTCTGCACCTCCGAAGTTCTGTGGTCAAAATGTTCCAGCACTTCATAAAATGAAACTAAATTTCTGATTAATAAATTAACTTTACAGAGTTATGCTTAGCTACTACTATCATTGCTTTATTGGCTTATTTGGACCAGTGTATTCCATAAAGTTTAAAATAATTATATTCTTTTACTTAAAGAAGCCCTAAGAAATCCCTTTCTTTCCCATTCAGTTTCAACTGTCTAAAGGGAGAAGGTATGAGACCAATGTATATGAGAAATGCAATGTGACTTGAATATCTCAGAAGAAAATTTTCAAATATTAATATATTATGCTCCAGAAAAATCAGAAAATGGATTTTGTGATTTAACTTTGACTCATAAGTGAGCCTAGATAAGCAGACACATCGTTCTTTCTCATCAAAACCTGAAAAGAAATATCCAAAACCCTTCACAAACATATCATTCTTCCAGGCCTAATCTATCTTGCTAATGATAAACTCTAGGAGTCTAGGGACTGTCAGCAAAGTGGTACCAACTTCTTCTGGTACTTAAGGATCCAGATTCATTATTCCAAAGTGAAAAATGGGTGTAGAACAAGGGCAGCAAGTTGGGAAATGCTCCCATTAAAAGCAGCAATAAGAAGTCACTTATACTGTGGCTTGTCAGTGGGTGTTCTTACTCTACACTACACTGAATTTTAATTTGGGGAGAAAAATTATTTTCACTTAAAAAGATGTTTCCATTTAATTCCACATGTGATTTGTAAAAAAAAAAAAATGGGAAAAAAGTTTTTTTTCCTCTTAGTGTTGGAATAATATATGTAGTTCCACTCTTGTCACATGATTCTACTTTTCAAAAGGTCAAAAGTGCTAAGAGGAATGAAAGAAGCCCAGGTATAGGGATAATGAAGGAAGCCCAAGTGCCTACTATGTGTTAATACAGTTATTACCTTTGAACTGAATTTACTTTATTCTTCTAAAAGAGAATCTGACTTAGGAGATGATTTTATTCCAGACATTTTTAACACTTAGCCTGGTAGCTTGAAACGGACAGACTCAACGTGCCAATACTAGCCATTTCTGAGCATTTGCTATTCTTCAGGTCATAAACTATAGAGCTAGACCAGGGCTAGGCTAAATTATTTTGGCAGAGGAGGCATATGAAGCACGTTCTCTAGGGAAAATTTAGGCCACAGGGTTGGATCACTAGCTGATGGTTACACAACTGAAGAGAGATTCTGCTCAAGAGATTATTAGTAGATTAAGTCAACCAGAGGCAACTACAGTCCTGTAGGTCCTCTCCTAGGGTCTTTTTTTTTTCTTTCCCTCAACATGTTAGGAAAAATACAGACGTATGTTAACCACAGCAAGATGGATATAGTCAATATTTCAGAGAGAGTTAATAATGTTCTTGGTATTTTAGAGAAGTGGTTAAAATTTAAATTTTGGAAAGAATTTCATTGAGGACAATGTTGGGAGGAAACAGGACTTCATATATTAAAAAAATATATTTATTAAGTGTGTACTATGTGCCAGGCTCTGTTCTTGCTGAATTTTAAGGAGCTCATGTTCTAATTAGATTTAAGAATCTAAAGGCGAAGCAATGAATTTCCACCTATACTCATGATGGCATATTAAAGACCACATTTATCCTCCCCCCCCTTAAACAACCAAAAAAACCTAGTCAAAAATCTATGAAACTTGTCTTCAGACATTGGAAAACAAAAAGTACAGGACAGAGATCTCTGAAAAAGGCAGGGCGGAGGGGGAGTGGGGGACTAAGATAAGCCTGATGAATGCCTCAGCTGGTGTTTCCTGCCTGGTGAGGTTCCAGGCCACCGCACAGAGAAGGTTGGACTCAGCAGAGTTTGCTGATTTCCCTGAGTTGAGGAGACAGAGTTCAGAGTACAGAGTTGCCAAAGCAGCTAGACTTCATGGGACAGAGGATACTAGAGAGAAGAAAGCTGCAACGAGGGAGAGCTCCAGATATCTGCAAAGGGCCCCCCTGAATCTTTAGCTGAATAACATTTGCTGCATGAATTTGAAGAAACTACTCGAGAAGAAATCACTGGAAAGGAGCCAGCGGAGCAAACTTTGGGGCACACACAAGGCTAGGAACAGTTTAAGTTCCCACTAGCCAGAGTAGAAAGACTTCCTAACACTTAAGGAACTGAGTAGAGTCTTCAGAAGGATTTTGCCTCAATGGAAGGGTCAAATTAGCCCTATCTAGGCTTAGAGGCTATTCTGTACCCACCAGCGCTTAAGAGCAAGCCTTGAAAACACCACAGTGTTTCCAAGTAAGTTAACTGCATCCTATTGCAAAGCCCAAAAATATTTAAAGAATTACAAACATATTCAGTATGCCCAAAATGTTAAATTTACAATGTCTGACATTACATTAAAAATTACCAGGCATGCAAAGAAGCAGGAACATAAGATCTAAAAGGAGGAAAAAATCAATAGAAAGAAACTCAGTAATGACATAGATGATGGAATTAGTAGATAAAAGTATTAAAACAGCTATTATAAATACATTCCATATGTTCAAGGAGTTAGAAGAAAGCATGAGCATGACAAGGAGAGAAATGGAAGATATATAAAAAGACCCAAGCCAAATTTCTAAAGTTGAAAAGTGAACTAGATGGGGCTGGAATTAATGGCAGATTAGACACGGCAAAAAGAAAAGATCAGTGAATTTGAAGACTGCAATGGAAACTAACCAAAACGAAACACAAAGACTGGAAAAAATGAACAGACCATCAGTGAGCTATGGGACAACATCCAGCATCCTAACATATGTGTAATTGGAGTTCCAGAAAGTGAGAGAGGCAAGCGGAGACAGAAAAAAAAATATATTTAAACAAATACACTTGATAAATTTCAAGCATGGCTTGAAAAAGATCCAGGGGCTCTTTTTAAATTATTACAAAGCACTGCCTCTGTAGTCCCTTCACATAGAAAGCCCTTCCCCTGCTTCTCTATCTTTTCCACCTAACATACACTTTAAGCTCAGATCGCACAGTCTCCAAAAAACATTCCCAGTCTCATCCAAGTAATTTCATCCTTTCCTGAACACTGATCCCTTTTTGACCTCCAGCTGTTTAACAATCATGAAATGACTGAGGGGAGTTTTTGCATAGCTGTTTCTGTTCTTGGCTCTTTAGTTTAATTCAGTTATTTACATATTTATGTCTTTCCTCCAAACAACCTCTGGATTCTGTCTCTTCCCTCATCAGAGTGTCCTTTCTCTATCAATTCTCCTCTTTTCCTATTCAGGCATTTACCATCTTTAAAAAACCAAAAAGTTTAACAACTAAAACCCTTCCATGACCTTTCTATCCTACTTGATTCCTAGATGTTCTTTTATCTTTTCCTCTTAACAACCAAGTCTCTGAAAAGATTATTCTATTTTTCTCACATCCCATTTATACCTGAACCCACTGCTATATGACTTCACCATCATCATCCCTGAAATTGTTCTTGTCAAGGTCTACAGTTACCTATTTGCTACAAAATCCAATGGATTGTTTTAGTTTTAATCAATTTATTCAACAAAATACTTAAGTATCTGTTGTGTACCCAGAGCTGGGAATATGATGGTAAGAAGTACAAATCCCCTCTCAGAGTTCAAGTCTGGCAGGAAAGTCAAACAATTAAGTAACAAGGTACAGTAAGTGCTACCTGGCATTTGTTGATGATGGCTGCTCCCTCCCACTTGAACCATTCTTTGATATTGGCTTCTGTGACACCATCTTTTCTGGGTCCTCCTCTAATTCTGACCATGTGTTTGTAGACTTTGTACTGGGCTGCTCTTTCTCTACCTGTCCCATGTTCTTTCTGTGGTTCCTTCCTTGGCCTTCTTCCCAATCTATATCTTGTTTCCTTCATGATCTCTTCCATGTCCATGATTTCATTTACCTACTATAGGTTGATACTTCTAAATCTATATTTTCAGCCAAGATTTTTCTCCAAAGTTCCAGACTTTCTCTACCAACTGAATAGCTTCACTTGGATGCCCACAAGTGCTCCAAAGTAAACAGTCTAAATGGAATTATTATTTACCCTAAGCCTGTTCTCTGCATTCCTTAATTTAGTAAATGGCACCTAGTCATCATTCATAGACTTAAACCTTGGCATCATCTTTGATTTCTCTCTCCTTTGAACCTCACACCATATTGGTTGTCAAATCTTATCAATTTGTTTCTAGGCATTTCTCAAAGGGTTTTCTCTCTATCCCCATAGCCAGTGCCTTAATTCAATGTTACTTCTCTTTTGGATCCAATAGTCATACCTCCCTGCTTCTGGTCTTGGTTTCTTTCAATCAGATCCATGCAGCAAAAAGTGATCTTTTTGAAGGAGAATCCAATTATGTCACTTCCATGTTTAATATCTTTTGATAGTTCTCCATAGACTTCCAGGTAAAAGTCAAGCTCTACACCATGGGTCACAATGCCTCAACCTGCCAGCATCATCTCTCACCTCATACTGAATTAATCAGTTCTCTGGATGCCCCACAGTGTCTCATACATCCTGGTATTTGCACATGTTGCTCCTTCTGCTGGTTCTTGCCAACTTCTACTAATGTCTCCTCATGGCCTTCTCTAAAATTCAGTTCGGACACTGCTACATCTCTACAGCTTCTCTGACATTCTCCTTCTCCAAGCTGAGATTAGATGCCCTTCCTCAGTATATCCATAAAATATTCTACATATATTCTTTGTGGAGTATTCATTTGGATTTTTTAAAAAAAGATTTTTTTAATTTATTTGAGAGAGACAGAGAGAGAGAGCATGAGCAGGGCGAGGGGCAGAAGGAGAGGGAGAAGCAGACTCCCTGTTGAGCAAGGACCCTGACTGGGGCTTGATCCCAGGACCCTGGGATCATGACCTGAACAGAAGGCAGATGCTTAACTGACTGAGCTACTCAGACACCCCTTCATTTGGATTTTTAAAAGACTATCTGTTTATGTCTTTCCCATTACTAGATTGTGAATCCCTCCCTGCCCTCTCTATCTTCCTAACCTGCTTAATTTTTCATTAAGCACTTACGTCTGGTACACAATACATCTTACTTCTTTGTCCTTCTCCCCCAACATGAATGCAAGCTACTGAAGGTGGGTACCTTTATCTGTTTTATTCACTGTAATATCCTTTACACCTAGAACAAAACCTGGCACAAAGTAACAACTCAGTAGTTATTTGTTATACAAACAAATAAATCTTTGTCCTGAGCATTTAGAATAGTATCTACAACATGGTATTGGTTGTTACACCCTACTGCAACCTTATTTACTCATCTGGCACCCTACAATGGGTAATGGATTCCTAACAAAGGTCTCAAAGAACAATATATCCTAGTTAGGTTCATGTGTTCTTGCACGATTTTGACAGTTTTTTTTATTGTGGTGAAATATACATAACAAAATTTAACATTTAATAATTTTTAAAGTGTACAGTTTAGTGGCATTAGGTACATTCACATTGTTGTGCAAGCATCACCATTATCCATCTCTAGAACTTTTTCTTCTTCCTCAATTAAAACTCTGCACTTATTAAATAATAACTCCTCATTCTTCCCCACTACCTCCCATAGCCAGTGGTAACTACCATTCTATTTTCTGCTCTTTAAATTTGACTACTCTAGTTACCTTATACAAGTGGAACCATATCATATTTGTCCTTTTGTATCTGGCTTATTTAATTTATCCTAATATCTTCAACGCTCATCCATATTGTAGCATGTATCCCAATTTGCTTCCTTTTAAAGACTGAATAATATTCCATTGTATGCATATGCTACATTTTGTTTATCTGTTCATCTGTGGGTGGGCATTTGAGTTGATTCTACCTTTGGACTATTGTGAATAATGCTGTTGAGTCTCTGCTTTCACTTCATTTGGGTATATACCCAGAAGTGGAAACTGCTGGATCGCATGGTAATTCTATGCTTATTTTTTTCCCACATCAGCTGCACAATTTTACATTCCCACCAGGAATGTACAAGAGCTCTAATTTCCCCACATCCTCACTACACTTGTTATTTTCTCTTGTTCTATTATGTTTTATAATAGCCATCCTAATGAGTGTGAATCATATCTCATTGTGGTTTTGCTTCGTATTTCCCTAAAGATTAGTGATGTTGGGCATCTTTTCATGTGCTTATTGGCCATTTGTGTATCTTCTCTGGAGAAATACCTATTCAAGTCTTATGCCCACGTTTTAATGGGTTGCTGCTTGTTTTGTTGAGTTCTAGGATTAACAGTATGACTGTATGTCTATATTTGAAGTTCAGTTTGGCTTTATAAAATATTTAGCTCGCATTTTCTTTCTTTGGGTATTTTAAATATGTTATCTCATTGTCTTTCAGGATAAACTAATACTATCAAAACTTTGTTGACATTCTAATGTTATTTCATTTAGAAGTAATTTGGTCTTTTTTTTTTTATCTAGAAAGGGTATTTTATTATTGTCCATTACGTTTGGTAAAATATGTCTTGATGTTAGCCCTGCTCCTACGTTCTCCTGTGGACCCACTACCACCAACATGCCCATCCAAAGTGGTGCCACGAGTGTGGCAGTGTGCAAGCAGTGCTAACAGGGGCAGCACCACTCCAAAGTGTTTCCTGCCCCATGGAGAGGGGAAAATAATCACACACACCAGTCTCACTACAGCTACAGGAATGGGGGCAGACATCTGGTGTGACTGCAGGCCCCACCCATCAATGAAAGCTTCTCAGGGGAAAACACAGGGACAGGGTCCTGTAGTTCTGTGCTATCACAGCTCCAATAAATGCCTGGTTTGACTCAACTCAAGCTCAAGGTGGCCCCAGACCGGCATACTAATAACAGAGGTACCAAACTCTGCCCATAACAGGCAAAGAGAGCCATTGCAGATGACTGGGCTGAAGACAAACATGGCTCAGCCACAACAGTAGGGTGCACATAGCACACATAGGAGAAACTCCTGAAGCACCACGTTCTGGTGAATATGGGACATTGCACTGCAGGGCACTATAGCGCCTCTTCTTCATAAGCGCACTACTTTCAAGAGCAGGAGACAGAGCCAACTTTTCTAATACATAGAAACAGACATAGAGAGTTAGACAAAATGAGGCAACAGAGGAATATGTCCCAAATGAAAGAACAGGATAAAATCACAGCAAAAGAATAAATGAAATGGAGATAAGTATATGCCTGATAGAGAATTTAAAGTAATAGTAATAAAGATACTCACTGAACTGGAGAAAAAAGTGGAGGAAGTCAGTGAGACCCTCAGCAAAGAGAGAGAAAACATGAAAAAGAACCAGAGATGAAGAGCGTGATAACAACTTAAAAATACACTAGAGGGAATAAATAGTAGACTACAGGAAGCAGAAGAATGGATCAGTGGCCTGGAGGACACAGTAATGGAAAGCACTCAAGCTGAACAGGAGAGAGAAAAATGTATAGAAAAATGAAAATGATTAAGGGATCTCAGTGACACCATCAAGCATAATAACAATTGCATTACAGGGATCCAAGATGGAGAAGAGAGAGAAAAGAGGGGAGAAAATTTATTTGAAAAAATAGTAGCTGAAAACTTCCTGAATCTGAGGAAGGAAACAGAAATCCAAATCCAAGAAGCACAGAGAGCTCCCAAGAAAATCAACACCAAGTTTGTATTTAAAAGGGCAAAAAGTAGTGATAGAGAATTTTAAAAAGAACAAGAGAAAAGACTACAGTTACACACAAGGGGAACCCATAAGGCTATCAGTTGATTTTTCAGCAGAAACTTAAAGGCCAGAAGCGAGTGGCATGATCTATTTAAAGTGCTGAAAGAAAAAAACCTGCAGCCCAGAATACTCTATCCATCAAGGCTATCATTCAGAATAGGAGAGATTAAAGATCTTCCCACGCAAGCAAAATTTAAAGGAATTCATTACTGCTAAACCAGCCACATAAGAAATGTTAAAGGAGGCTCTTTGAGTGGAAAGGAAAGACCATAAGCAGGTGTAAGAAAAGTAGGAAGCACAAAGGCAATAAAATTTGTATATCTAGAAAAATCAGTCAAGGGATTCACAAAATAAAAGGATGTGAAATATGATACCATACACATAAAATGTGAGGGGTGGGAGAGAGGAGTAAAACATTAGTGCTTTTAGAATGGGTTCACACTTAAGCAATCATCAACTTAATATAGATTTCTTGATGTATAATATGTTATATATAAACCACAAATCAAAAACTGGAAATAGATATGCAAAAAGGGAAAGGAATCCAAGTATATCACCAAAGAAAGCCAGCAAACCATGAGAGAAGAAAGCGAGAAAGGAACAAAAAACTACAGAAACAACCATAAAACAAGTAACAAAATGGCAATAAGTACATACCTATTAATAATTACTCTGAATGTAAATGGACTAAATGCTCCAATTAAAAGACATAGAGTGGTGAGGGGGCGCCTGGGTGGCACAGCGGTTAAGCATCTGCCTTCAGCTCAGGGCGTGATCCCGGCGTTATGGGATCGAGCCCCACATCAGGTTCCTCCGCTATGAGCCTGCTTCTTCTTCTCCTACTCCCCCTGCTTGTGTTCCCTCTCTCGCTGGCTGTCTCAATCTCTGTCAAATAAATAAATAAAATCTTTAAAAAAAAAAAGACATAGGGTGGTGGAATAGATAAAAAAGCAACACCCATCTATATGCTGCCTACAAGAGACTCATTTCAGACCAAACATACATGCAGATTGAAAGTGAAGGGGAAAAACATTTATCATACAAATGGAAATGAAAAATATGCCAGGGTAGCAATACTTATATCAGACAAAATAGACTTTACGACAAAGACTGTAATAAGAGATAAAGAAAGACACTATATAATCATAAAGGGAACAATCTAACAGAAGATATAATTCAATAACAGTAGGGGACTTTAACACCCCACTTACATCAATGGATATATTATCCAAACCGAAAATCAACAAGAAAACAATGGTTTTCAATGACACCTTGGACCAGAATGATCTAACAGAAATATTCAGAACATTCCATCCTAAGACAGCAGAATATATATTCTTTTCAAGTGTACATGAATATTCTCCAGAATAGATCACATTTTAGGCCACAAAACAAGTCTCAACAAATTAAAAAAAGACTGAAGTCATACCATGCACTTTTCCAAACACAATGCTATGAAACCAGAAATCAACCACAAGAAAAAGTCTGGAAAGAACACAAATATATGGAGGTTAAATAACATGCTACTAAACAACATATGGGTCAACCAAGAAATCATGGAGGAAATAAAAAATACATGGAAACAAATAAAAATGAAAACACAGTAGCCCAAAATCTTTGGGATGCAGCAAAACTGTTCTATGAGGGAAGTTTATAGGAATAAGGCCTACTTTAGTAAGCAAGAAAAATCAAATAAACAACATAAGCTTACACCTAAAGGAACTAGAAAAAGAACAAACAAAACTAAAAACCAGTTGAAGGGAGGAAATAATAAAGATTAGAGTAGGAATAAACAAAATAAAAAAAAAAAAGACCAACAGAACAGATCAATGAAACCAGGAGCTGGATCTTGGAAAAGATCAACAAAATTGACAAACCTTTAGCCAGATTCATCCAAAAAAATTTAAAGAGAGACAGAGAGAAAGGGAGAGAAAGAGGGAGAATTCAAACAAAATTAGAAATGAAAGAGGAGAAAAAATAACTGACACCATAGAAATACAAAGGGTTATAAGAGAATATTATAAAAAATTATATGCCAACAAATTAGTCAGCCTAGAAGAAATGGATACATTCCAAGAAACATGTAACCTCCCAAAACTGAATCAGGAAGAAAGAGAAATTATGAACAGATTACCAGCAATGCATTAAATCAGTAAGCAAAACCTCCCAACAAACAAAGGTCCAAGACCAGATGGCTTCACGGGTGAATTCTACCAAACATTTAAAGAAGAGTTAGTACCTCTTCTTCTCAAACTATTCCAAAAAATAGAAGAGGAAGGAAAGCTTCCAAATTCATTCTATGAGGTCGGCATTACTCTGATATCAAAACTAGGGAAAGTACTACAAAAAAGAATTACAGTATCTCTGATGACCATAATGCAAAAATCCTCAACAAAATATTAGCAAACAGAATCAATAATACATTTAAAAAATCATTCACCACGATCATGGGATTTACTCCTGGGATGCAAGAGTGGGTCAATATTCACAAATCAATCAACATGATACATCATATCAACAAGAAAAAGGACAAGACCCATTTGATCATTTCAATAGATGCAGAAAAAGCATTTGACGAAGTATAACACCCATTCATGACAAAAACCCTCAATAAAGTAGGTTTAGAGGGAACATACCTCAACATAATAAAGGTCATATATGACAAATCCATAGCTAACATCATACTCAATGGTGAAAACTTAGAGGTTTTCTCCTAATGTCAGGAACAAGACAAAGATGTCCACACTCACCACTTAAATTTAACATAATACTGAAATTCCTAGCCACGGGAACCAGAAAACAAAAAGAAATAAGAGGCATCCAAATTGGTAAGGAAGAAGTAAAACTTTCATTATTTGCAGATGACATGATACTCTACATAGAAAACCCTAAAAATTCCACCAAAAAACTACTAGACTGATAAATGAATTCAGTAAGGTCACAGGATACAAAGTCAATATGCAGAAATCTGTTTCATTTCTACATAGTAATAATGAAGTAGCAGAAAGAGAAATTATGAAAATGGTCTTATTTATAATTGCACCAAAAATAATAAAATACCTAGGAATAAACTTAACCAAGGAAGTGAAGGACCTGTACTCTGAAAAATATAAAATACTGATGAAAGAAACTGAAGATGACACAAACCAAAGGAAATACAGTCCATGCTCATGGATTGGGAGAACAAATGCTGTTAAAATGTCCATATTACCTAAAGCAATGTAAAGATTTAATGCAATCCCTATCAAAATACCAACAGCAGGGGTGCCTGGATGGCTCAGTCGGTTGAGCATCTGCCTTCAGCTCAGGTCAAGATCCCAGGGTCCTGGGATTGAGCCCCACATCAGGCTCCCTGCTCAGTGTGGAGCCTACTTCTCCCTCTCCCACTGGCTCTCCCCCTACTTGTGCTCTCTCTCTCTCTGTCAAATAAATAAATTATTAAAAAAAATACCAAGAGCATATTTTACAGAATTGGAACAAATAATCCTATAATTTGTAAGGGAATCATAAAAGATCCTGAATAGCCACGGCAACCTTGAAAAAGAAGAACAAAACTAGAGGCAACACAGTCCCAGATTTCAAGATATACTACAAAGCAGTAGTCATCAAAACAGCATGGTACTGGTATAAAAACAGACACAGAGATTAAGAGAATAGGAGAGCCAGCCCAGAAATAAACCCCTGATTATGTGGCCAATTAATTTTTGACAAAGGAGGCAAGTATTGATAACACTTTTTAACAAATAGTGTTGGGAAAATAGGACAGCTACATGTAAAAGAATGTGACTGGACCACTTTCTTATACTATATACAAAAATAAACTCAAAATGGACTAAAGACCTAAATGTGAAACCTGAAACCATAAAAACTATTTTTTTTACAGCACAGGCAGTAATTTCTCTGACAATGTTGCAGCGAAATTTTTCTAGATATGTCTCCTAAGGGAATCAAAAACAAAAATAAACTACTCTGAGTATATGAAAATAAAAGTCTTCTGTACAGCAAAGGAAACAATGAACAAAACTAAAAGATGACCTACTGAAGGGAGAAGATATTTGCAAATGGCACATCTAATAAAGGGTTAGTATCCAGTATATATAAAGAACTTAAACAACTCAACATCAAAAAACAAATAATCTAATAAAAAATGGGCAGAGGACATGAATGGACATTTCTCCAAAGAAGATATACAGATAGCCAAAAGACACATGAAAAGATGCTCAACATCACTCATCATTAGGGAAATGCAAATCAAAACCATAATGAGATATCATGTCACACTTGTCAGAATGGCTAAAATAAAAAACACAAGAAACAAGTGTTTGCAAGGATGTGGGAGAAAAGAAACACTCTTGCACTGCTGGTGGGAACACAAACTGGTGCAGCCACTGTAGAAAACAGTATGGAGGTTCCTCAAAACATAAAAAACAGGATTACCATATTATCCAGTAATTCCATTACTGGGTACTCACCCAAATAATATGAAAACCCTAATTCAAAGAACTATATGCACTGCTATGTTTATCACAGCATTATTTATAATAGCCCAATTATGGAAGCAGTCCAAGTGTCGACTGATAAATGGATAAAGAAAATGGAATATTTATATTCCATTATATATATATTATATATATAATATATACATTACATATAAAATATATTTTAAAATCTATATTTATATAAATATATTTATATTTACATATTATATATAAAATATATACTATATATTTTACATATATTTTAATATATAAAATTTTAATGTATTTTTATGTATTTATACATATTATATATAATCTATATATAATCTATATATATTCCATTATATAGATTATATTTATTCCATTAAAAATAAAATCTTTAAAAAGAAAAAGAAAACAAGTATCATCATCTACACAAGACCACTCCTTCACAAGGCTGCTGTTTTATCTAACATATAGTAACATGCAGAGTCAAGCAAAATGAGAAAACAGAAATATGCTCCAAATGAAGGAACAAGACAAAGCTGAAAAAATATCTTAATAATATGGAGATAAGTGGGGTGCCTGGGTGGCTCACTGGGTTAAGTGTCTGCCTTCGGCTCAGGTCATGATCCCAGGGTCCTGGGATTGAGCCCCTCATCAGGCTCCCTGCGCAAAAGAGAGCCTCATTCTCCCTCTCCCTCTGCTGCTCCTCCTGCTTGTGCTCTCTCTCTCTGTGTCTCTCCCTCTCTGTGTCTCTATCAAATAAATAGATAAAATTTAAAAAATAATATGGAGATAAGTAACCTACCTGATAATTCAAAATGATGGCTATAATGATGCTCGCCAAACTTGGGAGAAAAATCTATCAACATAGCAAGAACTTCAAAAAAGAGATAGAAAATATAAAAAAGTACCAAATATTAGTCACAGAGTTGAAGAATACAGTAACTGAACTGACAAATACACTAGAGGGGTTTAACAGCAGATTGGATGAAGTAGAACAGATCAGTGAGCTGAAAGAAAAAGCAATGGAACTTACAAACACAGAGTAGCAAAAAGAAAAGAATTTTAAAAAATTAAAATAACTTAAAGGACCTCTGGGACAACACCAAGCATAACAACTTTTGCATTATAGGGGTCCTGTGAAAGAAAAGAGAGAGATAAAAGGGCAGAAAATGTATTTGAAAAAATAATGGCTGAAAAATTCTCCAGCTTAGGTAAGGAAACAAATATCCAGGACCAGGAAGCCCCAGAGAGCTCAAAAATGAATGAATCTAAAGAAAGCCATACACATTATAATTAAAATGTCAAAATTTAAAGATAAAGAGAGAATATCTCTATCTTCTTTTGTAGCTTCTCTTTAAGTTCTCTTGTTGCTTAAAAGCAATTAGATAATAACAAACTGTTTCATACAAGGGAAACCCCATCAGGCTATCAGCAGACTTCTCAGCAGAATTTTGCAAGCCACAAGGGTATGGCATGACATATTCAAAATGGTAAAAGAAAAAAACTTCCAACCAAAAGTACCATACCTGGTAAGGTTATCATTCGTCCTAATAGTTTACTTTTGCTTTTATTTCCTTTGCTGCAGGAGCCAATATCTAGTGAGAAATTGCTACAGCTGATGTCAAAGAAGTTACTGCCTGTGTTCTCCTCTAGGATTTTTACGGTTTCAGGTCTCACATTTATGTTCATAATATATTTTGAATTTATTCTGGGGTATGGTGTAAGACAGTGGCCCAGTTTTCCTAATACCATTTGTTGAAGAGACTATCTTTTTCCCACTGGATATTCTTTCCTGTTTTGTTGAAGATTAATTGATCATATGATTGTGGGTTCATTTCTGAGTTTTCTGTTCTGTTCTATTGATCTGTGTGTCAAATTATTTTTGTTCCAGTACCATACTATCTTGATCACTACAGCTTTGTAATATAATCTGAAGTCCAGAATTGTTTGCTTCAGCTTTGCTTTTCCATTTCAAGGTTGCTTTGGTCATTTGGGGTCCATACACATTTCAGGACTGTATGTTCTAGCTCTATGAAAAATGCTGTTGGAATTTTCATAGGGATTGCATTAAATGTGTAGATTGCTTTGGATACTGTAGACATTTTAACAATATTTGTTCTTCCAATCCATGATGAATGGAGAAAGATGTGGTGTGTGTGTGTGTGTGTGTAGTATATATATGTATATATGTATTGTGTGTATGTGTGTGTGTGTGTGTAAAAATACACACACATACAATGGGATATTTCTCAGCAAAATAAAAATGAATGAAATCTGCTATTTGCAATGACATGGATAGAGTTAGAGTATTATGCTAAGCAAAACATGTCAGTCAGTCAAAGACAAATACCATGGGATTTCACTGATGTGTGGAATTTAAGAAACAAAACAAACAAGCAAAGGGGGAAAAAGCGAGTGAGGCACACTAAGAAACAGACTTTAACTACAGAGATGGAGGTGGGTGTGGGATGGGTTAAATCGGTGATGGGGATTAAGGAGTACACTTTTTGTGATGAGCACCAGGTGTTGTATGGAAGTACTGAATTACTATATTGTACATCTGAAACTAACAGTGTATTATAATGAACTATACGTTCACTAACTGGAATTTAAATAAAAACTTCAAAAAAACCATTATACCATTCTCATCTCTAAAAAAGAAAAATAATAGATGTTTTTAGTATAGTTTATATTTACAGAATAATTGAGCAAATAGAAGTTCAATATATACACTCCACTCCCCTCATTTCAGTTTCCCCCATTATTAACAAATTGTATTAATGTGATGCATTTGTTATAATTAATGGACCATTTTTTTTTTACAATTAAGGAACCAATATTGATACATTAATATTAACCAGTCCAAAGTTTACATTAAGGTTCACTCTTTGTATTGTACAGTTCTACAGGTTTTGACAAATGAATAATGATATGTATCCAACATTTTACACTTTCATACAGAATAGTTTAATTACCCTAAGAATATCCTGTGCTTCACCTATTCATTCTACCTTCACTCCCCTCACATCCTGACAACTACTGATTTTTTTTTTTTTACTATCTCTGTAGCTTTGCCTTTTCTAAAATGTCATGTAGTTGGAATCATACAATATGTAGACTTTTCACTTACCAATATGCTTTAAAGTTCCTCTGTGTCTTTTCATGGCTTGATAACACATTTCCTTTCATTGCTGAATAATATTCCACTGTATGGATATATTGGAATTTGTTTATTCATTCACATATCTAAAGACATCTTGGTTGTTTCCAGTTTGGAGAATTATCAATAAAGCTGCTTAAACATTCATGGGTAGGTTTTTGTGTGGATATGTTTCCAACCCAACTGGGTAAATACCTAGGAGTTTGGCTACTGTGTGGTAAAACTGTGTTTAGCTTTAAGAAATTACCAAACTGTTTTCCAAGGTGGTCCCACTATTTTGCATTTCCATAAGCTATAAAGGAGCCTTAGTGTTCTTTGCAGCCTTTCCAGCATCTAGTATTATCAGGATTTTGGATTTTAGTCATTCTAATACGTAAGTGGTATAATCTCATTGTTGTTTTAATTTGTATTTCCCTAATGATACATGAGGACCAACTTGTCATATTTCTAGTGAATACATGTGTATTCATCTGTGTATCTTCTATGGTATTAAATTCAATTTGCAAAGAAAAATTTAAGAACATTTATCTCTGTTTTCATAATGAATATCAGTCTATAGTTTTCTTATAATGTCTGTTTGATTTTGGTATCAGATTAATATTGGTCTGATAGAATGACTTGGGAAGTAGTTCCCCCTTTTTAATTAAAAAAAAATTTTTTTTTATGTTATGTTAGTCACCATACAGTACATCATTAGTTTTTGATGTAGTGTTCCATGACCCCTTTTTAATTTTCTGGAAGAGTTTTTGTATAATTGTAATTATTTTTTCCTTAAATATGTGGTACGATTCTGGCATTATTTCCTCCTTAAAAGTTAGGTAGGATTCACCAATGAAGTCACGTGGGTGTCCATTTTTCTTTATGGGAATGTTTTTAATTATACGTTCAACTTCTTTTGTAGATGTAGCGCTGTTCAGATTATTTCTTTCAGAGTGATTTTTGAGAGTTTGTTTCTTTTATGGAATTATATCATAGATCTTATCCTTGAGGCTTTTTGACTTTGCTGTCTAGGTATTCTGTGTTTATACTGGCCATTTAAAAACTATGCTGCCAGCTCATTAGAATTTTCTAAGGTTTGATTTGGAAAACTAGAATTACAGTAAAGCATAAATCAGTATATTTAAGATATCCCTAAGAAAATGCATAAGTGACTACTTAATTGACACATGGCCACATATTATAATACAAGTGAAAAAACTGAGACTGAAATTAGAATATCCTTAAATATAAAAAAAAATTCACAACTCCACTTTGCAGATTACAATGTGAATTTTTAATAAGATTACTAAAAATTTAAGTATTTTGCTTTTGTACAGATAACCAAAAGCATTAATATTTATATAAGGATATTACCAATAAAGTGTTTTTGTTTATGTAACTAAACTTTTATGTATTTCCTGGGAGAGTCATTCAACACCTCTGGGCTTCAATTTATTCATTTGTAAAAAAGAGGCAATTAGACTAGACATTTGCTAAGATTTCTTCTAGATTTAAAAGTGTTATTATTCCAATACTTAGAATTTACTAGGAAAAAATATTTGCAAAGTTAACTATGAAGGGCTTAATTCTAAAGTTATTTTAATCTACTCACATCAATTTGAACATAAGTATACACAGATGACTAACAAATGATCTGTAGATATTATAAAATGAATTTTTCCCAAGTTTATTCACTTGTAAGCTGCCAATCTAAAGTAATATTGTTTTGGGAAGAGAGAAAATGGAGTCACAAATAAAATCTTTACACTTCATGTTCCAAAGGAAGATAAATGTCTCTTGTTTAAGCTATCTATTCCAAATCCAAGTCAGAGTGACACTCACTTTAGTGTCAGTGCTTTTGTTGTTAATCACCCTAAGGAGAAAGGTAAAAACAAATGTTTTTGAAAAGACACTTTGGCACCATTGCAGCAGCTATTAAAGTAGAGGACAAAATTGTGAGAATTTAAGTTCTTCATGGATCCTGGAAATTAAGCTTGTTTTTGTGAAGAACTTGATCAGAAACAAAACAGTTTCGATGAATGTTATGTTGTCTGGGCACTCTTCAAGAGCACATGGACACAATTTATTCTCTAACAGGAGCCATGCTCTGGTTCAGATATAAAAGTTTCACAGAAAAACTCTGCAGGGTATGTGTAAAAGGAAACATTTAAAAATTGTATTATAATTACAACAGACTATAAAGATACAGATTTAGTCATTGTTTATCCTTTGCTCATTCTTGGAAGATTTTAAAAACTAAAATTTGTAATGAAAACGTTCTGGAAATCTTGAGTGTGGCTTACCATCCAATTTTCTTTATATCCAAGACAAAAATTATACATTTTAAATAAAGGTAAGTTCAGGCCAATTTGGTGCTTTAGAAGCAGCATTGTCTGCAGTAGAAGCCTCTGGTAGTTCCCTGCAATGCATCCCCAGTCCCACCTTGGATGTTAGCCACAGCTGTAGTAGACTTATACTCAATCTCACTCACCTTTTGGTGAAAGCAACCCATCTTCAATCAATGTCCCATTTCTCTACTTTCTGACAAAGTAGCCTTTCCAAGGCTATGGAGCCACCAAGGTGCACAGGGAGCTATATCCCAGAAACGTAGAGAAGTAATGGCATCAGTGGGTCCAGGGCTAGTGGAAAGATGATCCAGCATCTAGATCTTCTGGTGGACAATTCTGGGAAGGATCTGTTTGTTTCTCTTTGTTTTGTTTACACTTTATTTTTTAATTTGTTTTATAAGACAAAAAGTATTTTTGTTTAATACAAAATAATATAGTTTGATTGTACAAAGTGTTTGATAATAGATTTTCCAAACATTGTTCTCAGACAAAAAAACTTCATCAAAGATACAGAAGATCTGAATTAAGTTTCTTTTTTTAATGCACCTGATCATTTTTAAAGACGTGCTGGGTAATCAAGTCCCAAGGACCTACAGTAGAAACCTTGATAATATTTCCTTATATTGTATTTTCTTCCCCGCCTCATTCTTCCTTCTCTCTCACTCCTGCCTCCTGGGATTAATTCCTAAATAAACTTCTTGTGCCTGAGTGTTTGTCGACAGATTTGTTTTAGGAGGAATACGACATAGGACTTTGGTATGATAGCAGAAAGCAGATCCTTAGGATGGGCTTCTAGAACTTGGTCCCTTACCTTATTGTAAGAATAAACAGGACGGGGATGCCTGGGTGGCTCAGTTGGTTAAAAGGCTGCCTTCAGCTCAAGTCATGGTCCCAGGGTCCTGGGATTGAGTCTTACATCAGGCTCCTTGCTCAGCGGGGAGCCTGCCACTCCCCCTGCTTGTGCTCTCTCTCTCTCTCTCTCTGACAAATAAAGTCTTAAAAAAAAAAAAGAATAAACAGGACGATGGTAATCTCTGGTGTGCATCACAATTCATAAGAAGCTCGCCTGTGGTGGATTGGGACAAGAAGCCATGAGTTATCCAGTAGCTCTGTCCCTAGAATGGTGTGGGGGCAAAGGATTGTGGAATTAACTAGCATTTGTTAATTGTCTTGGAAACCTTGAAAAAAGGAAGTAAAAGAGTCAAATCCACCAACTATCATCTTAGGGCACACTGAAAGCCCAAAGGCCACTTCTGCAGTAAAGAGACCATTTTTCTCCTCAGCCGTAGGACATCTGTGGTGAAAATCAGGCCCAGAGTTTAAGGGTGGCAGACCTGAAAAGGAGATGATATGTGCAGCCTCTACAAGTCGGCTTTGCTGAAGTCACAGCCCTGATATCGAAGCAGAGGGACTGAGACTTGAGATGAAAAAATTTGGGTGGATGCGCTTGAGCAGCTTGAATATCATGTCAACCAAAGCAGTCTTTTCTCCTTTACTAGATGACAGCAGCCTTGCCTTACCTGGAGGCCATGCAGTGTTCACTTAAGTGGATGTCTTCCATGTACAATAACCCCTACCACCTCAGATTTAACTTATCTTCCCCCATTGCCTTGAGAATAATGTGAAGTTTCAGCTGAGAGAGAAAATACAGTCCTTGATCTGGGAAGAAAGAGCCTATTTACTGAAAGAATTTTAGGAACTGGCTAACAAGCACTGGCAGAAATCTGGAGAACATGTGTGGGAATAGATGTTGAGCATGTTGGACCAGAGCAGGAAGAATACAAGGCTGGATAGAGGAGAGTTTATTGACATGAGATTTAACATCCTGGCAATGGAGCTGGTGTGAAGAGACTCTTTGGGATGACTTCATGAAATTTGGTTGTGATGGCCTACACTAAGTAAGATGGAGATGCTAAAATCGCCTTGTCAAAGTACTGAGGAAGAGGTCAGTGGCTGAGAGATGGGAATGTTAGAATGGATTTATTTCTTGTGTTGAGATAGCCACCCTACTATTTTCCCAGGAAGGATCTAGAGAATTCTCTTTACTAAGGAAATAAAGAATGTAACTAATGAGGCTGGCACTGACATCTCTGAGAAAAGTCAGTGGTAGCTACATTCTGTAGGCCAGAATTCACAGGAAGAGATATGATGCCACAGAATTGGGCTCTCTGGTATTAACTGAGATGGTAGGATTCCATAATGGTAGGAGGCAGGTAGTGACAGTCAGTTATCAGTGGTAAAGTGGCAACAAGCTGAAGTGGCAATCAGGATTCCCTGGTAAGCAGCGATCTGTGACGGTGATTAATATACCACGGTGTACCTCATGCTCAAGGTAGAAGGTAGTAGACTAGAGTGTAGCTTTAATTGTAAAACCCAAAAAAAGCATGAGCTGGTGAGAAGACTGATGTCAGCTGCTATAAAGAAGTGTCTTCCTGTAATTATTCTCACATCATGTCCATCTATTGAAAACGAGGCCAAAGCCCTTTGAAAAACGCCACCTTGGGGTGCCTGGGAATGTTGTTGGATAGAGGGCCAAATTGACTTGATATCAAGTAATCTAAGATGTTATCATTTTCCCTCAATTAGAGTGGGGTGTTATGGACACCAGGTAACAAAGTCTGGGCTCCAGTCCATCTTACAGTACTTTCAATTCAACCAGATAGGTCCCTGTGGCTATTTCCCTGATCTCTGAGTACATACTTGGGACATTCTTAACAGCTTCACATTGATTCCCTGCCATATGGAATAAAATCCATTACGGTAGGAAGGATCGAGTAGAAATCCCTAAAATTGTACCCTGCCACCCCAGCCAAGATAGTAAACCAGAAAAAATATTGCATTCTGAGTGGAACTGCAGAGATTAGCACCATCTTCAAACACTTAAAGGATGCAGAGGTGCTAGCCTCTGCATTCTCCCATGTGATCCTGCTAAATCACAAGGACCACGGTAGACAACAAAGGACTATCATAAACTTAACCAAGTGATCATGCCAGTCATGGCTTCAATGCCAAATATGATACCTTTCCTGGAACATATCAACACAGGCTCTGGCATGGTATATGACTGTTGACCTGGAAAACTTTTTTCAATCATTAAGAACATCAAAAGTGTTTATATATACACAGGAAGGATAGCAATGTATGCTAACCTACTGTCACAGAGTTATGTTAACTCTCTTACTCTCTCTCTATGTAGTCTGCAGGAATCTTGTTCATCCTTATATTCCACAAAACCTCGTGCTGGTAACTTGTATTGGTAAATCAGGCTAATCAGATTTAGTGAAGAAGAAGTAGAAAGGACTCTTGGCGCCCTATAAGATAGAAGATAGAAGATACAAGATTCAGATATTGCAGATTTTAGGGGTCCAATGGTCTGGAGGATGCTGGGACATCCCCTCCAGGGTAAAGGACAAGTTACTCAGCCATCGGAAACGATGAATACCTACCATTTGCACTGACATGGATGGAACTGGAGGGTATTATGCTAAGTGAAATAAGTCAAGCAGAGAAAGACAATTATCATATGATTTCACTCATATGTGGAATATAATAATAGCACAGAGGATCATAGGGGAAGGAAGGGAAAACTGAATGGGGAGAAATCAGAAAGGCAGGCAAACCATGAGACACTCTGGACTCCGGGAAACAAACAGGGTTATAGAAGGGAGGGGGTGGGGGGATGGGTAACCGGGTGATGGGTATTAAGGAGGGCATGTGTTGTGATGAGCACTGGGCATTATATGAAACTAATGAATTGTTGAACACTACATCAAAAACTAATGATGTACTATATGTTGGCTAACTGAACATTAAAAAAAAAAAAGGACAAGTTACTGAACTTGCACCCTCTACCATTAAGAAAAAGGTATAGCATGCTGGGGGCTTTGGCTTTTGAAAGTCAAATACTGCACTCACCCATTTGTGGGGAGATTTGGAAGGCTGCTAGCTTCAAACAGAGTCCAGAGCAGAGAAGGCTGTGCTCCAGGTTCAGGCTATGACATAAGCTGCCCTGCTCCTCAGCTGATTACATGACAGATTATCCATCGATACTACAGACACCCAAGGTAGGACACTGTGTAGCATCTCTAGCAAGTTCTAATAGCACAGATGTTAGGTTCTGGAGCAAAGTCATCCCTTCTCATTCTTTGAAAAGCAACTTCTGGCATGCCTCTGTATCCATCAGAAACTGAAAATCAGATGTCAAGTGATTAACTGGAGTTGCCCATCATGTGGTGGGTATTATCAGATTCACCAAATCATAAGGTCAGGTAGTCACAGTAGTAATTCATCATTCAAGGGAAATGATGCATTTGGAATCAAGCCTGAGTAAGTCCAGAGGACATGTGTAAGTTACATGGACAGGTAGCCTAGATTCCCCTATCATTTACTTCTCTTGCACTAATGCATCTCCTTCAACCTATTCCTATGATCTCATGGGGAATTCCCTATGATCAGTTGTATCAGTTATTTATTGCTACAGTAATGCCATATAATAATAAAAAAAATCTTTATGAGAATCAAACTTCTCAAACTCGATACACGAGAAACAAATAAACAAATCAAAAAATGGGCAGAAGATATGAACAGGGGCGCCTGGGTGGCACAGCGGTTAAGCGTCTGCCTTTGGCTCAGGGCGTGATCCCGGCGTTATGGGATCGACCCACATCAGGCTCTTCTGCTGTGAGCCTGCTTCTTCCTCTCCCACTCCCCCTGCTTGTGTTCCCTCTCTCACTGGCTGTCTCTATCTCTGTCAAATAAATAAATAAAATCTT
>NC_048232.1:71139294-71257125 GCF_002007445.2 Ailuropoda melanoleuca
GGCACTGGAGGAGATAATGCTAAGTGAAATAAGTCAAGCAGAGAAAGACAATTATCATATGATTTCTCTCATCTATGGAACATAAGAACTAGGATGATCGGTAGGGGAAGAAAGGGATAAAGAAAGGGGGGGTAATCAGAAGGGGGAATGAAGCATGAGAGACTATGGACTATGAGAAACAAACTGAGGGCTTCAGAGGGGAGGGGGGTGGGGGAATGGGATAGACTGGTGATGGGTGGTAAGGAGGGCACGTATTGCATGGTACACTTGGGTGTTATACGCAACTAATGGAGCATCGAACTTTACATCAGAATCCGGGGATGTACTGTATGGTGACTAACATAATAAAAAATCATTTAAAAAATTCTTTATGAGAATCAACAATGAGTATTTATTATTCACACATCTAAGGCCAGCTGGGAATTGGCTACGCATATGTTCTGGTCTTGGCTGGGCTTGCTCACATTTTGAGCTTGGCGGCTGGGTGACTGGAACAACTTAGCTCTGTTCCATATATCTTTCGTTTTTCATCAGACTATCCCAGTTATGTTCTTATGTCAGTGACAGAGGCACAGGAGAAGGCAAGACCGATCATCCAACTATTTTTCAAGCCTCTGCTTGGATCACATTTGCTAACATTCTATTGGTCCAAAACAAAATCACCTGGCTAAGTTCAGAGTCAAAAGGTGAGGCAGAATGCTCCACCCACAGTGGGAAAGCAATGCAAAATAATATGGCAAAATGTATGGCGACAGGAAGACGTGAGGAACTGAAGCTCTTTTTTGCAGTGCTAACCTGCCAGGTGACAGATAAAGAAAAAGCAGGCCTTGTTCATGGATGGACCAGCTTATACATTGGTGTGAGCCAACAATGGCTGGCTTCTACACTACAGCCTCTCTCAGAGGAGGCCATAGAGATTAGTGGTGAGGGAAAAATCTTCCCGATAGACAGAACTTCATACAGTACACTTGGTCATCCATGCTGATAGAGAAAGACATGGCTTGAGTTAAGAATGAAAAAAAGTCTATTTGTTTATGGCAAAATGTGCAGATTTTGTATATGGAATGCCAATGAGAGAACACTCACATGAAGAAGCAAAGATCAGGCAGACGGGATGATTCCAATAGATTTCAGCCAGTCTTGTCTGTAACCACTCAAGGCTTGCACAACAAACCCATGAATAGAATAATAATGGTGACAGAGATGGAGGCCATGCATGGGATGGGACCAATAGCTTGGGTTTTTTCTCATTAAGGATGATCTAGTTACTACCACTATTGAATATGTGATCTGTCACAAGCAGAGACCAATGATTTGGTACTATCCCTTTATTGAAATCAACTAGCTACTTGGTAGCAAGTTGTGTGCATTAATTTCCTTCCACCCCAAAGGAGGAAGTAATTCATTCCTATCATTAATTTGTACTCTTAATATAGGCTTGCCTTCCAGCAGTACCTCTGCCATCATTACTATCTGATAGTCTACAGAATGCCTATTACCAACATAGTATCCTGCATTACATTGCCTCAGACCAACGAACTGTTTTATAGCAAATGAAGAACATGAATGATTAGATCAATGAACCTACATATACAGCATTATCTAGAAGCAGTTAATCTAGGAGAACAATGAAATGACCTATTATAGGGTCAGCTGAAGCATCAGCTCAGGTATAACATCCTGTAGGATTAAGATCCTATTTTCCAGGACATGATACACGTACTATACCAATGACCAGTATATGATACCATGTCCCCAAATGAGAGGTGCAGGAACCAAGAGGAAAGAAATAGCATTGGCCTTCTTACCACCATTCCTAGTGAGCTACTTGTAGAATGTGTTTCCCATTCCTACCACCTTAGGCTTTGCTGGATTGGAGGTCCTGTATCCTGACAGGGTAAAGGGAAGAAGCTGGCATACTTCCACCAGGAAGCACTGTAAGGATTCCACAAAACTGAAGCTACATTTGCCAAATGGTCCTGTTGGGCTGCTCATGTCTGTGGGACAACAGGCAAGAAAGGGGAATTAATATGTTGGTTAACATGAGGAACTAGGAATGTGACCACAAAATGAAACAGTGAGGATGTGTCTGGAACTCAGGTCACTGGGGGTGTGTCTTGACGTTCCCAAGGCTGGTGAGAACAGCATACAACAATTGTGATAATCATAACCTAAAAAGGGCAAAGTAACTAAGACTCTAGATCCCTGAAGGGATGAAGGTCTGGTGCACTCTAGCAGACGACCAAACTAGACCAGCTGAATTTCTGGCAGAGAGCAAGAGCAAACCTCAAATGAGGGGTGGAGGAAGATAATGCATATATTTTGGCTTTGGGTTCAGTAATAACAGGAACTGTAGCTTGTCTAATGCTTCTGAGTATTTTATAGAATGTGGCTGACCACCACCTTGAAGACTTGGTGATGGAGTGGACTTAACATGGGACTCAAGCTGTTCTGGACAGGCAAGAACTATTCAGCAATAAACACCTCTTTTGCCCAACATCACATCCCCTTATCAACTTCTGCTATCAGCCACAACTACACTTGACGGTGCTGACCTCAGACTTGTCCTTTTTTGCTAGTGAAATCCCACAAGTGTGAGCCATGCATCTTTTTGTTTTCTGATCCAAGTCCTTTTTCAGTGTTGGGGGAGCCCGCCTTCCCACATGAAAAGTACAGCCCAGAAGTGCTGAGGTAGTCAATGCTCTTGGAGGTAACTTTCAACTAATGGCGGATGGAAACTGGTTAATAATTATCCTATCCATATTAGGTGGGCATTTTTGGGAGGCATTTTGTAAGCTCCTCAGGTCTTAGAGCCCAAAATGCCAACCTTAATAATATACCTTTGTATGGGTTTTCTTCCTTTTGCTCTTCCTGTTCTCTCACTTCTGCATCCTGTGATTACCTCACAAATGACATACTTACACCCAAGTCCTTTTCTCAGGGTCTACTTTCAGGTGGGCTAAACTAAGATGAGCACCATTAATCAAATGTATTTATATATCTTTTCATGTAAGTATTTTAGAAATTTTTTACACTGTGTGTAATTCATGAAGAATTATTTGCAAGGTGAGGAGATGACAGCATCTTATGTATTTTTTTTTCTGTTTAGGCAATAAAAGAATTGATCACATGATGCTTGCTCTGAAACACATTGAAACTACCTTCAATTCAATTTCTATCTGATAATATTCCAAGAATATCTGACACTTGAATAGTATAGGAACTAATGGACAAGTGGTGAAAAGCTCTATATGGTAACAAATATGAGCAATAAATTCCAAATTCATACTTTCTATGACATATAGGCTTCACGTTGTCACAGAAAATTTAAGTCTGGTATTAGTCTCTGCCAGAAACTTCCTTAACAAGTCTTATAATAAAAATACACATAATAGTTTTCATGCTTAAATAGTCACAAAAATTGAATAACTCACGTAGCCAAATTCCCTTTTTTTGCATTGAATCTATTTGTTATCACCAAACTCACATTGACTTCATTTTCAATGCTCACCGCATCCCTGAAATATCCCATCTTAGTATTTGGAGCACTAACAGCACTACTCTATTTTTCAGTCGCAGCCCTGTATTTTGGTAACAAGACATACTGCCAGGTTATAAAAGTTTTATTTTATTTATTTTTTTAACATAGAGGAAGTTTGGTGGTGGATATATGGCCATCTGATGTTTTTATGACTAAGAGTTCAAGTTCAGGTTCTCTTTCTTATAGAATGTAAATGTATACCTACACATGTATATGTAACTGTTATCAAAATTAAGCTTAGTCACTAAAAGAAGATTCACTGTCTGAACTTTCTTCTGTATTTTTTTCACTTTCACCATCAGGCACTGGAGCATCTGGCCTCCTGAAAGAGAAGGGAACAATATTTAAAGGTTTTTCCATTTGAAAAAAATAATTTACTAATTATAAATTAAGTTCATCCTAGAATGTTACTGCTAATAAATCTGCCAAGTCTGCGTTCTTAACTGAGAGAGTCTCCCACTCTCCACAGCATGCTTCTCTTCAGCTTCTCCAGCACCACAGGGACTAAATGCTGTTCCTGTATGGGCCACAGCGCTGTTTTGTCTTGCCAGTCCTTACAGAGTGCTACTTCAGCACTTTCTGCTTCTCATAACCATGGAGACCCAACTACAGACAGAGATGCGATGTGGAGAGGCTGGCATGCCCACTGCTACATCTCTGCAGCCTCCAAGTGTACAGGAGGTACAGAGAGAGGAAAGCTAGCAATGGAAAGAAAAGGAAAATCTTCATGTTTCTGAAAGCTGCAGAAAGAAATTTAAAAATGGGAGCGAGTGAAAGAATGGCAATTAAGAAACACAAACAATACGGAAATTTTGCAGGGGAGAAAAAGGCCTGGTAAAAGAAGGTTCTTAATGTTTGTTGAGTGTTTTCACTTATATTTTATCTTCATAGAATGAATGTAAAAAGTTATGAGCTGGCAAAAATAATGTCTCAAAGATTCCCTAGGCACAACAAGGAGAAATGAGAATGGTTAAACTCCAACTTTGCAGGGATATATTATAATAAACCAAATGAAATTTTAATGGTGTCATCAAAACAATCAATTAGATAAGCTTTACAGTGTTTGTTAGTAAGTCATCTAATCAATATGGTAATACTATCATTCAGCCTCTATTCACTCTGGGGAAATTAACAGGGAAAGAAGAATGATATAGCTGTTCTGTCTTAATAATTGAAACCTACCAGACTTATTTCTCCCTCAGGGTTCTCGACTCTTAGGACACCAACCAATAAAACTCTTTTTTGCCACAAATATAATTACTATTATTCAAATTTAAAAATGCACAATCTACCATTTACATTTA
Source organism: Ailuropoda melanoleuca (assembly GCF_002007445.2). NCBI lineage: Eukaryota > Metazoa > Chordata > Mammalia > Carnivora > Ursidae > Ailuropoda > Ailuropoda melanoleuca. The sequence continues at coordinate 71,144,140 of NC_048232.1, forward strand.
GTTATTAAAAATTATGGCTTGAGTTTTGGCTTATGTTTTTTAATATTATATGTCATGCTACAAAACAAAGATGCTGGCATTGCTCCCAGCAATGGGTCAAACGTAAACCCATTTGCTCTGCTGTACAATTTTAGATTATGCCTCTGAGGAAGTCACATGTACTCAGAACAGTAAAACTTAAAGCTGGGTACAGCATGTCTAAGTTTTGACTGATATTCCATCTGCCTAAAATATTAACACAAGACCACAGTCTTCATTGCTCTCCATAGAAGCAAGAACTCTAGAAGTAGTGGGCATGAATACTGGACACATTTTCCAAGAAAATTTCCCTTTGCTATATAGGTGATTTCTTACTGTCTTTACTTTGCTAAAAAGGAAAAAATTACCAGAGGGAATTATTTGAATGCTGTATCAAATTATATCAATGGCAACTCAAACAAATAAAACAATGTATACGACGCCTCTAAAAATGCTACTTAAGGGAAAAGCAGCTTAAGCCTAGAAGGAGCCGAAATTATATACTTAATTTACGTGTGTAGCCATTTTTTAATATATGTGATCATCACAGCTGTATAGCATAGTGGTTAAGAACACAGATTCTGGAGTCAGACTGCTTGGATTTGAACCCCAGTCTTGCTACATATTTGAGCAACTCTGGGGAAGCTATGTAACCACTCTGGATCCAACTAATTGACTGGATTATTAAAATGAATTATTATAAGTAAAGTATATCAAATAATATTTGGCACATAGTAATATATTAAATAAATGCTATCTTCTCTCATCATCATCATCATCATCATCATCACATACCCACCATTTTGCCAGGAACTGTGTCAGGTGCTGGAGATACAGAAATGAATAACAAGTAGTTCCTGCCCTAAAGAAGCTGATATTTTAGGGGGATATTTCAGAGAGAGACAGAAATGCAAATTATCATTATATAGTGTGATATATACGAATACAGTTGTAGTAACTATGCTTATGTGAAAAGAAAAAGTAATTCACTTTATGAGGTTTGGCCAGAGAAGATTCCGGAGAAGTGGAGACAGTTGTGAAGGGTGTTAGGATATGAGTAGCAGTTTCTCAGAAACAGAAGAGATGGGAAAAAGTGGGTATGAGAGGTTTCTGAGTAAAGAAAAATGGGATTTCATGCTGCATTTGGGAACTATAAGTCATTTGGGAGCTACAGTATAAGGTAACTGCAGTTAAAATCTGATGACATTAGACCACTTGGCAGGAGCAACAGGTATGAGAATGAGGATTAATACTACTCCTTTGTATGCACATACTACATTTTGTTTATCCATTCACCTGTGGGTGGGCATTTGGGCTGTTTCTACCTTTGAGCTACTGTCTATAATGCCACTATGAACATGGTATACAAATACAATTTTGAGTCCCTGCTTTCACTTCTTTTGGGTATATACACAGAAGTGGAATAGCTCAACCATCTAGTAATTCTTTGATTAATTTCTTGGGAAACTGCAATATTGTTTTCCATAGCAGCTATATTATTTTACATTCCCACCAACAGTGCACAAAGGTTCCATTTTCCTTGTATCTTTGCCAATACTTGTTATTGCTTGTCTTCATTCATTTAAAAATAAATTTTAGGCTAGTTTGACTTGGAATTGCGAGGAAGATAAAAGAAAAGCATACACTAGTCCCCTTTGGATATAAAAAAGAAAAACTTCAAGATATTATGAGAATCAAAAGAGGCAATGTATATGAAAGTATTTTATAAGTTAAAAAGCTTTACAGAAAAGTTCATAATAAAGCTTAAAACAATACCATCATTTCCAGACTGAATATTCATATTCTTAAGGGGAACAAAATTTTGGCTTTTTATGTTATGATCAGAATTGCTCTTACCTGATCCTGTATATACATGAACCTTTTAAGTTGTTTTTCATGCAACGAAGTTTTTCAAAAAGATTTTTTAAAAAATTTACTCATTTGAGAGAGAGCGAGAGCATGAGCATGAGCAGGGGGGAGGGTCAGCAGGAGAGGGAGAAGCAGACTCCCTGCTGAGCAGGGAGCCCCAATAAGGGGCTCAATCCCAGGACCCCAGGATCATGACCTGAGACAAAGGCAGATGCTTAAACAACTGAGCCACTCAGGTGCCCTCATGCAAAGAAGTTTTAAAGATATGTTTGAAAACGCTGCTATCTATAAGCACTGGCCTAAAGTTTAGTTTCTCAAAATTCAAACGATTCACTATTAAAGTGTGAAGATGAGGACTTTATAACAGTTTCTCAGTGTCCTAAATATATGAGTGAATCACTAAAAAAGAGCTTATCAGCAAAATGCAGAAACACATATAAAGTCAGAGTACATCATGATGTATCATGTATGTTTTTAAAAAATCTCAATCTTTAGTGGTTATACAATAAAAAACACTATTTTGGTAGCTACATTTTAAAAAACATACTTATAAGTCAAGCAGAGAAAGACAATTATCATATGATGTCTCTCATCTACGGAACGTAAGAACTAGGAAGATCGGTAGGAGAAGAAAGGGATAAAGAAAGGGGGGGTAATCAGAAGGGGGAATGAAACAAGAGANAATAAATAAATAAATAAATAAATAAATAAATAAATAAAAATAAACATACTTATATAATTTGTGGCACCAAGATTACCCATAAAAGTCTTAATAACAGCAAAATTTTTAAAAGTTTAACTTTAAACTTATTAGTCTAGTTATCTTTTAAAATAAGTATTTTAAGTCACGTATTAAAGTTGTTAAGGTTGACCTCAACAAAAAATGAGCCAAAATTTAGAAAGGAAAGGAGAAGGAAGAGCTAAACATACCAATCAGTACTTTTTAGCATATCAGATGCTGTGTGCATGTTCTGTTTGATACTCACCTTCTCCCATTTTTGTGAATCAAATAAGGATGCCAACCACAATTCCTCCTGCCCCCATTCTTTCCCCATACCCTTCCTTGTTTCCGTCACATAATCCAGGGTTGGCCAGTCATTAAGCACTTCTTCCCCTGGGAAGAGAGACTGATTCAAGGGAGGGCACATGACCCAAGCAGGGCTAATCAGAATGTTTCCCTAGAAATGAACTATGATATTCCATGTAAATTTCATTCAATTAATAAAACTAACAATATTAAAGCCTTCATAACTGCCAATTCCTTGGCTTCAAGGAGCAAGATGAACTATGGTAGGAAAGAAGAGAATTATTATGCCAAGGAGTAAAGCTGGAATATGGTGCTAGGAGTGAGAGTACACCAGCCAGCCAGACAACAAGCACAGATGACACTGAGCTCCTAGATCCTGTCCTACTTAGACTTCTTAGCTATGTGAATCAATAACTTCCCTTTTTGTTTAAGCTAGTTTGAGTTGGTTTCTGCGATTCTGAACATGAAAAGAGTCCTAAAATACAAGTATCATTGGTTTAATTTGTTTTCATTAAAGAGATATTTATATTTGTGTTTAAAACCACTGCCACTTTAAGGACACAAAAACCATATAAACATACTTTGGAAAAACATTTATTTACGTAGATAAATAGTTTAAAAATATTTTTTATTTTCTTTAAATTTAAAATGATTAAATCTAAAGCAGATTAAGTGACAAAAACATTGTTAGTAAAAATATTGCTGAGTAGGTTATGGGGGGAAAGTACAGTAGTTATCATTCAAATCACTTTTCAATATTGACTATAGCACACATAAACTTAAATGTCACATGATCCTGTCGTCAGGAGTGTTCTGTCATGCTCTACGCAAGGGCAACAGGTGGTCTTAAAGGAAAAAAGGAAAACACTAAATTCCTGAACCAAGATTGCACTGACTATATAAAAAAACCTCTGGGGTGGTTATAAAAATGACAATTTAGACTTTGACATTATAGTAGCTAGTCAGACTTACTTCAGCTTACATTTATTCAAACTACACATACTTTGGTCTTTTCCCTTTTGAATGCCCATCAACACAGGTATATCCTGTCCTTTGTTGTGGTACGTAGGGAAACAATGTAATACCTAATAGAAAGAAAGAAAGAAAGAAAGAAAGAAAGAAAGAAAGAAAGAAAGAAAGAAAGAAAGAAAGAAAGAGAAAGAAAGAAAGAAAGAAAGAAAGAAAGAGAAAGAAAGAAAGAAAGAAAGAAAGAAAGAAAGAAAGAAAGAGAAAGAAAGAAAGAAAGAAGGGAAAGGAGGGAGTGAGGGAAAGGAGGGGGGGAGAGGAGAGGAAAGGAAAGGAAAGGAAGCCAGCCCTCACAGTAAAGACTGGCTTTTGCTATTTATCTTGGGGTCCTTTACTTCCCAGCTGCTTCCTTATCTTTTGCTCACAGTCATTGGCAGACCACAACACTTTTTAATACAACTCTTTAATATTTATTTTATTTAATATTTATTTAATATAAACACCTCTTTAATATTTCTACTGTTTTTCTCACTCTTGTGATCAAGGTCTCCAACTCTGACCAACAATAATATTTTGACATTGTTTTTTCCTGTCCCATACTTTCTAGCCAGTCTGCCAGCCAGTGGTTGAGAAGTGACAATCACACTGAATGACATTCCAGCTCAGCAAGAATTAAAAAATGGAAGCAGAAAAACTATCTTTGGAATTGTTCAGCTGGGAAATTGAAGTCTGTACTATCCTCAACCAGCCCAAACTTTAATTCACTATGTTGTTGTGTAGCAGGAGGTAGACAAAGATCACTGTCAGATAAGGAATTCCCTTAGAGGGCCGGACATTCCTTCAATATAATTATTAGAAAGTTTTCTTGGTTTCTAGTATCCTTTTGATTACTACTAATAAACCACCTCTTGTGAAAATGATAAGTAGCTTGAGGTGGTTACTTTTATTTCTGGCAACCATAACTGTGGTCATTCCAGTCTGTGAGGAAGGTATCAATGTCTTTTGAATAAATATCCTCAGGACAAATGCCAACTGAGCTGGCTCAGTTCAAAGCCTGCACAATAGCTTGACTCAATTACATGCTTTCATTTGCCAAATCAATATACTATACCCACTCACATCAATGGACAGATCATCCAAACAGAAAATTTATAAGGAACCATCAGCCTTATATGACACATTAGGCCAGACGGACTTAATAGACATATAGAACACTCCATCCAAAAGCAGCAGAATATGCATGCTTCTCAAGTGCACATGGATGGATCACATATCAGGCTATAAAACAAATCTCAATAAATCCAAGAAGACTGAAATCTTACCAAGCATCTTCTTCACTCACAATAGTATGAAAGTAGAATCAATTACAAAGATTACTGGAAAAACTACAAAAATGTGGAGATTAACAACATGCTACTGAACAACCAGTGGATCATTAAAGAAATCAAAGAAATAAAAAAATACCCAGAGACAAAAGAAAACAGAAATATGACACACCAAAATCTATGGGATGCAGCAAAAGCAGTTCTAAGAGAGAAGATCATAGCAATACAGGCCTACTACAAGAAAAAAACAAACAAAAATCTCAAATAAACCATCTAACTTTACACCTAAAGAGCTAAAAAAGAAGAAAAAATGAAACTCAAAGTTAGTAGAAGGAAGGAAATATTAAAGATCAGAGTGGAACTAACAGAATAAAACAATATTAGAAAAGATCATTGAATTTAAGAGCTGGTTCTCTGAAAAGATAAACAATTGACAAGACTTTAGCTAGACTAACAAAGAATAAGAGACTGGCCTCTAATAAAATCAGAAAGGAAAGATGAGAAGTTACAACTGACATCACAAAAATACGAAGGATCATGAGACTGCTGTGAAAAATCACCAAAAAATTAGACAACCTAGAAGAAATAAATTCTCAGAAATATACAATCTTCCAAGACTGAAGAAATAGAAAATCTAAATAAACCAATTACTAGTAAGATGACTGCATCAGTAATCAAAACTTCCAACAAGCAAAAGTCCAGGAGTAGACAGCTTTACTCATGGTGAATTCTACCAAACATCCAAAGATTTAATACCTATCTTTCTCAAACTCTTTAAAAAAAATTGAAGAGGAGGGAATGCTTCCAAACTTATTTTAGGAGGCCAGGATCACCCTAACCAAAACCAGACAAAGACACACCACACATGCACAGACATACATACATTACAGGCTAACATGCCCTGATGAACACAGATGCAAAAATCTTCAACAAAATACTAGCAAACTGAATTCAGTAATACATTAAAAGGTTCATATACCACAATCAGGTGGAGTTTATTCTAGGGAAGCAAGAAGTGTTCAACATCCACAAATAAATCAACGTGATAGGCCACATTAACAAAATGAAAGACAAGAATCATATGATCATCTCAATAAATGCATAAAAAACATGGGACAAAATACAACAAACACTTATGATAAAAACTATGAACAAAGGAGGTACAGAAGGAACACATGTCAATATAATTAAGGCCATACATAACAAACCCACAGCTAACATCAGTCAATACCGAAAAACTGAAAGCTCTTCCTCTAAAATTAGGAATAAGACAAGGATACCCACTATCCCCACTTTTATTCAAGATAGTATTGGAAGTCCTAGGCACAACAATTAGGCCAGAAAAAGAAACAAAGGCATCAAACTGGAAAAAGAGTAAAACTGTCACTATTTGCAGACGACATGATACTATGCACAGAAAACTCAAACAACAGCACCAAAAAACTGTTAGAACTAATAAATGAATTCAGTAAAGTAGCAGGATACAAAACCAACATATGGCAATTCGTGGTGTTTCTATAATCTAATTAACAAATTATCAGAAAGAGAAATTAGGAAAACAATCCCATTCAAAATTTTATCAAAAAGAATAAAATACCTAGAAATAACCTTAAGGAGGTAAAATTTTTAAGGAGGTGAAAGACCTGTATACTGAAAATTATAAGATACTAATGAAAGAAATTGAAGAAGACACAAATAAATGGAAAGATATCCCACGCTCATGGATTGGAAGAATTAGTATTGTTAAAATGTCCATACTACCCAAGCATTCTACAGATTTAATCCAATCCCTATCAAAATTCCAATGGCCTTTAAGAACAAATAATTCTAAAATTTGAGAAAGCAATCTTGAGAAAGAACAAAGCTGAAGGTATCATGCTCCAATTTCAAACCACAGTACAAAGCTATACTAATCAAAACAGTATGTTATTGGTATAAACACAGACACACAGATAAATGGAACAGAACTGACAGCCCAGAATTAAACCCACATATATATGGACAATCAATTTATGAGAAAGGAGTCAAGAATACGCAAAGGAGAGGGGCGCCTGGGTGGCACAGCGGTTAAGCGTCTGCCTTCGGCTCAGGGCGTGATCCCGGCGTTATGGGTTCGAGCCCCACATCAGGCTCCTCTGCTGGGAGCCTGCTTCTTCCTCTCCCACTCCCCCTGCTTGTGTTCCCTCTCGCTAGCTGTCTCTATCTCTGTCAAATAAATAGATACAATCTTTAAAAAAAAAAAAAAAGAATACACAAAGGAGAAAAGATAGTCTCTTCAATAAATATGTTGAAAAAACTGGACAACCACATGCAAAAGAATGAAACTAGACCACTATGTTATACCACACACAAAAAGTTAACTCAAAGTGGCTTAAAGACTTGAATGTAAGACCTGAAACCATAAACTTCTTAGAAGGAAACATGCAATAAGCTGCTCGACATTGGTCTTAGTGATATTTTTGTGGATCTGACTCCAAAAACACGGGAAATAAAAGTAAAAATAAACAAATGGGATTACATCAAACTAAAAAGCTCCTGCACAGCAAAAGAAACCATCATCAAATTGAAAAGGCAACCAACTGAATGGGACAAGATTTTTGCAAATCATATATCTGACAAGGGATTAATATCTAAAATTTGTAAAACTCAACAACAAAATAATAAACAATCTGATTAAAAAATAGGCAAAGGATCTGAATAGACATTTTGCCAAAGAAGACATACAAATGACCAACAGGCACATGAAAAGATCTTCAACATCATTAATTATTAGAGAAATGCAAATCAAAACCACAATGAGATATCACCTCCCACTGGACAGAATGGGTATTATTGAAAAGACAAGAAATAACAAATGATGGCTAGGATGTGGAGAAAAGGTAACCCTCATATATCAAGTTGGTGGGAATGCAAATTGGTATAGCCACTGTGGAAAACAGTATGAAGATTCCTTAAAAAATTAAGAATAGAACTATATAATCCAGCTATTTGACTTGTGGGTATTTATTTATTTTTAAGATTTTACTTATTTATTTGATAGAGAGAAAGCACAAGCAGGGAGGAGGGGTAGAGGGAGAAGCAGGCTCCCTACTGAGCAGGGAGCCCCATGCGGTGCTTGATCCCAGGAACCTGGGATCATAACCAGAGCCAAAGGCAGATGCTTAACTGACTGAACCACCCAGCCACCTCTGACTTCTGAGCATTTATCCAAATAATACAAAAATGCTGATTTGCAAAGATATTTGCACCCCTTTGTTTATGGAGTATTATTTACAATAATCAAGAAATGGAAAGAACTTAAATGTCCATCATTGGATGGATGGTTAAAGAAGTTGTGGTATATATGTGTGTATATATATATATATATATATATATATATATATAAAATGAATACTATTCAGCCATAAGAAAGAATGAAATCTTGACATTTATAACAACAAAGATGGACCTTGAAGGTATTATGCTAAGTGAAGTAAGTCAGACGGTGGAAGACAAATATCAAATGATCTTACCCACATGTGGAATCTAAAAAAAAGCAAACACATGAGTTAACAAAATAATACAAATATAAGGTCATAGATACAGAGAACAGATTGGTGGTTATCAGAGAGGAAGTTAGGTGGGGGTAGGCGAAATGAGTGAATGGAGTGAAGTATGGTGATGGATGATGGTAACAACTTGTAGTGATCACTTTGTAGTGTACACAGATGTCAAATTACAACGCTGTATACCTGCAACATATAATGTTATATATAATTTTACCTCAAAAATATGCTACAAACTGTACCCCCACACACTAATATTAAAGAGTGTGACCAGCTGAATTTCAATTTCAGAAGTCTATTCTTTACTGCAAAGTTTAAAATATAGACTTTTCAGTTTGAGAAAACAGTATAATTCAAAAGAATAACTACTCTGTGTACGTCAGATGTCTTCGTCGAAAATACAATGGTATACAGGCAACTAGAGGATTATAAATAAGTTGTGATCCAAAAGCCTGGTAAATCCAATTGTTTAGAACTTGCTACATTTTCCCTCATTAAAGCATTCATAAATCACAACTAACATTTATTGGACTTTTACTACTTGTCCAGAGCTGTGCTTACATCATTCTCTTGAGAAAGGTGAACTTTTCTATTTATGATTTTACTAATGAGTAAATTTATGCACAGAGCAATTAAACAATTAGTCCAGGGTCACACTGCTAGAAAATGGCAGGGCAGAATCTGAATAAGCAGATTCATCTCTTCCTGGGCAGGTCCAGAGGCTAGTCTACATATCCTAAAATAGTAAAAGTAGTAATTACTAGGTAATAGTAGTAACTATAGTTCTGGGACATAAAAGTATACCCAAAAAACAGGATAAGGGAGAAACTATTTTTTTTTCCCGGTAAGAAAATTAGGCATTGATTGAAAGAATTCACCTGTTGTATAGTTCTGAAAACAAAACTAGAACAGATTAATCTTTATCTCCATTTTGTTTCCCCTTAAACTCTTTAGAGTATGATGATGACAAACGTATTCTTTCCCATGTCTTTATTTCATTGGCATTGAAAACTAATTTTTACAAGCTAAACAGGAATAATTCTCAGTTATATAAGCACCACTGTTATTTTCAAAATCTTGGAACTTTTAAAAATAACTAAATAATCATTTAGTAGCAAACAAATTTTATTTGGTAATTATCAGGCCTTTTCTTCAGTTTCATAGACTTTCTAAAATTCAATGATAGTCGTTTTTCTAGGAAAATAGTCAGGTTTTCTTCTCTCTCATCATGTAAACTGTTTTAGTTTAAAATTATGTCTCTTAGCTTCCAAATTTTTATACACACAAGTCAATCAAATAATAATGTATTTGTGATCAGTCTTTATTTTTATATTAACCTTAATTTTGCTCTTTGCTCAGTGCAGACAGACCTAGATGATTTCCTCTACAGTTGTATTTGTCTGTCTTACCACCTAAGACTAATTTAAGAAGAGAGTATGTTTATGCTTTAAAGGAAAAACAAAACAATGTTTACTGAAAGTTCTTGGCTAAAATTCTAAATAAAAGTATACTCTTCCCTCAGATGGCACATTTTCTTCTCCTTCATCATCTCAGACGTTCCTCCCAAAGTGAGGCTCCTTAGTTTTCTGTAAACATGATTCCCAAAATGCCAGAATTCCTCTTTAACAAGGCGATTGATTTCATTTATCATATCTAGCTAAGTGCTAAAACTGGTTTTCTAGCAGTAGTGGTGATAGGTTATAGTGAGTCACCCTACTCTAACCCTTGTGACCGATGGCATGTACTTATGAGGTCACAGATCAGAATTCAGGCTCCAGGCTGTGGTTGAGGAGCAGCTTTTCTGTAAGACAATGTTAACTGTTACTGGAATTCTACCCCAAAACTTGGCACCACCTTGCAAATGAATGTTTCTCAACATTTACAGACAATGACGGGCTCTCAAACTTGCTAAATGAGATACATCAAGGAAGTATTGGGGGTGCTGGGGGTTCTCCCCTTGGTAGTCATCCATGGACTCCCCCTCCCCATGGTGATACCTAAATGGAGTCTTGATGAATATGAAATTAGACAGGCCAGTAATAGGGGGGAAGGGAGTTCCAAGGAGAGAAAAAAATTCAAAGACACCAAAAGGCAATAGGAAGATGATACATTCAGAGAACTGCAAGTAGTCTGCTACAGCTGCAGGAGATAGGAATGTATGGAAGAGTGGCAAGAAATGAAGAAGAGAGCCTGGGTCTTGATGATAAAAACATCTATATGCAATTCTGAGATGTTAGATTATGTGTCAAAGGCAGCTGAGAGCCACAGAAAGTTTCGAAACAAGAATGAATATGAACAGATCCACTAAGGCTTTAGTGACAGACTGAAAGAGAAGAAGGAAACCAATTGGGAGCTATTATAATAATTCAGGTAAGAAATGATGAGGGCTTGAACTAAATAGCAATGGGCACGGAGTCCTGTGATCAGCTGTCAGAGATATTAAAAATGATAAAAATCAAAAGTGACTGACAGGGACAGGGAAGAAGACAGAATCAAGGATGACTTTCAAGTTTTTGATGTGGGTAGCTGTTGAAGTAAAAGATTATGAAGTAGGTTTAGGCTGGGCAGAGGATGAAATGAAGCCAGTAGGGGGTAAAAAGATTGGCTATCCAACATATGCTGATAGTTACTGGACTGATAGTTTTCCATTACATTTTCTCTGGAGAGAAAAATCATCATTTTAAAGGTCATTTTAGCCCTCTGTTATTATAGAAGGTCTATATTTCCAGAAGCAAAAAAGAGGTCACGGTCTATGTTAAATATATTTATAACATATATTCCAATGAATACCAAAATGGATTGGACCCATATGTTCAGTTCACATTAAAATATATGTCACAATCCATCTGCTTTTAAAGTGTGTGTCAGAAACAATTTCCAGAACAAATGCCAAATATCCTGGAGATGCCTGAGTTCAAATTACCAATATATGCCATTGTACTTAAACTGTTTGCTACTTGGATGTATACTAAATGAAGATACATGTTTGAAATCTGTTCTTACAGACTTTTAAAAAATTCTTAAATATTGTTTTTAAAAGATAAAATATGAGAAAAAGACTGTTTTATGGTGTTTCACCTCCAAAATGCACACATTTTCTTGAAGGGCTGAGAGCCAAGAAAAATTTTAAAGTATACTGCTAGTATAGTATGAATGTCTGGATAACATAACTAAATACATCAGGGTGAACTAAAACCCCAAACTGGACTCTTTACAAGCATCTACATACTTGAAAAACAGACTAGCTCTGAATAATCCATTAAGATATATTTTATCCAGAATGAACTATGTAGCCAGGTTTGCTTGGATGGAATAAATTATTGTCAAATTTCTGAGCCATGATTTGTCAGCATTTCTCAAAAAAATTTTTTTTTACAAAATTCACAGAAACAGATATCTAGTTTCATAATAATTATTAATGTGGACCTAGAGTGGCTTTACCCTATTTATTTCTCAATCTGGTTCAACTTAGATCATGGTAGGGTAAATTTCCTATACACTAAGGTCTTAAAAAGTCAAGGAAAGAAAGAAAGAGAGAAAGAGAGAAAGAAAGAAAGAAAAAAAGAAAAGAGAGGGAGGGGAGGGAGGGAAGGGAGGGGGAGGGGAGGGAGGGAAGGGAGGGAAGGAGGACGGAAGGAAGAGAAAGAGAGAAAGGAAGGAAGAGAAAGAAAGAAAGGAAGGAAGGAAGAAAGGGAGAGAGAGAGAGGGAAGGAGGGAGGGAGGAGGGAGAAAGGAAAGGAGAAAAGAAAAGAATAGAATAAAAAAGAACAGAAAAACATGGCATGAAAGAAAAAAAACTTGTCGACACTACTACTGTGCAGCAAAACTGTCATCAAATTCCATCTCTTTTGGATGTATAGATTCATCAATGATCTATTGAAACTGCTCCTATAATGTGTAATGGCTGGTTTTAGTAGCATAGGATAGATTTTTCATTTTTGTAACATTAGCAGAGACATTATTTATGAAGGTGACTTCCTCAAGCATAAAACACTATATAGTAGAAAAAAATAGAGCCTGAAATATTTTTATTGTAACTGATAGATTTAACATCTTGACATAATATTACATTAGACGAATTACTTACTCAAGAAGATCTGGGTCTAGTCCTTCCGATATCATTTTGTTTCTTATTGCCATCACTGGAACACCCTAAGCAAAGGACATAAGATAATCAATTATTAAAAATGCCTCCTTCATAAAAACAGATAAATACAACAATGAAGGAGAATTGAGAGCCCAGATATAAACCCAAATACAGATGGCCAACTAATATTTGACAAGGGAGCCAAGAATGGAGAAAAGAAAGTCTCTTTAATTGATGGTGCTGGGAAATTGGATAGTCAAATGTAACGGAATGAAACCTGATCCCTAACAAGACTTACAAAAATTAACTCAAAATGGATTAAAGACTTAAATGTAAAACCTGAAACCATGAAACTCCTAGAAGAAAACATTGGAAAAAAGCTTCTTGATACGGGTGGGAGTTGATAATGTTTTTACGGAAATCACACCTAAAGCACGAGTAACAAAATACAAAATAAGTGAGACTGTATCAAACTAAAAAGCTTCTGCACAGCAAAAGAAACCAACAACAAAGTGAAAATAAAATACCTACATCAAAAACTAATGATGTACTGTATGGTGACTAACATATCATAATAAAAAAATAATAAAATACCTGTAGAATGGTATAAAGAATATTTACGAACCATATAACTGATAAGAGGTTAGTATCCAAAATATATAAAGAACTCATTCAACTCAACAGGAAAATCTTAAATAATGCAATTTAAAAATGGGCAAAGGACCTGAGTATGCATTTTCCAAAGATATATGAATGACCCAACACGTATACAAAAAGATGCTCAATATCCCTAGTTAATAGAGAAAATGCAAATCACAAACAATGAGATACCAACTCATGCCTGTTAGAATGGCCATCATTAAAAAGATAAGTGATAACAGATGCTGGCATGGATGTGAGCAAGGGAACCCTTGTATACTGTTAGTGGGACTGTAAATTGGTACAGCCACTATGGAAAACAATATGAAGATTACTCAAAAAATCAATATAGAACTACCATATGATCTAGCAATTCCAGGGCAGGGAATATATCCAAAGGAAATGAATCTACTAACTCAAAAAGATATCTGTAGGTCCATTTTTGTAGCAGGATTGTTTATTATAGTCAAAACATAGAAACAACTTAAGTGTCCATCAATGGATGAATGGAGAAAGAAGCTGTGGTATATAAACACACAATGGAATATTATTCAGCCATAAAAAATGAGAAAATCCTACCATTTATCACAACATGGATGGACATTGAAGGCATTATGCTGAACACATGAAGACAAATACTTTATGATCTCATTCTGTGTGGAATCTAAAAGCAAAACAAAACTACCAAACTCATAGAAAAAAAGAGACCAGATTTGTGGTTACTAGAGGCAAGGATGGGGAGGGGGGGTGGTGTGAGGAAGGAGGGGGAATTGAAGAAAGGTGGTCAAAAGGAGAAACTTCCAGTTATAAGATAAAGAAGTAATAGGGATGTAATGTACAACATAATGAACTACAGCTAACACTGCTGTGTGATATATAGGAAACTTGTTCAGTTAATAAATCCTAAGAATTCTCATCACAAGGAGAAATTTTTTTCTTCTCATTGTATCTGTGTGAGATGATGGATGTTAACTAAACCTGTTGTGGTAATCATTTCACAATATATGTAAATCAAACCATCATGCTGTATGCCTTAAACTTATACAGTGATGTACTTTAATTATTTCTCAATAAAACAAAAAAATTAAATGAATAGAAGCTAAAATAAAAAGCCTCCTTTAAAGGCCTCCACATAACCCCCTAAAACAAGACCTTTTAGATGGCTCATATATAAAATAGCTCTTATTTTGGTTTTATATTAGTATGTATGTAGCGCTTGAATAATCTAATAAGGTACACATTTCAACTGACTTAATGGAATCAGTGCTATCCAATATCACATAAGCCCAAATTAAATCATTTGAGCTTATCCATTACTAATTCTGCTGCAAACAAGTCAGATATCACATTTTTACTTTTCTTATACCTCCAAAAAAAAAAAAAGGTTGATAACTTGAACGATTAAAACCTTGGCTGGGATGCACAATAAATACTTAACTAGATGAGTAAATGTCTTTTCAAATAAAGATTTCAGAGCTTTCTATTCTTAAGTATAGCTATGTTAATGTTCTTTTCATAAGCAAATGGTCCAATTCCATTTGGACACACAGGTCAAATAAAATTCAAGAATTCTCCTGGGACTGTATTATACATCTTATCTACCCCAATATAAACACTAAGTAATGAAAATGCTAGTAGTGTACAAGTCACAAAAACATAGAGAACATGTGAATCTCAAAATTCAGGATAAGAACAGAAAAACAATAAGAAAAGAATATGTCAGAAATAAATACATATTTACTTGAAAAGGCGACTGATTTGATGATAAACATTTACTAAAAGCTCACTTATAAAGCTCTAAGGGAAGAAGATGTAATCAAGTCTGCCAATTCCTGCTCTTCACATCATTCCAAAAGATGAGGAAACACTAATATGTGTTAAATTTGAGGACCTTCATTATATCACTTTCAAAAGTGGAATCACTGTGCTTTAAAAGGTTGTACACACAGTTGGGACCCTCTCTGTCATATCTCTTCATCCCATGTGGCAGAAAGGGTAAGCTGAGCCAGAGTCCACGTGGGAAAAAGCTCAATCGCTTTTCCACGGGTGCTGCATACTCTTCCCTTCAGGCCTTCCATGTCACTAGCCAGTTGTGTGACATTCAACTTTGAACCCAAGGTATAGAAGAGGCCCCTTAGGAGCACTAATGCTCCAGGTCCAATTTCTCAGAACTCTACCCTGAAGTTTCTGGGCACCAACCCAACTAAGGTTCTCCTGCTTTCTTTTGTAGTTGTCCCATGTGTTTTCTGGTCTCAAGGATCTAAGGAGTAAATTTACTGGGTTAGCAGAATTCTGGTATCACAATCCCACACCTTCAATGTTTAACATCACTATGGCAGCACAGTGCTTTATGCTGAGAAAAGACATAAACAGCCCCTGCCCTCGGGGAGTAGTCTAACAGATGTGTTAGATAAGCACAGTGCAATCATGCAATCGATAACAGAGGCCTGCATAATGGGTAATGTCAGACCCACAGAAAGGCAGACTGAGTTGAGGATCAGCAAAGGATCTGCAGAGGTAAGCCTTAACGATGGGGTAGACGTTTTAGTTAAAATGAAAAACGCGAAGACTTAGAAACATACACAAATCTTTAATCTATTTTACACAAGTTGTCTCAAACATATTTTTAAGAACAAAGAGATACTCTCTAGATAATTCCCTCCATCAAAATTCTTATTTTATTTTACATTTCACCCAAGAAAATCATATAAATCTCAGCAAGCATATGTAAAAACATGAGAATCAAATGGATTATAGATTAAATATGAAGAATCTTCAAAGTTAATGACCATATATCTCTTACAAAAATGTTACAGATCTTGCCAAGTTAAATTCAGATCATTATTAACTATAATCTTTATTTTTAAAATCAGAAAATATATTAAAATTTAATTCTTATTTATTTTTTAAAAAATGTCCAGAAAAGACAATTATAGAAGGAGTCATAAAATGCCTTCTAAAACCATAATCTCTTATTTGGGTTATGGAGGAGAAAAGTCCAAGTTCTCTACAGCTTGCTAGGTTAAAGGAGGCTGGCTGTCTTTCAAATTTATAGGTTACCAGGAAGACTCTCTCCTGAGAGGCAACAAAGGCAACATCGTCATTTACAGGCCCTTTTATACATTCATCTTTATAACTGTTATGTTTAAATCATAAAGTTAAAAAATGCAATCTATTAAGATTCAGAAAGTGGGGTGCCTGTGTGGCTCAGTCAGTTAAGCACACCTGACTCTTGATTTAGGCTCAGGTCATGATCTCAGGGTTTTAAGATCAAGCCCCATGTCAGGCTTTGTGCTGAGTGCGCAGCCTGCTTAAGTTTTTCTCTCTCCTTCTCCCTCTGCCCCCCCCCCCACATGTGCTCTCTTTCTCTCCCCAAAAAAAAAAAAAAAAAAAAAAAAAAAAGACTCAGAAAATGATGGACACTTAAATGCATCCTAAATGTTAGATGAAAATAAATAGCACCATCGTATAATTCTCTTCAAAGCCATACTCCTGAAGTAATACTGTTTCACAGTGTAAATTTCAAGAAATTCTAAAAAGTAAAACCTACCAAAGTAGGTTTGGAAGATAAAAAAGGTGGAAGAAAAACCTTTTGTTAGCTTATGAAGGTCAAGGATAATGAAAGGAAAAAAAGGCTATTACTTGTTTAGGGGCATCCAATATGAACAGACACTAATATTTGGAACCAAAAAGCATGAACTTAAAACTTGTACCACGTTTAAAATATATTTCCTGGAATTAAGACTTGAGAGAAAGATTCTTCTCTTAAGTACAAAATGTACTTAATGATTACTTCATAATAAAATGCATTTAATTTTAATGGTAGAGGAGAAAGCCGACACTTGAAAGATAAGGTTGGGAATTTTATTGATAATTAAAACTTAACTATTACTTAACTATTTAGTATAACAAGGAAAGTCAGGATGGTAAAACATTTCATAAAAAACACTAAAGTGCTAAGGAGAGATGTGAAAAAGAGCAGAGTTTTATGTTAGAACTTCTTTAAAAAGACCTCTCAATTTCTATTAACTATGGTTTGATGGTATAAGGTCTTTCTACAAACTCAACTATGTGATTTATTTATTATACTTTAGCATAATCCACAAGATATCATTGGAAAGGTTATACAAAGAAGTTACGAAGCTGAGAAAAAAAAGGGAGGAGAAATGATGTTGAAAAAAAATTTCCTAAAATATAGCAAAGAAAGTGTGTATGAGGTGGTAGTGAGGGGAGGCAGTGGGTAGGCATTAATGGGGAAAAGAGAAGTTGGTAGAATTAGATAAGCTCCCTACTTTAACACGAGTTTCATGGCCTTGGTTATAGTATAAGAACACTAGAAATCTAAATATGTAAGCTCCATATTTTACCCTTAATTTTTTGAAGCTGTTTACAGCACAAGAATACAGATATTACCAAAATTTGGTGACTCTTTAGTCATTTCTGTATACGGATGTGGATGAAAGAAAATACAAATAACTTATCTTACCCTAACAGAGACTTTAATATTATCATCACCTTAAAACAAATCTCATAAAGCTTGATACAAAAATAATTTGGCCTGTGTTCCAAAGGATGCATTCCAAAGGGATTTGCTGCTATGTTTCCAGTGATGTTGCTGAGAAAGTTTGTTGTTTTGATATATTCTTCCTTAGGGGTTAAGGAACAGAGTCGGGTTTGTTAAACATCAAAAAGAAGTGTCCAATTTCTGATCTCCAAGAGACAAAGCTACTGGTGGTCTAAGTTGGACATGAGAGACCTCAAAACTGAAGTCTACTGAACTGTGGGATTATTTTTGGCAAGTGATAATGGCAGTTTGTCCAACATAAGTAATGAAGAAGAGAGAAGGCAGCCGTAAGTTTGATGTTCCAAAAAATCACGTCTGTATTTGCGTCACTGGAGAAAGTGTGTAAAGAAGCCACACTAATGAAATTATGATGGCAACACTAACCGTTACTAACTAGTTTCTTATATCACAAAAACTGAAGGTTGCCAATATTTACATTTATTATGTTAATGAAAGACAAGCTACTAAATTCTTTTATAAACCATGTTGAAGTTTTCCTAGTTTTAGATTAGAAGTGAAGAAAAAAAGAACCTTACTCAATCTAATACAGATAAATGACTTTTCTTTTTTAAAGTAACAAAAAATGCTCCTTATACTTTAGTCTCTCCTCTCATTTATGACTTTGACTCACAACAATTCAGTTACGAAAGATGCAAAATATTATTATTTTTTCCTTACCTAGGTCAACAATTAAATAAAAAGATCTGTTGAGTTGACAGTTGAATAGTACTTTTTTTACTTTCAGGGAGAGGGAATGAGTAGGACTTGAATAGATGCCAGGGGTTGGAAAAAAGGCAACTGGTCCTCTAATCAGGTTGTTTACTTAAATTTTAACTTAGTGAAATGGACTCAACCATTTCTTTGCTTTCTGATTTTCAACAGTGCTATCTTAAAAATATCTATCCTGCCTTTTATGAAATATATTAGAATAAAATCTTCAGGTGAAATATTCTATATCATAGATACTAAATGTTTACTGAACAAATCCTACCACAAAAGCAAGCACATGCTCAACGATCTTCTTCTGGAAGTCTTCTGTGAAGGGATACAAAATTAATCACTGTCAAATGAATATGGCTATCTAAAAAAAGGGAAGCTTTATTCCTAATGACTTGTACAGATTTAGAAAATGCTAGACTCTGATATTAACTCCAATACTGTTGCCACAAAGGGTCACTGATTTGAACCTAAATATGTGGGGGTGGAGGGGGCAGCGGGGAGGGGAAACAGGTTCACATATCTTGACTAGTGCTATGTGGTTTATATGGAGCAAATAGTACATTCTTCCTTTTTCAATGATTATCTCAAGAGATAAGATAAGAACATATTTCTCACTGAGTGCCCATCACATATCTTTAAAGATGAAGGAACAAATCACTGTAAAATGGACAAAATGACACTGGTCATGACTAGGATCTCAGGAAACTGGTAAAGTACATTTGTAAAAATGAATACATTAGCCAATAAATACTCCATGTGCCCTTTAGGAATGGGAACTAAAGTAAGCTTAAATGTCTGTAAAGAAAAACCTTTTTATATAACATAAACCTTTTTATATAACATGATAAATATTAGGTGTAATGATCATGGTGCACTTTGTGTTTTCTTTGCATTTTGTAGCTACTCAAGTATTAGCTGATCTAAGAGTAATTTGGTGCTGTGGAAGAACCATTTTTCCCTTCATTATAATGTAAAAATAATACCTAAAATGTAAAGACTTGCTTTGATAGGGTAATTAATTATATGAATACTTCAGCTAAATTACAGCTTTGCTATACCACATTTAACTCAAATGATCTTTGTTCTTTGAAATATGTATTCATTAAAATTTCCTAAATTTGATTATATTTCTACTTTCCAGGAATAAAACCTTAAAAAGAATTTCTATTACAAATTATTTTGGAATTCACTACCAAAATTAAAACTGTAATAAGTTCAGATGGCCTTCTGTTCAGTTTTTGAAAATGTATTACTATATATACCTATTCAAGGAGAATTAAAGAAATATCTCCAAATATGGCAATAAAAGCTATAAAGAATAGAATTTTTAGTAATTAATTATAAAGATGATTCTACTGATTGAAACCACAAAATAGTCACTTCTGAACTAATTTTCCAATAGTGGTAATGTATTTGAACTGGTATGTCGTGAGTCTCATTCAATGCCCTTAGCGATCCATAGGTACCCATCGAAAGAGAGATGATCAGTATTAGCCATTCTGCGTGGCCAGAGAACCACAACGAAGGGCCCTGAATCTGATATCAGTGTGTCATCAGCACATGTTCTAACCAACTAACTGAATAAAAGTCATTTGTAAACTTGGGCTAGGAAAACAACAAGAAAAGTTGGGATGGTGCCTTATATTATGAAAAACTATGGTAAGATATACTTACATCTGGAGATATTTTTAAAAATTACAGTATTAAGATATAAATCTCTTCAAGTAGAGAAATAATTTTCATTGATTTTTCTCAATAAAATTTAATATTTTGAAATCTACTTCCTTTTAAAACATACAGTTAACATATTAGCATTTTTTCTAAACTGTAAAACAATCCTTAGCAAAAAATTAACTTACAAATGAAATTTTGTGTCCTACATCGCTATGATCCATTCAAGACAAATTATTTTCCACACAAGATCTGTCTACCCCATTATGAATGTTTACACTCTAAAATCCTTGTCAAATACAGTACTAAAATGTCTTCCTTAAGTTGATGGTCTCTACAACCATTAAGACACTTCTCTGCCACCTGAGATGAGCCCACTTCCTTATTATAGCTCATTTGCTTCTCTGGTCTTACACTTTTTCTCCCACTGCTAAACCATAATCTTAGACAAATTTATAGTTATGGTAAGAATCACAATATTTCCGAAAAGAGTAAATCTGAATAAATAACTACTTAATTTACATCACTATTATTTCCTCCTCACAACTTTGGAAAACTGTTTTGTGAGGTCCCTTATTTCTGGCAGAATGGTTAGTAGCAAAGAAGATAAAAGGGCACTGAGAAATCAAAGTTGGGCGACTAAAAAATTATAGTCAGATCAGAGTAAAAGAACTATACCACACATTTCAGCAAGTATAAAAACTGTCATTGTTAGTATCTATCTTCCAAAGCTTCCTTAAGAACCTTAATAGTAGAGTACTGTTCTTTTTGTTGCAACTTCTAAAGAGTTACAGAGTTGTTTAAATGAGTTGGAATGAAAGATACGAAGTCTAAAAAGTTAAAAATATTTTTCTGCAAAATGCCCGTCTTTGTTGCTTCCCATCTTATGTATCATTTAAAGGAGATTCCTATGAAATTTAAAACTATCTTAAGCTTATCCTCCAAACGTTCCCTCCTCTGTGTTTGCTTAACTTCCTTTTCCTTTCTTTTATGGGGAGAGGCATATAGAGGTATGGTGTTACAGTGAATTTAAGGCAGATGAAGTAAATTTTATTGGTACTCCACAAAATAAACTGAAATAAAGAATTAAATGTTTTGGCTTGAAAGGATTGTTTCAGATAGGCCACCCTATGTAAATTATTTTAGTTATGATACCAATGACACAAAAAAATGACATGGCGAATAAATTCCTAAAGAAATATATTCTTTTCATACATCCTTTTATACTTAGGAAAAACTGATTTGGCAAATTTAGCATCCTAAATTTATTACCTTATCAATTATTTTTAAAAGATTATTTTGTACTCTCAATTATCTTATGTTCCATTTACTCCTCCTTTTAAATTGTTTTTAATTTAATTTTTAATTATCTATTATTAAAAAACAAAAATTCAAGTCTACAGCAGCCAGATATCCTCGTATAACTCTAAGGGAGACTGACTTCTTAGTACACCGGTTTTTGGTATATGACTATTCTTTAAATATGATTGAGGATTCTAAATGTTCCTGGAGTTCACAGTTCAAAATGTATTTCTCCAGAGACTATAAGTACCATAAATAGAAATTGTTATGGTTAAACAACTAGTTTCTGGAAACAAACTCTTCAAATCAACATCTTCTTAGCAAATGATTACCACAAAAGAAAACTAGACTCTGGACTCTGGGAAAAACTGAAGGGGGGGGATGGGGTAACCGGGTGATGGGTATTAAGGAGGGCACGTGTGGGAGTGAGCGCTGGGTGTTACACACAACTAATGAATTGTTGAACACTACAACAAAAACTTATGATGTACTATATGCTGGCTAACTAAACATAATAAAAATAAATAAATAAAAAGAAAACTACCATGAAAAATATGTGCTTTCATTAGTAAAATATTCTAAGCTATATATTTATGCCAAAGTGGAATTAGAAAAGAATATATGGGGAATAGATAAGGTAGGTGCATAGACTATTACCAAATGGATACTGACAGCCATTTAACTTAGTAGTACCTGCCCACTACATGTTTTTCCTTTGGTATTCTAAGGAAAACGAGAAATCAGATAAACAAATATATCAGGGAAAGCAAGAAATTTAAAACCTGAACTTAGCAATATTATTGTTTACGGTTCCCTAACAAACATATATAAGAAAAGGAAAAGAGCAAAGAATAAACAAAAGGCCAATACATCTTTTAAAATTAGTACATCTCAACATTAAATGTGTACATAGTATGACAGGCTCTGAACTCCCCAACTTTCCAGACAACTTGGGAGGGTTCAAAAGGCAGCCAAAATATTGAAAAATCCTAAGTGATTTTGAAATCATTGAAAAAATTGGGTATTTTAATGAAAATCTACAAACTTTTTGGGAAAGAGAAACACTTTCCAGTAAATTTGGCATGATAATTCTTCACACATGGTTTCCTTAGAGGCTAAGCTCACTGACTTGAGCACAGTAAGTAATTTTTTTCCTTGGGCCAAAAATACAAAGAAGTTACCTATTTCTAGTTTTTCCAGATACTCAGGCTATGGAAGAGCACAGATAACACCTCAAGGGCTCCCAACTGGTGGCTAACTGTCACAGTTTTCCGCTTTTGGGGAAATCTTTATCCAATCCTTTTTGCATTTGATATAAAAAGAATGTACAGGAAGGAGGATAACTGCGGTTTATTGAGTTCCATTTACCTCAATTCAAAGTTACCACTCTGCTAAGCTTTGCTTTTTTCTTTTAGTTGTAGTCAAATGGACCTGGCTGACCATTTAGTTGATGGGAAAGATAGAACATTTTACCTTTTCAACTGGCAAAGTTGGCTAAATCATGCAATTAATTAAATGGGCAAATGTTCACTTGTACCTTTGCTTTATCCATCTTCATCCACATTCATATGTGTAGGAAATCGAAAATTATACATGCAGCTTTTATCTTCAATGCAGTGTGAGGCTAAAACACCACAGAAAGTTGTCCATGGCACCTCAACCATTATGCACTCAAAAAATACTGACTTCGATACTGAGCAGTAAACTTTAGGTATTATAAAGGAAACTAACCACATGTTAATATTTTAATACTTATAGAGTCAAAAAACAATGAAGAAAGAAATATCATATAGTTGTTAAACTAAATCTGTACCAGTGTTTTCCACAACTCTAACTATATATGAACCAGCAGCTCCTCCTTTTGACTACCCTGTTAATCAGTGATGAGGAACCTACCCTGGAACTCTCTAGACACGGGGAAGTCACACTGGGGTCATATCCCAAACAAGGTTTTAAAGCCTTTAACTACTCTTAACTACTCTTACTATACCTTATCTAAAGAGTACTCTACTTGTACTCTTGATTATTTTTCCCAGGTCTAAGGTGTATAACTTCCTGAGGAACATCTTTAATAATCAGTTGGAGAATCTTCATCCTTAGGTAATGGAAGTCACATTTCCCCAAGCCAACATCCACTGCTGGCAACAGATGCATCAGAACCACCAAAACCAAGATTATTCAATTCACATTTGAAGACAGCCAAAGAAAACAGAGCTTTAAAAAAGTCCAAGAGTCTGAAGAGACTGTTTTGGCAAATATGGTTTCAAAAAACACAAGTCATTAGCTTAATGTGGAAGTCGGACTTTCCCAATGCACAATTTATTACTGGCAAAGGATTCACCAAGTTCTGCCAGTAAAAAGGGGAGAACCGTTGGAAAAGTGATCTATGTACACAATTCCAGTCAAGTTATAAAAGCAATATGTAATTTAGTAAAGGCTTGTGCTGCACTATTATGACAACAAACGTTAAATCAGAATCAAGTATCTGCCACATTTGGAACACAACACTATTACTCACTGAAAAATCTTGTGTAAAATTTGCTTAAAAAGGAAAAAAAAAATCAGAAAATGCTAGCAGGTGGTTCCAGGAACATTCATTAATAATGAGATCCAAATTTGGGGATCAATTAATAGATCATAAACCTAGAGGGAACTTCAAATCTCATTTTATGTATGAGGGAACTGAAGCCTTGAGAGGTGACAATGACCTGAACATGGTCACACAGGTCTGTATGACAAAGCTAAGAAACTACACCATGTTGCATCCCAGAAGTAGAATAAAGATCTAGGTGTAATTCTAGGCATTCAAATTGTGTCACAGAGAAACAACTACGTTTTGGAAATGTAATCATTCTTCTACCTCACAGGGGGAGTAATATAGGAGTGACAAAAAAAGGTAATGGAGACCAAAAAGCAAGATACTGTTTATTTCTCTGTGAACTGGTACTTGTGACACTTGAAAGATTCTGTTGGCTTCTGTTCAAAGAAGTTTATAATAATTAAGCAGTTTTAATTACCTGTTTATTTTTTTTTTGTTTTTTATTTTACAATTTTATTTACATTTTGTTAGTTAACATACAGTGCAATATTGGAGTAGAATTCAGTGATTCATCACTTACATAAAACACCCAGCGCTCATCACAACCAGTGCCTTCCTTAATACCCATCCCCATCCAGCCCATCCCCCACCCCCCCCACCAACCCTCAGTTTCTTCTCTATTGTTAAGAGTCACTTATAACTTGTTTCCCTCTCTCTTCTTTTTCTTTTTCCTCCTCCCATATGCTCAGCTGTTTTCTTTCTTAAATTCCACATATGAGTGAGATCATATGGTATTTGTCTTTCCCTGATGGACTTATTTCACTTGGCATAATATATTCTAGCTCCATCCACATCACTGCAAATGAATTGCCTAGTTTCTAAAACAGATTTGCACACATATTGTGTGGAACACTGGGTGTTATATGCAAATAACGAATCATGGAACACTACATCAAAAACTAAGGATGTACTGTATGGTGACTAACATAACATTATAAAAAATTATTAAAAAAACAAACAAACAAACAAACAGATTTGCAGGTATGTGGCAAGTAAAGCAGGGCAAATACCAAAGCAGTACCTTCCAGGAGAAAGCCAGGACTCAGGAAGAGGAAGTTTGCGTGGCAGCTTAGAAAGAAAACCAAAAAAAAAGACTAGTTCATCCTGATATTTAGGAAGCCTGAAAATTTAAACAAAAAAAAAAAAAGTCTGTAGGGGGACCTGGGTGGCTCAGTTGGTTAAGTGTCTGCCTTCACTCATGTCCTGATCTCAGGGTCTTGGAATCCAGCTCCACCTTGAGCCCAGCTAGGGCTCTCTGCTTCTCCCTCTGTGCGCTCTTGCTCCTGCTCTCACTCAAATAAAAAAATAAAATCTTTTAAAGAAATCTGTATTTGTAATTTGTAGGACATTTTATGTCTTTCTAGCTGAAGTGAGTGACTGCTACATGGATAGTCAGCAAATTCAAGCTTTAACACTAGTGAAGAAGCTTAAAGGGTTTGAGAAATACTTGTCTATTCCCCGTCTTAGGGAGAATGAAATGGTTCAAGACAATAATTCAGGAAGGAAGCAAGAGAATAGATTACAAGAGGGTTGAGGGCCTAGTAAGTATTAAGAAACGGAGTGGAAACATTAGTGGAATTATAGGTGTAAGACTCTGCTTATGGAGCAGCAACTCATACTTTGACAAAAATATAAAGGCAATTAAAAATGAAAGCAATCCTATTATTGTCCTTAAGAGGTGAGAGAACTTACAGCATTGTTAATTTTCTTTTGAGAGTATAGAAATGGTTATTTGGAGGATTTTAGGAGATTTTTATACTGTTGCTTTGTAGCAATTTTTTCAGAAAGGCAGGTATTTTTGAGAACATTCTACCCTTTCTTTTGTTAATACAAATAATTCCCTACCTTCTAGACTGTAGGCTTCTAAAATTCAGCTTTTATAACACACTGCTACACGTTATGACGATGGATGTTGTTATACAACAATGGATGACAAACTACTCAAGATCATACCAACAGCCTAAGTACAACTCATCTGATGGATTATGTGGATATTGGTCTTTCTCTACATTAGTAACTAAAACCAATTTTTTTAAGGGGGGAGTAGCAGGAGAAGGAGAGAGAATCTTAAGCAGGCCCCACACCCAGTGAGGAGCCCAAGGTGGAGCTTGATCTCACAATCCTGGGATCATGACCGGAGCCAAAATCAAGAGTCAGATGCTTAACTGACTGAGCCACCCAGGCACCCCAAAAACAAATTTAGTAGTGGGCAAATAAGAGAAACCTTAGTCATCCTATAAGGTTGAGAAAAATTGGGCATTTTAATAAAAATCTATAATTTTATTGGGAAAGTGAAACTTTCCAATAGAGATAAGGCAATTTCTAATGAAGCTACCCTCTCAAATTAGCTGAGGTTATCCCCCTTCATATAGTATGTGGTCAAATTCAATTTTCTATCTAATCCCTCTGAATCTTATTTGTTCTCAGTCACACTCAAAGAACTAAACCACTTCAGCAGAATGAGCAATTGAGTAGAAGACTGAGAAAATAGGAAGGCAATTTATTATCCTGAAGTATAGAGATACAAAACTATCTAGATTCTTCCCACAGCATTTATAGAAACTGAATGAATCAATGATAAAGATTATAATGGGCCTCAAAAGACTCTTTTTACTGCTGTCAGGCCTTTTCTAAAGCAAGGTGGTATTGTCATCTGTTCTTCCAGTTAAAGTTATAGTTTTGTACAGATATTGATACAGGAAACACAACTAGCTATGCAGATGCTGCTAAGAACCATGTTAGATAATGACATATAACACTAAAATGATTATACTCCTGGAAAAGTATTAAGTAGTTCAGAAGAACCAAAAGATTATGTTTAACAAGGCCCACATAGGTAAGATCAAGGGGCTTTAAACTGAAATCAAAGAATAAAAATAATCTTCAGTTAAAACCATAAGACTATGAGTAATAATAATATGATAGGAGAAGAAAGAGAGTGGAAGAACTAGCAGGTAATTATTAAAAGCAGAAATATAAACAAATAGAAAACAAATCCAACAGCCTAAAAAAAAAAAAAAGTGTGTGTTTATATAGAGCAAACCTGCAATTATCAAAATAAGTAAATCTCAGGGACTGTTAACACTTAATGGAAAGGAATTCCTGAATGGGAGCTGGCATTTGAAAGGAGTGTCTTATAATGTTTTACAACAGAAGGTGGAAGATATCTATCTATCTATCTATCTATCTATCTATCTATCTATCTATCCATCCATACACACACACACACACACACACACACACACACACAACACATATATGGAGATTCTTGAACATGGGATAAAGGAAGCCCCTCAACTCCCTAACCAAGTGAGGCTAAAAGAAGGCAATAGTTGTATTATCAAATGGAGTTTGGTCACCTGACCAGATGGGAGGATTTAGATCAGACTTTCATAAAACAAGTTGCAAACAAGTACAAGGGTAAGATACAGCCATCATGGGGACATTAGCTATCCACACGTACTGGCAGCTTAATTTTGCTCAAATCAGAGCATCTGATAAATTCCTGTCACCTTGCTGAAAATTTCATCCTCCAACAGATAAAGGATGTAATGAGGGAACTGATTTAACTATTTCATATATAAATTTAAACAGAAGCTAAAACTGAATGATGATACAGAAGTGACAGGAACTCTGGTAGTGACCATGCCAAGGAAAGACAATCCTGGACATTGTCAAACACGTAACTACATTTGTGGTTGGATATTTTGACAGTCACTCATGATATTCTTAGGAAACAGGAAAAATAGTGAACTTCTGTATCGCTTAATGACCATAATCCAATGAATAATGACTGGCAGATTAATATCAGCCTTGAGGAAGACCTCTAGTTGGTCTATTCTTGATCTGGTCCTATAAAACATTTAAAATCAGTGACTTGAAGAAACAGTAATATATCTATATGTTTCCAGGTGACATAAAGCTGGGAAGGAGAGTTAATATGCAGGATAAAATAATACATACAACAAGTATTAATTGAGCACCTTTTATGAGTAAGATGTCAAAGTGAATGCAACGACGAGTCAAGATACAATACTTTCCCTCATGGTTCCTTTTCAACAGGGGCAATAAAAATATGTATAAATGATCAAAGAACAAGCTATGATGTGATAAGTTCCATAAAAAAACTTAAGTGGTTGGACAGATCACTGAAGGGAGATATTACTTCTAGCTTTAAGTGTTGGGGGGTTCAGAAGGAAGTATTCATAGGAACATGTCAGATGAGTAGAATTTGGACATGTAGTAATCAAGAGAAATCTAGATTCAGAGGTGGAAAAGTATGGAACTAATATTGAGAAGGGTTTGTGGTTTTGTCTGAAGAGTGAAATGCAGGATAGGAAGAAGGAAACAAAAGCTGGGTAAGAAGATTCTGGGATTCAGGTTGGCACAATAAACTGAAAACAATAAAATTAAATTAAACTTAGATGAACTTGCAGTTTTAGGATGGCAGTGGAAAGATGCTGCTCCCTTTTTTCTTCTTGAAAATTATCCCAGAACAATTAGGCGAAAAGAAATAAAAGACAAACACTAATTTTAATGTCTAAGAAGCATATATGAACCATACACATGGAAATTAAAAGCAGATAAAGAGTGATTGATGACTTAGCATAGCAAAGGAAGGCCAAGACCATGTGCCAGAAGAGGGGATACCACAAAGAAGTAGCACTTCCAGAACCTTGGAAATGTTTAGGAATTAGAAACACACGTACCAAGGGCAAAAGAGAGGCAAAGGACTGAAATCAGGAAAATTGGGCTAAAAACAGGAAAAGTCGGAGGCAGAAGAAATTGAGTCCCTACTCATACTCAGTGACACCAAGCAAAAGTTTTAGACTGAAGATAAGCGCCCAGCAATGCCACAGAATTAGATAGTTACAAACAAAAACAAGAGCTATTATTTCTTGAATGTTTTAAAATAAAAAATATTTTAACGTTATATACAGTGTAAAATAGGTCTTAATCAAATAGCTCTTAATCAAAAGAGCTATTTTTCAAAATACGTATGCTCTAGCTCCAAGTCCTAACTTCAGAGATTCTTATTTAGTATGGTGGGAATCAGTAACATGTTTTGACAATGTTTCTTAGTCTGAAAACCACTGAGCTGGTGTAAAAAAGAAATCTATCACCAAAACCTATCAAAAGGTAAAATGGCATAGAGGAAATGTAGGCATTTTCATTTATAGGTAAATACTATTTGCCAGGTATTGTTCTAGGAATTGTACAGTACACAAAAAATTCCCTACTCTCATAAAGTTGGTAAATAGCGATGGAAAAGACACAAAGTATGTAAAATAGGTAGTATTTTATATCTTATTGGCCAGTTATATGAAGAAAAAATAGCAGGGAAGGGGTAAAAGGAATGGGGTCAGAGAGAAGGTAATATTTGAGTAAAAACCTGAAAAAAGTAGGGGAGCAAACCATCAAGATACCTGGTAAAAAGTGTTTCAGGCAGAATAGCTGAGGTAAAGGGCCAAGAGAGGAGATTGTCTGTGTATTTATTCAAGGAACATCAAACCAGCCTGGATAGCTGGAACAGAGTGAATGAAGATATGAGATCAAAAGGGTAATAGGGGAGCTAAATTGTATAGGCTCTCATAGGCTTGTGAAGGACTTTGGCTTTTATTCCTGGTGAGATGGTAAGCCATAGGATTAAAAAAATTAATATATAAAGAGTCATTTACACACACACACACGCACACACAATATATTTATGATTCTGAAAAACAATGGAATTTGTCTAAGTAATTAATAACAAAAATAAAAAAGTTAAGCGATAAATAAATGGCTAAATAAATCTAGACATTTCCTAATATAGTACCTTAAAGTAAGTGTATATTAATAAATATTTGTGGAATAAATGGACAGTAAATTTATACTGATAAGGAAAATAAGAGTTTTTGAACTTCGTAGGAAGTCTGAAGCACTGTATTAAGAATGTAACAATAATCCTAAGATGTAGTCTTTTATCAAAGATTTCAAGGCATTTTTGTAGATATCATGAAGTAGATATTCCTATTTCATATTTTATATATGTTAGGCAAGAAAAGACTAAATAAAAAGTCTTCCAGAGTCATCCTGAAACTTTTTCTCATCTGTTTGAAAGAGTAAGACAGTTTTAACAGTCCATATTTTAAGCTTAGCAGAGCTTTACTGGGTTCTAGCTTTAAAAATTTATTTATCATAATTGATACTCAAACTAACCCTACTTTAATTCTTATAAAAGAACATTATATATTTTCTTCTCAAAGTATGGTTTATTTTTTTCTAAAGCCTATAACCCAGGGTTTTGGCTGTCAATGAAGAATTTTGAAAGTGACAAATTCATTTCTTCTGATAGCCAAGAAAAGTGAATGTACTTTCTTCTCCCCAATGTCACTTCTGTTGCTTCTAAATGAACCATTCTACTCTTTCTGTCAGATAGTATTTGTTTTTAAATTATTTGGGTGATAAATAATGTCATGGACAGCAAAACAAAACTACTGTTCTTTAACATTAGTACTTCTTTTGTTTGAACTTTAGAAATACATGATTTTTTTAATTAGCCAAAAATAATGAAGAGTTAGCTCCTTCAACCACTGCAATAGGACTTTCTACCAAATTGAAAAGAAATTAACTTCTGCTGTTATCAGCAATTGTAGATATTTTTGGTATCATACCATGTAATGATTTCTCAGGGAAAAAAAATGAATTCTGAAGTCATATAATATTAAAAACTCTACCTTAAATGGCCAAGAGACTTAAGCTCTTTTCTATGATCAAACCATTGAGAGATCAAATTCAGAATAAACATACATAAAACCCATTATTTGTACTAGCATACAGGAATTAAGCTAAAGCCATATGACTTAAGAAATAGACCACTTTCATTCCTCTGATACATCCAAGATTTGCTGATAAGTTTATGTAAAGCAAAAAAATTTACATAAATTTATATTAAACTATGTTAATTTGAAGTGTGAGATCAATTTTAACTAGAAAGATTTGACCTCTGTTTACTTTTTTATCAGGGCATTAATTAAACATAGGAAAGAAGTAAGAGAGTAGAAAACTTTGTCACTCAGTTTAGCAGTTTTCTCAGATAGAAAAAAATGACAATGAAACCTCTAGGGTTAAGAATTTCAAATGAGGCTGCTAGACAGAGAAGACAGACCAAATTAGCTTACCACTTGAACCATTTTGAGATATCTGGCATATCTTGGATCCTTGGCTACAGTTAAGATATTTTCTGGTGTTACTTCACTTTCCTGTGGTCCAGAGTCTTGTAAACTGTTCTGCTGTAGAGAGTATTGCGTGTAAATCTTTAGACAATTCATAGAAGGGGTCCATTATGTTACTTAAAAAGGGATGTATCTTTTTATAATTCTAAAGCAATCAATATCAGAAAAAAATCATTTCTAAATTTAAATAACAATAATTATGGGATATATGTTTCCAAATATTTACAAATACTTAAATATGATTTCAGAGGAAGTTCCACTTAATATCAACTTACACTGTTCCTTAAAAATGCAAATATATTCATGGCATTAAAAAATATTAGAATTCTGCTTTAGTTGTCCCCAGAGTGTCAATATAAAACATGAATTATAGATGGACATATTATTTTAATATAATTTTTAATAAGGCTAATAAAACTATTTGATTTGCCAATTGTTCAACTCTAGCAGACAGTAAATTAATTTTCTAGGTATCTACCATTTAGACAATTGAATTCCTCACTTATTAAATAATTTTACTCTAAGTGTATACGGCTATTCTTAGCCATATCTTAGAAAGCAATGCATGGAGAATCTGTGGAAGAGAAGGCCATTTTTCAGACAAAATTATCTAGTTTTGTATCTTTCAGCTCATACTGATGGAACTATTGACGTTAATCTACTTACAATAAAGAATATTGGGGAATGGTCTTTTTAGATAAAAGTGCTTTTATCATAAAGGCAGTTCTCACTTTGCATGGTACTGTGTTAAATGAAAATTGTCCATATTGGAATCCTGTCCTAACTAAAATGTAAAGTTAGAACTGTCAACCCGAACATTTAGAGTAAGCTTACTTTTGGGATTCTCACTCCTTATCTATAAATTAGCAGTACAAGGAAGTTCCTTAACAGAATGAAATCAATTGTATGTCTACATGTCTATGCTGAAATGTAGATAAATCAAGAAATACCTTTAAATATTCATAGGTTTTAGAATATGAATGTGAATTATATATTAAGGTTTTCCTCAGATAATTCAAATATAAATTAAACCTGCTGAAAACTCTGAAGCAAATAAAACATCTAAAAATCCCTTGGGTTTCTCCCGTTATATGACACTAAGTATACAAAAGTGAATATACATATATATTATTCATGTTTAAAATACATAAATACAAAAAGTCTAAAACATTTAATTAAATAAAAAATTCAAACAAGACCCAAGTATGCTTTTTAAAAAAGTTATGGACAATAAACTCATACAAGAGCACAATGGAACAAATGAGAATTAATTACACATAGGACCAGCGAATTTCAAAACTCAGCCTTAACTTTGCCTAATAACCAAGATCTCAACAAGGTTTAATTATGTCAACTCTTACACCTTTGCTATTTGAAAGACCCGTTAAATTCTCTACCATATCTCTCAACTGTCCTTCATTTTATTCTCAATCTGCACAATTGGATGTTCTCTTGTGAATAATGATAAAATCTGAACCATGAAATTAAAGTTGCAGAAAAATCAGTATGCAAACCTTGGGTCTTTGACTCATATAGAAATTGAAATGAATGAGTGATTAAAAAAGTACATGATTATCCTTTATCAGGTAAGTGAGTTGACTGTAATGCCGGTGGAAATTCTGTGTTAAGCACTACTTAAGTCCATTTCAAAATACATTACATAAAAAAATAACAAAAACAATGGAGAAGAAATAAGTTGATTTGAATATTAAGAACACGCTGAACAGGTATTTTATTAAGCTACTCAACATGCAACTTGATCACAATTTTTCAAACCCAGGAAGCCAACAGATCTTCATAAATTCTCCAAATGAATTAATATATAGTTTTTAAATAACACTGCCAAAATATACCAGATTATTCTGAAATTAAAAAATTTAGCTGTGATTACTTGTAATCAATTTTTTGAGACAAACAGGCAGGACCACTACAACTGCATAAGTTTTAAAATACATATTATAGATGGCATTCATAATAACACCTGCAAAAATTAATATTCAAAATTAGACAGATACCACTTAAACATAAGAGGGCTAATAACCACTGAAGAATAACAACTAGGTAGACTGAAAACATTTTCTTAATATTTTTTATACATGCCTTATTTTAGAAAAACATGGTCCATATTTAATTGAAAAGACCTTGTGAAGTTAAATTCCTCTAAAACATCTGGATTTTTTTCTTGTATATTATATATATTCCAGTGGCCATCATAATACAATTTGCAATATTAATTAAATGGATGTTAAATTTTCTAATATCTAATTGTTAAGTAAATGGTCATCTATTTCATTCCCCTAAAACATATAACTAAATTTATGGCTCCTCCCATATCTTCATACCATGTGTGTTCAATATATTTAATGAATTCAACACAGATGCTGGAGTGTGTAGTATAGCAGATAAGAGCTAGGACTCTTGGCACTGAATTGCCTGGGTTAAAATTCCAGCTCTTACGCTTGTTCTTTTGACGTTCAGCAATTAACTTAACCTTTGTGTATATCATTCCACACATCTGTGAAGTAGCAGTGATAATATAGTATTTACTTCATAGGGCTGTTGTGATAATTAAATGAGCTAATTTCTGAAAAGCACTCAGAAGCATGCCTGGGAGGTACACAGTAAGCACCCTCTGCATGTTAGTCCTTATCGTCACAGCCAACGTAATCATAACCTAAAAAACATCCTGTGAAAAGTATCTCCAGGTACAAACGCAGAATCCCATATAGCTAAGAAGTCTATTTGTTCAGTATTACTAGACAGACCACTATTTTAGTGATTATTTTATTTTGAATTTTAATACCTCACTGAGATACACTAGAGACTGTCTACTCTGCAACAATGAGAATTTTTATTTCTTGACATAAAAAGTAATATAAAATTTAAATGTATCCAGGGCATAAATGGACATTAAGACATAAGAACAAAATGTAAAGTGTGGCCCTTACTAGGATGCTGATTTAAACAAATCAACTCCAAAACTACACTTTTTAGATACTTGATATTTCTAGATCAGTATCTCTAAAATTTTAAGAGGCTACAAGTCACCTAGGGATCTTATTATAATATAGATTCTGATTCAGTAGGTCTGGGATGGGACCTGAGATTCTGTGTTTCTGACAAGGCCCCTCAGGTGATGCCCATGTTGCTGGTGTCCAGAGCAATCTTTGAGTAACAAGGGGTTAGATCACACTTGGGAATTACTGTTAATTACATTGTGTATGATAAAGGCATTGTGGTTATACACGAAAATGCCAGAACTTTTCAGAGATGCTTAAGGAATTACACAGCTGTGAAATGATATGATGCCTGGGATTCACTTTAGCAAGTGACAAAAAAGATAAAATGAAGCAAATCTTTACTGGAGAATCTGGGTAATGGGCATTTAGTTATTCATTGTACTATTCTATTTTTGTGTGTGTTTGAAGGTTTTTGTAATAAAACATTTTAAAAGTATCTTCTTATAATAATGTAGGAAAAATGTCCATAGTGAACTTAAAGAACATTATTATGTTCAAGATTTCTCTTAGTCCTGTATATAGTTTCTCTTTTACAGGCAAAGAAAATATTAATTTCAGGGAGTTCTTCGAAATAACAGTTAACTTTTTTTCAAACTTCCTTGTCTATCTCAAGGTTTTAAAAATGTTACTATTCAAAGTTTTACATCTTTATTTAACTTCTTCCTTCAAAACTGCTGCTAGGTTTGTCTGGTTTAACCAAGAAAATCTGCTCATGTTTCCTGGAACTTAAATATTTACCTGTGATTTCTCTGAAGTGGTTTCAGAATGTGATTCTTTTGTGATACCAGTGACGCTTACAGGAGATACTTCAAATGTGACTTCATCTAGGCCTGGGATAGATGACAACTGAGAAAAGAAAATTAATGTTGGCATATGAAGATAATATTAGCTGTTTAACTGCTGTAAATTCCTAAGTGTGTGTGTTTTAGATAGCTATCTTGAGTTTTTAAGCCTATAGAAATAGTGTTTATAAAATATCATCTTTGGTGTCTGAAATTCTCCATGCCATAAACTATTTAAAAGTGAAAGGCGTTCACAAATAAAATATTTTTGAATAATTTCTCATAAATCTAACTTCACTCATAACCATTCTTTTCCCAGGAATTATTTTAAAAAAACATAAGGAATCCTAGTGTAAGAAATAAAAACATGGGCTTTGGAGTCAAATTGCCTAGGTTTAAGTCACAAGCTATGTGACCTTCTATAAATCTCCCTAGATATCAATTTTCTCCCCTGTAAAGTGGGGATAAGAAAACTTACCTCACAAAGTTGTTGTAAAAATTTTTATTAAACATATTTTGTAGGAAAAAAAAAAAGTCCCTTGCAGCACATTTTAAGTTTGAATTATCTGGGAACTGACAAAACTCTTTTCATCAAATTTTAATGTCTGACATAGCTCATTTTTTTTTTTTTAAGATTCCATTTATTTATTTGACAGAGACAGCCATCGAGAGAGGGAACACAAGCAGGAGTGAGAGAGGAAGAAGCAGGCTCCTAGCAGAGGAGCCTGATGTGGCACTCGATCCCAGAATGCCAGGATCATGCCCTGAGCCTAAAGCAGACGCTTAACGACTGCACCACCCAGGCGCCCCTCTGATAGCTCATTATTTTTTTCTTTCTTTAAACATTTACCACCAAATGTTACTAAAATGTGTTATTTTTCATAGACAAAAGATGGGCATGCTGTCAGTGGTTATGTATTTCAGGTTGGATTTGCCAGATCCAGGCAAACCCTCTTTTCTGATTTC
This sequence comes from Ailuropoda melanoleuca, assembly GCF_002007445.2. Taxonomy (NCBI): domain Eukaryota; kingdom Metazoa; phylum Chordata; class Mammalia; order Carnivora; family Ursidae; genus Ailuropoda; species Ailuropoda melanoleuca. Next base: position 71,180,454 of record NC_048232.1, read on the forward strand.
ATTCTGATATCAGTGATAGACATCTGTCAATGTTTGGCTAACTTTAGGGATTAATTTTATGGCTATGGAAATAATTAAGGCTAACTTGTCCATACAGTATCTTAACTTGTGACTATGGACTCTAACTCAAGAATTCCCCAAATATTAAAATAAGGCACATATCCATACTGAAGAATAATGAAAAAAAAATGGTAATAAGCTTTGAAGCAGCAATATTCATTGAGAACTGCTGACTGATGACAGTACTTAGCACAGTGGCCATGGCCCAAATATTTTTTAAGTAGGTATGGCTGCTAGGAGAATATGTTCAACATGGTCAAGGCCAGGTATGCTAAATTTTCCAAGCTACAGAAATGTTCTGAGAGAAATATAGTGATTATGCTAGACATTCTGATCCTTATGCTAAAGCTTTAGCCATTTTACTTCCCCATAAATCTTCAAAAAGTATTTTTTCAGATTAATTTTTTTGATAAAAGGACAAAGTCATAAAAATATACTAGGGTCTCCATTATCTTATAATCAGGGAAAACACAAAACTGCAAGCTTTCAAATCAAAACTCCTTTCTAATTTTGCTAGTTATATTGTGTAATTTCTGACATCAAATTGGTATTCTTCATTAGCATTCAATATATTTGCAAAAGAAAACAGCTGATATTTTCTCCAAATTTTGCTCTGGAGGCATCTGAAGTTTTATACAATTTTTACTGTATTATCAAATGATTACTATTAAGATAACTGTGAATTTTCCATCAAATGAAGTGAACTACATAACACCCCGATTTGTTAACATCTTACTCACATGATTTTGACTAGAATAATGAAATTTCAGTTCACGTGTACATTTAAACAAACTCAGTTAACAGTTCATAATGAGTATCATTTTCTTTGCAATTATAGTGAATTAAAAACAAACAAAAAACACTGTACCACCTCATGGATGCAGGAGCTAAACTGAATTCATTCCCAAATGCAATTAAAGTTAAGTACGACTGAGAAAATAGTATATGTGGAGCAAAGTTTATACTATAAATTATTCAGAAATACAAACCTTTGCATCTAAAATATTGAGAGTTGTTTCAATTTGCTGGATACGAAGAGAAAGGTCTGCCAGTTTCTGGAAAAGAAAGATTGAAACAAGAGAATAAAGTCTGACTGAAATGAACTGTTAACAGGATAACAAAGGGCAGATTTGAAAATAATAAAAAAAAAAAACCCTATGGTTTAAATATTAGTCATTTTCTATTACACAATTCTCTTATTTATATGAGTAGGAATGGGAGCGCAAGGATTCTGTTATCTTCATTAGCACATTTCATGGCTACTTTATGAAACTGTATTCACAGATAAGCAAAAATTATCTTATAAGCCTTATCAAAGTCATTATGAGAGACATAATCAGTCTGGGGCCAGAATGTAAATTCTTTCAGAACAGAGATTTTTGTTCACTGTTATATCCCGCCTGCCCAGAACAGTACCTGAAATTTAACAGGAGTCTAATAATTATTTGTTGATGAATGAAGGAATTCTTCATAGAAAACAAGAATAAATATTAGCTCAACATAGCCTGGAACAAGATCTGTCTTTTTAAGTTATTTAAACAAGTATATACAATTAGTATATACAATTAGTCCCAACTTTAAATTTTTTAGGTTTGAAAATTAAAAGAAGATGAAATTAGAAGATGAGCCAGTTCAGGTTGGAAAGAAATAAAAGAGAAAAAAAAATCAGAGTACTAAAAAGCAAAAGGAATCAACCTACCATCAAAATCCAAGATAAAACAGAACCAAAAGCTTACCATGCTCTAGTTATTCTGTACAATTAAATTACCCGTATGTGTGTGTACTATTTACAGCCACACAAATAAAAGTACATCATAAAATATGATCCATAAGAGCATTTACTTAAAACTCCCTAATCCTAAACATTATTATACTCAGTGATACAGTCCAAGAGCAGTTGGCCCATTTACTAGTGGCAGATGTGCAGCATTCTGATGGCTTTCTGGGATATTATCAAGATCCTGACTAACTCCTAAGCAGAATTTTAACACCCCAAGAAATGGTCATTTTGCCCACAGTTAGAGGGGAAAAAAACTGAAGCAGCCACAGTGGAGTTACAGCTTCTTCACAGACACTTTTTTTTTTTTTTAAGATTTATTTATTTGACAGAGAGACAGCCAGCGAGAGAGGGAACATGAGCAGGGGGAGTGGGAGAGGAAGAAGCAGGCTCCCAGCAGAGGAGCCTGATGCAGGGCTTGATCCCAGAACACCGGGATCACGCCCTGAGCCGAAGGCAGACGCTTAACGACTGTACTACCCAGGCGCCCCTTCGCAGACACTTTTAAGATGAGCACCCTGGTATCTACAAAGCTGTAGTTTAGAAATAAAACATTAGAATCTAGTTTAAAAAAAAACACACATTTTATTTATTTATTTTAGAGAGAGGAGAGCGAGCGAGAGAGCACAAGTAGGAGGGGCAGGGAAGGAGGGAGAGAGAATCCCAGGCAGACTCCATGCCCAGTGCAGAGCCCAACTTGGGGCCTGATCTCACGACCCTGAGACACAACCTGAGCCAAAACCAAAAGTCAGAGGTTCAAGAAACTATGCCACCCAGGCCCTGTAGAATCCAGTTTTAAATGACACTCAAAGTTAAGTTTAACTTTGATTTCTAGCATTTGTTCACATAAGGTTTTAATGTAAACATAAATACAGGTTTATAAAACATATGAATGAATTCCTCTTCAAATTATAAGTGTTTTCCTGGAAATCATGGAAATTAAATTTTTGCAAATTTCATCAGTCTTTTAATTCATTAGAGAAGTTTAGTAACTGCAGAAATCCTAGAACAAATTAATTTGTAAAGTGAGATACTTTCTAGCTTATCTAAAAATATATTGGTTTGATTAAAATAAACACAGAAAAAGATGAATTAAAAAATAACTTTTGTTTAGGTATATTTATATAAATGTACTTTTATTTATTTATTTAGAGAGCATGCCCCCTTGAAGGGGGTGAAGTGGGAGTGGCAAAAGGAGAGGGAGAGAGAACCTTAAGCAGGCTCCATGCCCAGTAAGGAGCCTAACACATGACCCTAACATCATGACCTAAGCCAAAATCAAGAGTCAGATGCTTAACTGACTGAGCCACCCAAGCACTCCTATATAAATGTACTTTGAAGCAATAATCACCATCATTGTAAACATCTGAGCATTTACCTTACTATGCTACACTGTGTATGCAACATATCATTTGAAATCTCACATCAAATGTATAAAGCAGGAACTTTAAAGAAGAGAAAACTGAGTTTTCATACAAGTAAAATAATCTGAACTCAAACACTCCAACTCCAGACACTATTTTTGAAAGAATTTTACACTGTTTGAAAGAATTATACATTGTTAAAACATGATGCCATAGACTCTGGGTGATGACAATGTGTCAATGTAAATTGTAACAAATGTACCACACTGGTGGGGATGTTGATAATGGGGGAGGTTGTGCTCTGTGAACTCAAGAATGCAAGGATTATACGGGAACTCAACCCCTTCTGCTCAGTTTTGCTGTGAACCTAAAACTTTTCCAAAAAAGATAAAGCTTATTAACTAAAAANAAAAAATTTTAAAAAAAAAAAAAAAAAAAAAAAAAAAAGACAAAAACAAAAACAAAATCCCAAAACATAATTAAAAAAACACCAAGATGGAAAATTCCCAGGCATTGCATAGATAGAATGTTATTCAAAGTTAATAAGTAATCAATCCACTTCTCACAAAGACTAAGATGCTACTGTGCTAACAAAAGGAATCAAATTATCCTGATCTAATTTCCCAAAATAGATGCTGTTTATCTGGAATTATTTAAAAAACTTTTCAGGGTTAGATCATACAACTAAATTGTCCTTAAATGGGTTCTTAAATATTCACACAGGATAGGTTAAGGATTTTAATACAAGATTTGGTAAATAAGAAAATGATAAAAATATTTATTTGGAAAAGTACTTATTGATAAGGAAGACTTAAAGAGGCTTAAAAAAAAGATTCTACTTTCTAGAGCAGTAATTCTCATTTTTTTTTGGATACAGATTTTTCTAGTATATCACCCTTTTGCTTTGGGACTCATTTTATCCATTCTCATCTATGATTATCAAAACCTCACCAAAATGAAATGACCTGTTTTTTTAAATAAAACAAGGTTATATGAATGATTTATTCATGCAAGACATTAACACTGATCTAAACATCAATATATTTTAATTTATAATAATTTATTTCAATATCTTTGACATCTAATAACAACTATATAGTGATGTATAAGGAAGTAACTAATTTAATAATAAAAAAAGATCTATGATTTCTACTGGCAAGAGTCACTATTGTGATTTTTGTTGACTAAATTTATCTAAAGATTTTATTTATTTATTGGTTGATTGATTGCATGTGAGCAGTGGTAGGGACAGAGGGAGGGAGGGAGAGAGAGAGAAACTCAGACTCTGTGCTGAGCAAGGAGCCTGATGTGGGGCTCGACCCCAGGATCTGGAGATCACAACCCAAGCCGAAGGCAGACACTTAACTGACTGAGCCACCCAGGCGTCCCAAGAACCTCTGCTTTTCAAAGATAATTCAGCATAATGAATACTTTTGAGTCTGTCCCCATGTAATTATTGCTATAACATACATAAATATATATATTTTTAGAGAGCCATGGTCACTTGACAAAAGTAAACCTGGCTTCATTTTTGGGCTGTTGAAGTTCATTTCTAAGATTTTTATGCCTCCTGCATTTTCCTTCTATAACTCCAAACCACTCAACACTGGCTCTATTGTCATATTGGTCTGGATAATTCTTTGTTGTAAGGGGCTTCCTATGCCCCTTGTAGGATATTTAGTAGAATCTCTGACCTCTACCCCACTAAAAACACCTCACCTCTAAATACCACCAAATCTCCCTTGGTTGAGAACCACTGCTTAAAGTGTAGATTACTATGGATATAAGCAACATGATCAATGATAGTAACTGTCCCCACCTCTAAAAGTTCTAACAGAAAGAGGAAATTGAAAGATAACAGTCTTTCCCATTCACAATTCTCTTATCTTTGTAAGGATTTAAAGCAAACCTGAAATATCTTGGTTTGGGATAATAAGGGAATTTGCAAGGTACCTGAAGTTTGCTAGATAAGCTGGAAATTTCTTGATTTATCACCCACCTATTTCTAAGGCAGTGCATTTTATTAAAGTGATAAAGAAGATGAAAGGAAGAAATATGGAGTTAATAGTTGAACATGGAAACAAAAATAAAATACTGTGGCTTTTCAGTTTGTAAAATATCCAGTTTGCATATCCAATTCTCTAAAAGAGAAACAAAATTTTAAAGTAATGAATCCCTTGGTATATCACACTGGGTTGAATATGTCTTATAAGCCAGAAAGGGAACCAATCAATGGTTTTATTAAGCTTCAACTGACACTTAAGCCCAGCAGTTGTAAAAGTTGTAAAAGCAGTTGTAAAAGTTGTAGCAGTACATATAGTTTTAAGCAAGATTATTTGGTTGAAGGTTAAGTCCAATGGTGGGCTTAAAAACTGGATGAAGATAAGCACTATAAATTTTTTTAGGTTTTATGATAATTCTCAGCATTTTTTCCTATTCTTAAAGAATTCAGAAAAAAGAAGCAGTTTGGAATATTTAAAAAATGATTAAAAACTCTGTATTCTAGGCATGTTACAAGTCTGAGTCAAAATAACACATGTGATTGCCCTGTTTATAGAATACCTTTGACTTTAAAATTCATTGTAAGGTTAAATTTTTGTTCAATTTTATCTGTAATATGCATAGAACTTGCATTGCACTTCTCACCCCATACTGCTTTAAATTTGCAGACCCAATGAACCACCATAAGATTTTTCTGATTAGGGCCAGAATAGAAATGCTTACTGGGGATTTGTGAAGGAAGGATTTTTGTAACTTGGGTCTGATTCAACTACTTTCCTTTCTCTGTCTTCTAACCTTTCTTCTTACCCTGGTTCCAGTCATTAGAAGAGTTACAAGTACCCTGGTATCCAGAAAGTTTTTAAAAAGTTAAATTCTTCACTTTTCTTTTTATTAGCTCTAAAACTAGTACTAGTGATGAAGAAAGAGCCCTAATCATTTGTTTCAAATTTACTTCCAGGTTGAGTTTAGCTGTGACTGAAGTTGTTACAGTTTGGGTTTGGTTCAAACCAGATTATGTGAAAAACAAAAAACAAAACAAAACAACAAAATCCAGGTTTTCTTTTTCCCCAGTTCACTTCCAATTTAAAAAATAACATCTGAGTTTCCTTTTTTGCTGATGGAGACACGGTCATTTTGGTTCTTGTTTCAAGCACCTAGCCTCTGGGCCTGTTAGGTGAAATGTATTGAACTGAGTCCCTCACTTTATCAATTATCATATCATATTTCACTTTCTTTTTTTTTTTTTTTAGTGAGAAGGCAGAAGAGATTTGGCCTAGAGTTTGCTAATTAGACAAAAATAACAGATGTTATACAAATGAAAATAGTTTTCCTGTCTCCATGCAATTTTTGTTAATAAGAATACATCTAACAAAAACCACTTGCTAAAGCTATATCTTATAAATAAAACCAAATGAAGTAAATACTGTTTTTACTGACTCACCTATGAATGATCTCATTTTATTCCCGTTTTCTCCTTTCTCAAACCCAATTTCAACCCATGATTCCATTTCTTCCCCATTCTTTTTTTTGGCTTTTTAAGAAAAAAACAGGGGTCCCTGAATCCGGTACCTAATCCTTAACTGGTCATTTGCTAAAAGTATTTTTATTATTTTCATAATGATATCTGATACTAAGTTATGTTTTGAGGCTACTTTCCCAGCCACCTTTTGGATCAAGGAATGTTAAATAATTTTTTTAAAAGATCTTTTTTTTTTCTTTCTTTCCTTCTTTCAGAGACAGAAAGAGAGAGTGAGAGAGAATGAGCAGGGGGAGGGGCAGAGGGAGAAACAAACTCCCCACTGAGCAGGGAGCCAGCCCAATGTGGGGCTCAATCCCAGAACCCCAGGACCATGAACCGAGGCAAAGGCAGACACTTAACCGAGTCACCTAGGCACCCCAATAATTTTAATATAAACTGAAAACAATGTATACTTAAAAATGTTAAGTCTTTGGGGTAAAAATGTAAATCTTTGGGGTAAAAGAAATTTCAAAGTAAAGAAATGTTTTCGACTGTGAAATCTTGGAATTCCTTTTGTTCTCTTTAGTCACATAAGCCTCAGTGAATTATCTCACAAAGGCCTCTAAAACCTAATTCAGCAGAGGTGGGATGCAAGACTGATGGTATAGAATCAAGAAGAATATAAGGTATATTAACACAATAATTGGATGACAAGAGGTGATGGTCCATGAACACATAGATTCTAATTCTTGTTTTACTCATTTGCCACCTTTAAAAGTGCAAGATGATTTCTAGGCTACTCATTAAGCCTGTATCCAGACCTACCTCCTCACAAACTGTAGAAAAGCGGTTGAGGAACTGTACAGTGTGCACCACAAACTGGTTTAGAAATGCCACCGTTCTCTTCTGTTGAATAGCTGGCACCTGTGTTATGTAAAAACAAACATGATTTGTACAGGACAAAGTACACCGTGCAAACCCTTTGACATCTATATCTATATCTATATCTATATAGATATATATAGATATAGATATAATATATACACACACACATACGCATATATCTTTATCTATCTATATATCCCTTTGACATATAATAACAGGGCATTTTGTTATGTTATAGGAGTTACTCGAAGTACTAGTAATAGTCACTAACTTGTTTCCCTAAACTGTGGGGGTGGGGCGTCCGATGATGACAGAAGTTGCAAAGTTTGAGAAAGGTCTTTGGATTCGCAAGTGTGAACTTGAGCAGGTAAAGGCAACACACAAACACACAAAAAACTTGGGGACTAAAGAAAAGAGGTGGGGTTAGATGTCGCAACCTGCCCCTCGTCGCCATCGCGTAACCCTGTGTGTAGAGCGACTTCTAAAGTGGGAAGCGAAGGCTGGGAAAGGCACACCACCCCCTTACACGCATCAGGAGGGACCCCTTTTTAAGGTGAACTGCGGGACTCTCCCCCACGAGAGCGGGACCAGAGAGGCCCGGGGCAAGGGACAGAGTTGGATACGGAGAGACGGGGTGTCCCTGGGAACCGAGGGTCCTTCCCCATCCTCCTCCCAGGTCGCCTAATTTCAACTCGGTCTTTTACAAACCTTGGTCAGGTCTATGCCTGACCCCATGAGAGGAAGCCCGTCCTCATCCATCTCCTCAGCGGGCGGGGGACCCAGGGCTCACCCACAAACCCCTCCCAGACCGGGCCCGCCCAACCCGGTAATAACGTCCAAACACCTCTCCTAGTCCCCGCCTCCGACGCCCTTTCCACCGGAAGGAAACGCCTCCGTTTTCCAATCACTCGGCTCCTCCCTTAGAACCCGCCTCTTTGCACGGCATTCTGGGATTGGTAGTTCAAGTCTGGATTGTGACGTCAGACGCAGAGGCGCGGGGTGGGTCGAGGCTGCGTTTTTAGCAGTCTTAAAAAGGGGGGCCAAAAAAAAAGGAAACACTGAGTCTGGTTGAGGTTATCCCTGCTTACGCCTCTCTGTTATATAAATAGCTAAGTCATTCATTAATAAAAAAATATATACATTTTAAAAATCCTAACTTTTGGTTACTCTCCTAGGTCCTGTGGGGAATTCGAAGATCGAACCTGTTGAACTGGAGAGGTTTATGTCCTGACAGAGGAGACAAAACTTGTTTCCTAAAGACTTTAAAATATGAAATAAAATGTCAAATGCTATAAGGGAGGCAAACGCCGATGGGAATGACGGCCACTTAGATCATCAAAAAGGTACAACAGAAAGACACCAGACAGAACTTTGCATCAGGGATTTGAAGGTCTTGGCTCGGATTTTGACTGTGCAGCTTAACACCAAAGGACCTAGGACAGCTACCAAACCAAAATTTGAACCCCTTGTATGTACCAACCAAGATGCTTAGTACTGAAAAGATGGAGAATAAGTCTCTGCCTTCAGAAAGCTTATCGTTTAGGGCAGATACATAGAGTCTAGAAGTGCCGCGACTGGACGGAGGTGCTAACAATACTGAGAAAGTTGTGCCATTCACACACATGGGTGTGTATATCCACATACATGCAAATATACCACAGAAAAAAGGTGCTCCTACATCTTCTGAGAAAACAACCAGTGAATGTAGGTTTTTAGCAGGTACTTGAGTTATACAGACAATTTGGGGTGAACTTTCCTACAAAGGCACAGAGGCATGGGGTGTATGGTATGTAGGGGAAATAAAGCTGCTTGATTCTGTTGAAGCAAAAAAGAAATCCCAGAAATGGAGAATGGTAGGAAGGGAGTCAGAAGTAGAACAGCTCGGGGCGCCTGGGTGGCACAGCGGTTGGGCGTCTGCCTTCGGCTCGGGGCGTGATCCCGGCGTTGCGGGATCAAGCCCCACATCAGGCTCCTCTGCTGTGAGCCTGCTTCTTCCTCTCCCACTCCCCCTGCTTGTGTTCCCTCTCTCACTGGCTGTCTCTATCTCTGTCAAATAAATAAAAAAAAACTTAAAAAAAAAAAAAAAGAAGTAGAACAGCTCATTAAGGTCCTTTTATGCCAGATTTGATACTATAGTCCGTGGTTCTCTAAAGTGTGATCCATGAACCACCTGTATCAATTATTTGGGAGTGGGCAGCACTACTTAAAATGCACATTCCAGGGATTAACCTTAAACAAGGACCTCTAGGGGTGAGCCTAGAAATCTGCGTTTTACACCCCCACCCCCCGCCATTATTCTAAACTGAAAGGTTAGTTTGTTCTGTAGGTGATGGGAGCCGTTAAAAATTCTGAACAGGAGAGTGGCATGATTCACTCTTTCATGACTTTCCTTTTACCTCTCTAGCCATTCATCTTTTGTCGGTCCCTTCTCATCTTCCCAACCTCTGGAGTTTCCCACATTTATATATCTAAGCCAGATCTCACATTGGAAGCCAGTGTAGCTGAAGCAGAGTGAGCAAGGTAGGGGAATTCAAGGAGATGAAAGTTATGTGGGGGACAGATCATGGAGAACTTTGTAGGCTATTGTAAGGACCTTGGCTTTCTGGGTAAGATGGAAAGCCATGGAAAGATTTCAAGCAGAAGCATGATGGGAGCCTTTAAACAGGGGAGTGGCACGATCAGAATTGTATTTGAGGGGGGCGCCTGGGTGGCACAGCGGTTGAGCGTCTGCCTTCGGCTCAGGGCGTGATCCCGGCGTTTTGGGATCGAGCCCCATCGGGCTCCTCAGCTATGAGCCTGCTTCTTCCTCTCCCGCTCCCCCTGCTTGTGTTCCCTCTCTCGCTGGCTGTCTCTATCTCTGTCTAATAAATAAATAAAAAATCTTTAAAAAAAAAAAAAAAAAAAGAATTGTATTTGAGGACAGTCATTCTATTTGGCGCAAAGTAATGCGAGGGACATGAGGGTGGCAGGCAAACCTGGAAAAGCTACACAGCTCTAACAGTCACCTTTTACTACATTCTCCTTTACATTTAAACACCCATCAAGTTGTATGTTTTCTAGCTCCCGCATAGCTTTTGAATCTATCTGTAACTCTCCATCTTTATGGCCACATCTCAAGTTCTAACATTTTCTGATGTTACTGCAATAGCTTCTTCCTGCCTCCCTCTTGTGTCCCTCCAACCTAAACACATTGTATCCATATAGTGACTGTTTACAAAGACAAATCTGATTACGTTACCCAGGATATAATTTTTTTTCTTGTTTCCCTCAGTTTAATGTGCTCACGAGGCCCTCTGTATGGATCTTACTCACCTCTCTAACCTCACTTCTCACTATCCTCTCCATTTAACCACCCTCAAAAGTCTTTAAATTCTTGAAACTGGGAATTGCTGTGGGGCTTAAACATATTGTGTCCTTTGCCTGGAACCATCTCCTTTGTTCCCTGACCACCCCTGCCTGCCTAACTCCCACTTATTCTTAGGCTGTCTCCTTTATCCTTGCTTTTCAAAGTTTGAATACAGTGTACTTGGATGTAATTTTCTTTGTATGTATCCTTGAAGTTTGCTGACCTTCTCAGATCTGTGGTTTGATGTTTTAAATCAAGTTTTGAAAGATTTCTTGGCCATTAATTTTTCAAAAAAAATTTTTTTCTGTCACATTTCTTCTTTTATTCTGCGACTCCAAGATACATGTATGTTAGATAGCTTGATACTGTCCACAGTTCACTGATGCTCTGCTTATTTTTTTCTCCCTGTGTTTCAGAGTAGATAATTCTTATCAAGCTACCTTAAGCTCACTGATACTTTGTTTTCTAGTGTTCAATTTATTATGAAACTACTCTTCCAATGAATTTTGATTTTAGATTTTTCAGTTCTAACATGTCCATTTTTAAGAGTTTCTATTTTTCTCCTAAAATCCCCTGCACCCTTCTTTCCCTATATATATACACACAAACACATTTCCCTGTATGCACATATATACACATATATATTTCCCTGTATGTGTATATACATATATACTATATAAATATATATACACACACACATATACTATATAAACATATATATACATTGTAAAATATATATATATATTATTCTTTTTTCTCTTTTAAGAGAGAGAGAGAGAGGAGGAAGGGGCTGAGGGAGAGGGAGAGAGAATCTCAAGCAGACTTCATGCCCAGCACAGAGCCCAATGCGAGGCTTGATTCACAACCCTGAGATCACGACCGGAACCGAAATCAAAGTCAGATGCTTAACCAACTGAGCCATCCAGGCACCCTTCCCTGTATATTTTTAAAAACAAATGTATAATTGTTACTTTCAAGTTCTTATCTAATGATTCCAATATCTGGTTCACCTATTGGGTCTGCTTCTATTGGTTTTTTTCTTGATTATGGGTTATATTTCCTCCATTTGGGAATGTTACACAACTTTAATTTTTTTCCTGGACATTGTAAAAGGAAAAAAAAAAAACGGACCAGTGAAAATCAAGTGAGGAACTGAGCCTTCAGATTCCTTCACAAATTGAGTTGAACTGGTGTTGGGCTATAGTTTTAGTTAGATTGAGTTCATTTGCAATTAGCCGAACTTCTGACCTCCTGCAAAGGACTGAGCTCTTGGATCTTGTCAATGTTTGAGTTGGAGGGGAATGGTCTATGGTGTCAGAACATTTTGGTTCATCTTTGTATTCAACTTAAGCAAGGCCCAGGAATTCAAGCCCATGAGAATGTGCAAGACTTCGAGTATTCTACTTACCAAAAGTATTTCCTCTACTGGTGCTTTCTTAGCAATCTTGGGGGTAGGATGTAGGCTTACCTGATTTATTTTTGTGATTGGGGTCTTTTCAGGCCCAAGCCTGTCCCACCAGCTTATACTGATGGCAAAAAACCTCAGCTGGTTTCTTCTCGACTCTGCAAAGTTCCCCAGAGTGTCACAGGCTTGTTCCTCCACCTCCTCATACCAAGACCAGACTCTTCTCCCTGAGTATGGTAATGCCACACCTCTCTACTCACTTATGTCCCTCTAGACGTAGACATCTCTATAGAATTTAGTTCCTTAGGGTCTTATTCCATCCACTGCTTTCCAACAACCCATGGAAAAGTATGATTTTTATTTTATCTGGTCACTTGTTATTTCCACAGATGTGAAAGGCTTTCTTCCATCTTTCTACATCCTAACTAGTAGCAGAAGTCTTATCATCCTATTCTTAGAGAAGCTTTCCCTGATCCACCAACACTGGACTAACTGTCCCTCTGAATAATATGCTTCCATAGCATTTTCTGCATTCCTTTATTTTAGCACATTTTATACTTGCCTGTTTGCCTGAATGCCCTACTAGACTATTGATTCAGGGCAGAGATTCTGACTGACTTAAAGTAAATCCTTAAGTATCTGTCGAATGACATTTGGGCCCAATGGCCCCTGTGCTTCCATATCTTACTTGATCTTCTGTGAATCTTTGATTTAGGCAGCACCCATAATTCTGGGTAAACCCATTCAATCAGCTACGCTTGAGCAGAGTTCCCAACTGGCCAGCTTAGCCTTTCTCTTCAGAGCCAGGAGAGGCTCCCAGTGAGAGGAAAAAATTTAAAAAAACCCAGACAGTTGCTTCATGGTTATGTGTGTTATCTGTAAGTAGCAGGCACGCATAGATACAGTACAGAATTAAAGAAACATGAACTTCTGAGTTGCCCAGTTGACAAATTTTTTTCAAAGTGGTTTGGTTTCTTAAAAAAAAAAAAAAAAGACAAAATGCTCGATGTGATTTCTAGTTAACAGAAAGAAGAGTGGCAGTTTTTCGCTGCCTCCTGGGATCCTTGATGATACTGTTTATCAGTCAACCATAGCTCCTGAAAGCAGTGCCATTCACAGTTTAGTAACTGAATTTCCAGGACTACTAAAAACAAAATATATCTAGAAGTCTTGGTCAACTGCCAGAAATCCTCTGAAGTATGTACTCCTTCCTCCAGGCTTTCATTGGAAATGATTTCCAGATTTCATTTACTGTAGTGAGTTTTGAAGGCAAAACAGATTGTAATGAATACTGATTTCAAAAGGCCGAGACAATATATATCACCCACATATATCCATTCAAGAAAAAATCTTACGAGTGTCTCGAGTTAACTTTGTTTTCATAGATTACTTAATTTTATAATAAATTCTTAGGTAGGCAAAACAATGAGAATTGGGTTCCTATGTTTCTTTTGCATTTCTTCCTGCTCTGCTTTGGGATGAACAGTTAGAGGGGTATGGTGTTTCTTCGTTAAGAGTGGGAAAATAAAATTAAATGTCCCCTATCCGTCCCCTCTGCCCTATCCCTTATGAGTGATACAAATTGTCTATTGGGACTTGGTTAAGTGAAGGAATTCTAGCCTACAGATTTCATTGGTGTTAATTCAATATCTCACCTACTTCTTTTAATTGTTCTGCCTCTTCAAACTTTCAGACTCAGAAAGTTGGGTTGTAGGCTTATATACTATATGCAGGACATTGGATTCTTCTCTGGGAAGTTGATGACTTTAAGTGGTTCAAAGATATTTAGTTAGGAGGTCCCCAGTAAAACAGGACATAGCCCAGTGATGATCCTGCTTTCCTTGAGGGGACTTGGGTGGGGGGGGGAAGCTCTCACTGTTGCATTTGTACCCACCAATTTTAATTTATGGAGGTGACTAAGTGATGACAGAGAGTAATGCTTTTGAGAGTTTATTACTTACACTTCCCAAGAGAAGGGGGCACACCATGCCACACAGGGCTACAGGGAAAACACCAGATTTTGGTAAGGAGGCAGAAAGAAGCAGGAGCTGGGGGAAGCTGTAGGCCAGAGTCTTTATTGGGATGTCTGTGGGAAAAGCAAGGTAGGGCCGGGGAAGCAGTTTGAAGACAGGCTAGTGTGAATGATTGTGGTGAGCTTTAAGACACAGGAGCTGTCCCTAACTGTCTGTACCTAGCCCTGAGTTGAAATAGGACAGGGGAAATATTGGCTTGGTGTATGAAGTTAGATAAGGAAGTGCCAGAGCTTCAAGAATACAGAAAATAAAAAAAATATGTAGTTAATATAATTAACCCTGTGATGAATGGATGTTAAAAAGACAAATACAGAATCTAAGAAAACAGTGAGAATACTTACCTTTCAGTATGTGGATTTTAGGTAATAGTTTCAGCAAGGCATCTCATTCCTGAGTCTAGAGTCTCATTCAATATCTGAAGTGATCAGAGGGGAAGGAGCAGCCGCCTGGCTATGCAAGCTAGGGGGAGGGTGTTTGGAAGGGGGCGTGTCTAATTACTACTCATCCACACTCTCAATCAACCTCTTTAGTAACCCCTGAAGCACTGCACTCGCCTTCAGAGGAACTGATGCCCCAAGAAATCAAAGTGTCTTAACTTTCCTGCCTTAGAAAATGATGCCATTTCTCTTCTTTCAATCCTTACAACACTCCTTGCTTTCATTACTCATTGATACCTAGCCCATGCTACCATTATCGTTTTGTGACCATGTGATACTGCCAATCTCTGTAATTTCTTTGAGATCAGAGGCCAGTTTCCATTTCTTTATATTATCTTAATCTTAAGAGCCATGCACACGTTAGTTAACATCTGCTTATTTTTAAGTTAAGAATTTATTTATTTATTATAAAAGTGAAATATTTATCATGGAAAACTTAAAGAAAAAAGCATAGGAGGGAAAAATGTCACCCACAGTCACTCTTCTTAGAAGTAACCGTTATAATTTTGTATTGCCAAGGTCTTTTATCTTGAATTTACTAAGTCAGATTTTTCCTCATTGGTTGGGGGTGTAAATGAGTAGGCCTCAATCATGAGTGTTTGTTTAGCTTTGTACACCTTTTATAACACTCTGTCCTCTTCATAGAATAACCCTCTCCATTTATTAAAAAAAAAAAAAAAAGCAGATGATGCCACTATCAGCTGCTTCTAATTAACCTCCTCTGGCTGTTTCAGTAAATGACTCAGCACCTGGACTTATTAAAGGGGTCAGGTTATTTTGAATCACAACCACATAAAATCACTTAACACTACTGTGGAAGTTCAACATCAACATTTCTTCCTGCAGCCTTGTTTCTAGAATCCAAAATGATCATGTTAGAACCTTTGCAATAATCCTTTAAAAAATGACTGGGCCAGAAGGTATGAGCCAGTCAGTCTAGGAAAGTGGTCCCCAATATTTTCCAGTATGAGAAGCACTTTTTAATAGGAAAAAATTTTGAGGAACCCCAGATGATTGTGGCTGGACATTTAATGTCCATTGAGTGAATATATACCCACTATTGAGGATTTAAAATAGGAATATTAAATGGAAATGGGTGAACTATATTGGGAAATCCACCTTAAAATCCCAAATTTTCATTCAAAATAGCATTTCCCTTCCTTTTATTTTCCAGGCTAGGTTCTATTAGTTTTCCTATAATAGATCCTACCTTAGAAAGTCTTGCCTCTTATATATCACGTAAGCAGGAATTATTATTCTGGCTTTTATTTGAACTCCAGGGCCAAACCTGGGGGGTCACACTGTAGATATCAAAATGACAAGCACGCCTAGATGTATCTGGGACCTTTTTAACTCTCTCAAGATTTCTGAATGAGATCTTCAAAAGCCACTCTTGCCGAATTGGAGAAGGGTTCATTGGCAGGCTCATTCCTCCCACTACCTGTTAATGGTGTTTTGGGGGAGGAAGAAGCCGTTGGCAAAACACCTGAAGTTAACATCTGTTAGAATTGTGTGGGCAAGTTTGATTTTTGGGGCTGTTTATATTATCTCAAGAACCTAGGAGGTCATGGCTTCAAAGGTAAAAGAGGATTCTGATAGTGGTAACATGAATATAATATTGAGAAACCATTGCAGTAACCATACTCTTCCATTTGCCATCAACACACTGGGAAGCAATGACCCAGGGTTTTATGAAGATGATATACACTTGTGAACATATCTTAGTTATTGTGGCAGGTAGGTGGAATGACAGGGAAAAGGAAAGAAAATTTAGAATTACTCCATGGACTTGGGGTCTAATGCATTTGTGGGTAAGTCCAGGATGGGGTGAGACCTCTGAAGCAGCTATACATATGACCAGGTCCTGTACTTGCTCAAAATAAAATGCCAGGAAAATCTTACTAGAGTTCTATACATTTCAAGTGAGGGATACTTCCACAGACTTCTCCTAGATGCAGGCAACTGGGAGAGAAATGCCATATTAGCTGTTCACAACAGCTTGGGGCATTAGTGTCCAACTCTCATGAGAAATCAGCTCTATGTAATATTTGGCAAAGTATTTTAAATTCCAGAGTCTAAGCCTTAATAAAAAAAAAAAAACCACATTTTTTTGTGGTTTGAAAACCAAATGAGCTATTATACAATAATTACTATAAAATATACCTGAGTTATTTTATCTGCAATGAGCACCTAGATTTCATTAGTACTAGTGGAGGAAAGAACTAGCAATTAACCAAAGAAACATTAAGAAAAGATGGTAGGGAGAAATTCTTTAAAAAATTACTTCTATTGGTCTGGTTTAAACTAATGTCCACTAACAAAGTCATTTCTTACAGTCATAGTCTAAGTGAAAATAAATCAAAATGAACTAATTTGTTTAGACATTGTCCACCTTCTTTATCACTGTGGCATAATTTATGACTAGTTGCCTCTGGCTTAGAGGTTGGTTGTCTGGGTCTTACTTCCTTTATCCACTGTCTCAAAAATAGAGATTTCCTAAAACAGCATTAGAAATCTCTTGAGATGGTTGCAGAGATTAACTGTAATTTTGGCCAGAGTCTAATCTTGTCTGGATTTGGCTCAGTAATAGGACAACAGCTGTGTTTATAAGAAAGATCAAAGTTTTGTGTTTAATCACCATTAGAAGCAAAGATACCAGCAGCATTTATTGTCTTTTACTATAAAGGAAGGAAACAGGCACTCAACTCAATCTAGCACTAAAAATGTAGTCGGTAAAAATGCTTATTTCATACATCTTTAAATCTATTGGGTTACTCAAATTGTTTGCAAAGGCTGAGAAACCTGGTGGCCTCTCCTTTTACTTACCATTGTTCATATGGATTTTATAAACTTGCATAAGTGTTACAAGTCCCAAGGTAAGAGTATTCTGTTAAAAATTAGTTGAGAAGGCAAATAGCAATATAACAAACACCTAAGTTAAACAGAAATAACCCGATCCAAAGAAATTTCCAGGCAAATGTAACTTGATCTTACATACAGGCAACAATTGTTTTTACCGAGGTAGTTCACAGCTGAAAAGGTCAGAAAGGAGAGTCAGTGCTTTTGATTTCCCATGAAGTCTGTATCCATGCATGCAAAAGAAATTGGTTATGTTGAATCTGAGTAATGGATATGTCATCGAATGTGTATTTGTTTTTCCTTTTGTGAAATGAGATCTTCAAAGCTGATATCCTAATTATTTTGTTGTGTTACTGTGCTTAGTTAACAAATGGTTGCTATAAAGTCATGTTAATAACAACGAAAGAAAACTTCTACCTATATTTTAAAAGCCATATTTCTTTAAACGTATAATTAGAAACAAATGTTAGCTGTTTTGAAATTCTTTCCCAATGCCTGTTAAAATAAATGTTTTTGAATCAGCAAGGTGTTAGATTAAAGAAACAGAGTGTTCTCTCCTGTCCCTGTTACTGAGCACACCGACAACTTGATAAAGATCTATTGGAACAGAATGTTGCTTCTGAGGACTTGACTATGCTCTCGTGAGGAATATGTGGAAATGGACCGTCATAATGGTGATTTTTACTTTGCACATTTTATTCGGGCTCAAAACTAAGGCTATTACCGGTATCATATAAAGTTGGGTTGAGTTTAACTTTTCGAGCTACAGAAAAACATGGGGAATAATCTGGAGCAAATTCTTGTTCTCTCCTCAGAAATCAGTCTTGGGCACAATACTGTCTCATAACTTCCCAATCAGCATTTCTGGGATAATGTCAGATTTTGGACAATTACAAAAAACCAGACACAAATGTGCAAACCAGATTTCAATTTCTTCTTCACTAACATGAGATTTAAAACAGCAACAGGAACATTTCTAGGTCAGTGTCAATATGTAGTCACAAATTACCAAAGAAACAAATTGGGAGTGCATGGGTGTGCAATTTTGTGTTTTGGCATGGGAGAGACATTGAAATATTCATAGTGTACAAGCCAAATCATAAAAATAAAATGGGACTTATGATCCCATCATTTTGAAAGAGTAGGATTTAGTTCTGACATCTTGCAGATTTGTGATATCCTGACTTTTGCTTCAACAATCCTAAATAATATGAGTTTTAGAACATAACTTTTTTTTTTCCTTTCCACAATGTTTATAAGTGAAGCAATCCTCAGAGAAACTTACTTTCAACAGAAGAAAAACCCTCTTAGACATACACAAACATGGAAAAACTAAAACTAACTGGGATACATACACATACACAAAATAAGAACTCACGTTATTTATCAGGAATCAGAAGTTATGACTAATAAAAACTCCCCATTAAACATTGCCTCCTGTGTTAGTCTAATTTAAACGGGTTTACTAAGAACAAAGTTTTCTAAGGAAAAAGAATATCATTACACCATTTAAAGCAACTGAACATAGTAAAGTTTAACAAATGCATCTGCTCACCTACTTGTGCTCTTTCTCTGTCAAATAAATAAATAAATGAATAAAATCTTAAAAAAAAGATTTAAAAATAAAACAAAAACAAAAAACCCCAAAAGAAACTGGCATATAGTATAAAGGGTTGAGTAAATCAGTCACATTTTTAAGAAACTGAAAATCATTCTTTTTTTTTAAAAAGATTTTATTTATTTGTCAGAGAAAGCGAGAGCTCAAGCAGGGGGAGCAGCAGGCAGAAGGAGAAGCAGGCTCCCTGCTGAGCACAGAGTCCCATGTGGGACTCAAACCCAGGACCCTAGGACCATGACCTGAGCCAAGGGCAGATGATTAACCGACTGAGCCACCCAGGAGTGCCTGAAAATCATTCTCTATATTAAATTGAATAATCTTTTATAATTACTGAGGAAGTTGTAAGACACTTGCTAACAAAAATGGATACACCCACACATACACATTGAACCATTTCCAGAGTAACACTGAAAGGAAAGACCTTTTCTTCCTTTTGTAAATGTTTGTGCCTCTGAGAATTAGGAAAACAGCAATGTATTTAAAGTATAGAGGACAGGATATACTTTGGATAATCCTGTGATAAAGTGACAAATATATATGTTTCCCTAGTCATCTCTTTTCTAGAGCTGCTAAGTCAAATATAGTCTTAAAAGATGATTTAAAAAAATATATGTATGTGTTATGTATGTATATATACACACATACAGAACAGAGCAGGAAAATGATTTTTCAAACCATTAACATTTTATTTAACAGAAGCAACAATAGGGACATTTCTAGAGGATCCTTCTGTATTTATATAAAAATAAGGAATTCTCCAAAATATGTATTAAAAATACAAAGTTCACAGATCTAAGGTACACACAGAAAATTTGTTTTACATTTCAGTTACCCAAAACAACAGCTTGTGGTCTCCTCCAATTGCACACAGTGGGAGAGTTCTATGCCAGGAAAGGCCAGATCCGACAGCTACAGAACCAATGAGGACAGGCTACAAAATATGTGAAGAATTAAAGAAACTTAATAAATCACCAAAGTTATTAAGTAAAAACTACCCTTAAAAAATAAGAAATGCATTGATAAATTGTCTTCGGTTAACAAAGAGGAAATAGAATTAAAAATATGCTCCCTCACAGGGGAAATACACATTGTTTGCAGCTGGCTAGAATGAAGGATACAAATAATCTAGGAATAACTGGTTTAGCTTGGACTCAAACATTTTGTAGTCTAAACCAAGCAAGCGAGTAAAATTATTATATTTAAATGAAGAAGTAAATAAAAAAGAAATAAAATGCTTCTTACATGAATACTGGCAAAAAGGTCTGTTACCGCTAGTGATTTAAACACCAAAAAATGCTTTCTCTTTCCAATTTAAGCAGATAAGACCTTCACAAATGTCTTTAGTTACACATTACAAATTTGGGGGCTAGGAGTAGAAAAGTAGAAAACACAAATTTAAAAACACATATGCCACAAAACAACTCCAAATTACCTGAGGGTGTCCTAAATGATGAATTTGAAACTGGCTTGCAATTTTGCCAGGATAACCAGTGGTTGCAAACAAGTTCTCATTAATTGTGGACCACCTAAGAAAAGACAAAAATACCCATGGTATCCTAGAGATAACTATGAATTTTTCTAAAACGATTTATTTCTTTTTGCACAAAACCAATAATTTTGTAAGTCTAAATTTGTTAATACAACTTTACAGTTGGACTGGAAATTTCGGGGAAGTTAGCTATAAATATTTTCTCATTTTGTGAATATTAAATGCTTACCATGTGCCATTTACTAATTCCAAAGTTACACAAAGTTAGCAGTTCCTTTCTTATAACCAAAGGTCCAACAGTGTGGTGGGGGATATAAACAAGGCATCAGACAAATATAAAATATTTCCAGGTGCAATACATTAAAAAAATTCATGTTCTTATTGACATTTGTTAGAAAATTAGTGATAAATTCATGCATTTAAATACCTAGAGTATTTAGATATTTGAATATTTAAGTTTCAAGATATCCTAGACATTGAAATACAGTGAGTTAATGAGTCAAAAAGTGTTAATATAGCTCCAGCGACATGCCTAGCACTATAATAGTTATTGTGCAGTGGGGAAGATACATGAAAAAAGAAAGGATTCGTTGACAAAAAAAAGAGGAAAGAGAGAGAAAAGGCTAAAGTCTAGTTAATATTTTTATATAGGCAGACATTATTAGTTGCTGTCCAATAGCCTTTCTGCCCTTTTTCCATGCTAACTGAACCCCAACTACATTCTGACAGTGTGACCACAAGGGATGACAGGCAATGACAGCAATCCCTAATAAAAGAGGAGTGCTCCTTCTCCTCTTACTCTAGACAAGCTTGTATGAGGCTATGATGTCTGGAACTCTGGTAGTTATCTTGTGACTGTGAAGCAACAAGCCCAAAGCCCTGAGACTGTGGATGGCAGAGGGAAAGGGCTGAACTCCCGCTGGCACTGCTGAGTTACTGAGACTGCCTCCTCTTTCAGAGGCCATAACGTCTCTGGGATGTGCTCACATTTCTGAAATCAGAATGCGTCTTACAATCTATGGCAGCTTACATTTTGCTGAATGTATTTTTTCTAAGGTGTACTAAAAATGGTGGTGTCCCCAAGTCCTGTAATTTTATTGGGGGTATTTTAGATTTCATGAATTACAGCATGTAAGAAATGTACTACTTGTTTTAGTCTTGGTTAGTAAGTTTTCATGTTACTGGAAGCTAAAAGCACCCTAATGACTACATTATACGATGGAATATTATGCAAAAGTCAATGAGAAAGAACAAGGTAGACATGTATATTAACTTGTTAAAAACAATTTATTTTTATAAACAATTTTATTTATTTATTTGACGGAGTGAGAGAGTACAAACGGGGAACAGTAGAGGAAGACGGAAAAACAGGCTACCCGCTGAGCAGGGAGCCCGATGCGGGACTTGATCCCAGGACCCTGGGATCATGACCTGAGCCGAAGGCAGACTTTGCCATCTGAGCCACCAGGGCGCCCCAACATGTATGTTAATTTAAGAAGAAAAAAAGTCACAGATACATAATATAGTATGTTCTCATTTAAAGCACTACAATGAAGTTTATATGCATAAACATGGCCCACCTACATTTTACATCTTTATCAGAACAAAATATAAGGAAGCATATACTCCAAATTGTTGG
The DNA here is from genome assembly GCF_002007445.2 of Ailuropoda melanoleuca. Taxonomy (NCBI): domain Eukaryota; kingdom Metazoa; phylum Chordata; class Mammalia; order Carnivora; family Ursidae; genus Ailuropoda; species Ailuropoda melanoleuca. The sequence continues at coordinate 71,202,826 of NC_048232.1, forward strand.
AGTGGTATTAATGGAATGGCATTGTGTTTTGTATTTTATAAAACTTTTCAAAGAAAATACTAGAAAACAAATCACTCCCTCGCCCAGACCAAAAGACAAAAGCAAAGACTTAGTTAGGAAAGCAAAATAACCATTTATAAAGCAATCAGAAAACAAACCCCAAAACACCTCCAACACCTCAGTGCAAAGGAGAGGACTGGGAAAGTATTCGAGATGGTGGCATAGCATGTGACGAAGTAACCAAATTAAAAAAATTAAATATAACTCCAACAAAAATGGTACATTACCTGAATAAGCAGGCTTGATCCATGTGGACAGGTCTCTTATCTTGAGGATAACTAAAAGGTAACATTTTGTATTTTATGAATTTCTGTGCTGGTCTCAAGTAGAGGAACTTAAATTAAGGTTTAAATGGTATTTTTTCCTTAAAGAATGCAATGCCCAATGTACTCAAACTGTGACAAAATTCCAAATAAGCACTGGATTAACACAGATGAAATATGATAGAGACATAGACATGATTTAGAACTGTTACAGAACACCATCATTCAACAATGTTTTTCTTTTTTTTTTTTTTAACGTAAATAAATATTGCTCAGATCAAAGATTTTTTCCTTTGCATTGTTCTTCCTGGGTTACTCTCAAAGTAAATCTGAAAAGCGTGGGCATCTATCTCTGTTATGTAAAAACCCATAGCTCTGGTCCTTTTGCAAGAGAGACTTGTTTCTGCTCTACAGTGAGGCTCAGGTATACAAGAATGGCTCTGTGGATCATTTAGCAATAGTGACTGACTTTCTAGTTTTGCAACAGATAGTTGCTAAGAAAGTACCTGGATCGAGTAATATCCCAAATTAACCAATCATTTCCTGCAACAGCTCCAACTTTGAAGGTATTTTTTAAGCACCAGTGTGCTGACATTAATGGCATCTGTTCTGATTCAAGAGATAAAATAGCCTGTTGAGTCAAGAGATCGTAAAACCGGATTGTTCCATTCTTCTCTGCAACCATCAGCTGTAAGACAGAAAAAAAAAATTCACCTAATTCACTAGCCAAATCTGAGGCAGAAATTCAGTATTATATATAATAGGTAACATTTGCATATATTACAAATGGGACATCAAATGCAAATGAAATAGGAGAAGCCTATGTAAAAATCTCTGTCAAATATTAAAAAACTTACAGAAAACTGGTGAAAGAAAGACTCAGGAAAGTTGAGTATAATTTTAAATGATGTACAGTTACTAGGAAAAAATAGGTCTAAAGAATCATTCTAGGAAAAGTTACAGCTTTAAGTTATGTTGTCTAGAAAGGACAGCTAAGTGTGCATTTCTCAACAGAACTATATTACATGTCACACATCCTTATGTGATGTGAGACTGTTTCCAGAATGGAAGGCAGCATGGCATAAGGAGCACAGACCGGCCTGGGGAACAAGGCTGCTTCCTCCACTTAAAAGCTAAATGACTGGTCAAATTTGAAGTCTTTGATTGGCAGCTTTCTCCTTTCTAAAATGTATATATGAGGATAAGAATAGCTACAGCATTGTTGTTTGATTAAATAAGTATTATGGCGGNGGGGGGGGGGGGGGGGTGCCTGGCTGGCTCAGTTGGTAGAGCATGCGACTCTTGATCTCAGGGTTGTGAGTTTGAGCCCCATATGTTGGGTGTAGAGATCACTTAGAAAAAATAAAATCTTTAAAATGGAATACATGTAAAGCATCCAGTACTATGCTTGTCAGAAAGTAGCCACTCACTCAATAAATACTAGTTACTCTTACTTCAATATTTCCTTTATTCTAAAATACTACTGATTTAAGATGTTGAATAATGAGCTTGCTTGCTTTCTTTCCCTGATCCCTCTCTTCTTCCTTCCCTTTCTAAGAAATATTTTATCAGTGCAAAATAATTATAAGATTTCAAAATAGTAACATGTGAAAAAATTTATTTCTTAGACTCAAAGAAGCAAAACATTAGGATACCCATTTTGGGAGTTAAGGTAAAGAGGTTGCTATGAATAGATAAGTAGTTGTCGCCCAAATAAAATGATTTAAAAACTCTCTATATTTTCTGTAAAGTTCCTTCTTTTACAAAATGTTCTTGTAATTCTGATTATATTATGGTGAAAACATTCCTGAAGGTGTGAAGTACCAGCAGTAGCCTGGAAGAACAAGAGACTTAGTGTCAATAATTCCGGGTTCTACTAATCTGTTGAGTGACCTGGAGTTTGCTTTTTTCCTATCTGTGAAATGAGGGATAATTACATTAGACTCAAAATGTTACCATATGGCTATAATGTGATATTGTACATAACAGTATTTTCCTAAACCCATAAAACACCATAAAAATATATACTTTCTAATAAGACAGATCATGTCTGGCTTAAGACTACTGGCAGTCATTCTAGTATTCATCATGTAAGGGACCTTTCTTTACCTAGCATCTACCTCCACCTTCCCCCACTGCCCCCCCCACAGAACTGAGTCTTATTATTCATGGTAGTTAGAGTCTATTAAGTTGCTGTAAATGAGGAATTAGCGAATACTGAACACTGATCCTAGAAGAAATAAAGGGTTGGGCTCTTGTGAGACTCTGGGCATAACATTTTTTGTAAAGTGACCAATACATAATCTGGTCTTATGTACGCTTAAAGATACCGTATTTCGGGGAGCCTGGGTGGCACAGAGGTTAAGCGTCTGCCTTTGGCTCAGGGCGTGATCCCAGCGTTATGGGATCGAGCCCCACGTCAGGCTCCTCCGCTATGAGCCTGCTTCTTCCTCTCCCACTCCCCCTGCTTGTGTTCCCTCTCTCGCTGGCTGTCTATCTCTGTCAAATAAATAAATAAAATCTTTAAAAAAAAATAAAAAAAAATTAAGATACCGTATTTCATATATATTGATTCATTAACATAGATAGAACTCACAGCCGGGGTGCCCAGGTGGTTCAGTCGGTTAAGCTCCCGACTCTTGGTTCTGGCTCAGGTCTGATCTCAGGTTCTTGAGATCAAGCCCCACATCAGGCTATGCACTCAGTGCGGACTCTGCTTGAGTTCCTCTTTTTCTCCCTCTGCCCCTCCCTGCCCCCTCTAAAATAAAATAAACAAATCTTAAAAAAACAAAACAAAACAAGAAAACAAACCTCACAGCCAACAGCACTATAGCTCATGCCTGAATAAAGCTTATCTAACACCATATTATTTTCTCCATAAAGCACGTCACAGCCTTCTGGCACTTAGGAACCCTAGACTGCACTTTAGCACTTATACTGTATGCTTAGGGGGTCCATTTTACATGGTGAAATCACCAACAAAAAGTACAAAAATGTGGCACTAAATAGACCACAAATAGGACACTTGTTTAGAGCATGAGAGCTAAAACAAGAAGGCAGAGCGCTGGCCTCATTCAGCCTTAGCTGGAAATGTGCACATTAGCCAACTTGAATTTCTTGTTGCTCTGAGCATGTCTGCGACTGTGAAATGCCATGGGTACTGATTTTGGGTTATAAATAAATTTCAGTGAGTAGACAAACTTGCAGATATAGAATCTGTGAATAATGAAGATCAACTATGTACACATGTTGATGCAAAATACTATGCTAATTTCAACAGAAGTCAAAAGTAAAAGATGATCCTTGATATCAAGAAATTTCCTATCTAGAGAATAGAATTATGAAAAACTGACCACAGAATATAAGTAGAATAAGTCTCTTACACCCAATTATGGGATTCTTAATAGAAAAGGTAGAATTTAAAACCTTTCTCTAATAGGCAGAATGTTAAAATAATTCTGATTCTACTAACAATAACATCAGGTCAACGACATATATAACAAAAACAAATGCAACACTGAGCTTTATATGCCCTGCCTTACTGAATCCTCATAAAGACTTTATCAAAAAATTACTATCATTAATCCCATTTTTCAGAAAAGGAGACTGAGGCACAGAGTGACAAAAGTAACTTGTTGAGGTCTCACTGGTAGCTTGTGGCAGAGCCTGCATCTGCACTCGGGTCTTGGACCCAGGTCTGTCTGACTACAGAGCACATGTATTTCTTACTACAAGCTAGACTGGGAAGACCGGTGAATGGTCTGGTGTGCTAATATATAGTTGAGGGTGGGGAAGCAGTGGAAACGGGAGGAGACCAAGGAAGCCTCACTAGGAACTAATAAAAATATTTGAGATTTTAAGCCTGACTCAAAAAATCTTCAGGATTTCAGGTATAAATTATGGACCGCAGACAGGCAAAGTCCACCTGGGTCCTAGGTCCTAAATTAGGAGAGGCAATAAAGCAGGTGGGTTTAAAATGGAGCCTTTGTTAGCCAGACAGCTTGGGTGGGTCCTAGGTCAGCTGTATGATTTTGAGCGAATGATCTCTCTGTGCATTAAGTCCTCAACAGTAAAAGTGTAGCTAATAACAGTACATATTTCATAGTATGGTATGAGTTAATACATGTAAAGCACTTAGAGCGGTCTTAGCACAGAACAGGCACTCAAAAAAACATTCACTATTATTATAGGTTAAAGTCAGACTGAAAACTCAGTTCTCAGTTATTTATCTTTTTAAAACTGTGCTCAATTGTGATGATAGATTTTATTTTTTTTTGGTTGAAAGCGGATAGAGTAAAGAAGTTAAATAATTTTGGGAACTAATGGAGCTAAAAAGTTTACAGGGGAATTTTTCCTTTAGGACTTCTCAGAACCATAAACAGAATATGCACTGAATTTTCAGAGGGGATGTATCTTTTGTAGCACAGAACACTAGTACTTGAACCAGAGGAAGGTCAAATCTGTTACTGTGTGGCCTTGGGCAAATTACTTATTAAACTTTTGGTGCTTCAGTTTTCTTATCTATAAAATGGATAGAAAAATGTTACCAACCACAGAGTGTTTTGTGAGAGTTACATGAGAGAAAGCATGTAAAATACTCTCAGCAAAGTTCCTGGCTCAGAAAGCATTCAACAAGTGTCGGTTGTTACACCTCATTTGATTTAGCAGCAATCTTCTCTCTTAGTCAGAGACTCAGATGTCCTCAGTCCCAATTCTCTGATTCCATGACATCCTAAACTTTTTTTTTTANGTTTTTTTTAAATGATTTTTTATTATATTATGTTAGTCACCATACAGTACATCCCCGGATTCCGATGTAAAGTTCGATGCTCCATTAGTTGCGTATAACACCTAGTGTACCATGCAATACGTGCCCTCCTTACCACCCAACACCAGTCTATCCCATCCCCCACCGCCCTCCCCTCTGAAGTCCTCAGTTTGTTTCTCATAGTCCATAGTCTCTCATGTTTCATTCCCACTTCTCATTACCCCCCTTTCTTTATCCCTTTCTTCCCCTACCGATCATCCTAGTTCTTATGTTCCATAGATGAGAGAAATCATATGATAATTGTCTTTCTCTGCTTGACTTATTTCACTTAGCATTATCTCCTCCAGTGCCGTCCATGTTGCAGCAAATGTTGAGAATTCGTTCTTTCTGATAGCTGAGTAATATTCCATTGTATATATGGACCACAGCTTCTTAATCCAGTCATCTGTTGAAGGGCATCTCGGCTCCTTCCATGATTTGGCTATTGTGGACAATGCAGCTATGAACATTGGGGTGCATATGGCCCTTCTCTTTACTACGTCTGTATCTTTGGGGTAAACACCCAGTAGTGCAATGGCTGGGTCATAGGGTAGTTCAATTTTTAACTTTTTAAGGGACCTCCACACTGTTTTCCAGAGTGGCTGTACCAACTTGCATTCCCACCAACAATGTAGGAGGGATCCCCTTTCTCCACATCCTCTCCAACAATTGTTGTTTCTTGCCTTGTCTATCTTTGCCATTCTAACTGGCGTAAGGTGGTATCTCAGTGTGGTTTTGATTTGAATTTCCCTGATGGCTAATGATTTTGAACATTTTTTCATGTGTCTGTTAGCCATTTGTATGTCTTCATTGGAAAAGTGTCTGTTCATATCTTCTGCCCATTTTATGATTTGTTTATTTGTTTCTCGTGTATTGAGTTTGAGAAGTTCTTTGTAGATCTTGGATACCAGTCCTTTATCTGTGGTGTCCTTTGCAAATATATTCTCCCATTCCGTGGGCTGTCTCTTAGTTTTTTTGACTGTTTCCTTGGCTGTGCAGAAGCTCTTTATCCTGATAAAGTCCCATAAGTTCATTTTATCTTTTATTTCTCTTGCCTTTGGAGATGTGTCGTGAAAAAGGTTGCTCTGGCCGATGTCATAGAAGTTGTTGCCTATGTTCTCCTCTAGAATTTTGATGGATTCCTGTCTCACATTGAGGTCTTTCATCCATTTGGAGTTTATTTTTGTGTATGGTGTGAGAGAGTGGTCAAGTTTCATTCTTTTGCATGTAGCTGTCCAATTTTCCCAGCACCATTTATTGAAGAGACTGTCTTTTTTCCACCGGATGTTTTTTCCTGCTTTATCAAAGATTAGTTGCCCAAAGAGCCGAGGGTCCATTTCTGGGTTCTCTATTCTGTTCCATTGGTCGATGTGTCTGTTTTTGTGCCAGTACCATGCTGTCTTTGTGATCACAGCTTTGTAGTACAGCTCGAAATCCGGCATTGTGATGCCCCCAGCTTTGTTTTTCCTTTTCAACAGTTCCTTGGAGATTCGGGGCCTTTTCTGGTTCCATACAAATTTAAGGACTATTTGTTCCAGTTCTTTGAAAAATGTCCTCGGTATTTTGATCGGGATAGCATTGAAAGTGTAGATTGCTCTGGGTAGTATGGACATTTTAACTATGTTAATTCTTCCAATCCATGAGCATGGAATATTTTTCCATCTTTTTATGTCTTCCTCAATATCTTTCAAAAGTGATCTATAGTTTCTAGCATATAGGTCCTTTACGTCTCTGGTTAAGTTAATTCCAAGGTAACGCATGGTTTTTGGTGTTATTGTAAATGGGATGGATTCCCTAATTTCTCTTTCTTCAGTCTCGTTATTCGTGTATAGAAATGCAACTGATTTCTGGGCATTGATTTTGTATCCTGCCACCTTACTGAATTGTTCTATAACTTCTAATAGTTTGGGAGTGGATTCCTTTGGGTTTTCCATATAGAGTATCATGTCATCTGCAAAGAGAGACAGTTTGACTTCTTCTTTGCCGATTTGGATACCTTTGATCCCTTTTTGTCTTCTGATTGCTGTTGCAAGGACTTCTAGTACTATGTTGAATAATAGTGGCGAGAGTGGGCATCCTTGTCGTGTTCCTGATCTTAAGGGAAAGGCTTCCAGCTTTTCCCCATTGAGAATAATGCTTGCAGTAGGCTTTTCATAGATGGCTTTTATGAGATTGAGAAATGTACCCTCTATTCCTACACTCTGAAGGGTTTTAATCAGGAAAGGATGCTGTATTTTGTCAAATGCTTTTTCTGCATCAATTGAGAGGATCATATGGTTCTTGAGTCTTTTCTTGTTGATATGATGTATCACATTGATTGATTTGCGAGTGTTGAACCATGCTTGCATCCCAGGTATGAATCCCACTTGGTCATGATGGATAATCCTTTTAATGTACTGTTGGATTCTATTAGCAAGGATCTTGTTGAGGATTTTGGCATCCATATTCATTAGAGAAATCGGTCTGTAATTCTCCTTTTTGAGGGGGTCTTTGCCTGGTTTGGGGATCAAGGTAATATTAGCCTCATAGAATGAGTTTGGTAGCTTTCCTTCTGTTTCTATTTTTTGAAATAGCTTTAGGAGAATAGGTATTATTTCTTCTTTGAATGTTTGGTAGAATTCCCCAGGAAAACCGTCTGGGCCTGGAGTTTTATTATTTGGAAGGTTGTTTATCACTGACTCAATTTCTTCATAGTTAATTGGCCTATTTAAGAAATCTATTTCTTCCTGTTTCAGTCTTGGTAGTTTATAGGTTTCCAGGAAGGCCTCCATCTCTTCCAGATTGTTTAGTTTTTTGGCATATAGCTGTTGATAAAAGTTTCTAATAATCCTTGCAATTTCAATGGTGCTGGTCGTGACCTCTCCCTTTTCAGTCATAATTTTAATAATCTCAGTCCTTTCTCTTTGTTTTTGGACAAGTTTTGCCAGTGGTCTATCAATTTTATGGATTCTCTCAAAGAACCAGCTTCTAGTCCTGTTGATCTGCTCTACTGTGGTTCTGGTCTCTAATTCATTGATTTCTGCTCTAATCTTGGTCAACTCCTTCCTTGTCAGTGGGTTAGGCCTGTCCCTCTGTTGCTGTTCCAGTTTCTTGAGGTGAGAATATAGAAACTGCATTTTAGATTTTTCTATTCTTTTGAGTGAGGCTTGGATGGCTATGTATTTCCCCCTTAGGACTGCCTTTGCAGTATCCCATAGGTTTTGGACCGTTGTGTATTCATTCTCGTTGGTCTCCATAAATTGTTTAATTTGTTTTTTGATTTCCTGGTTTATCGAGTCATTCTTGAGCAGGATGGTTCTTAGCCTCCAAGTGTTTGAGTTTCTTCCAGGTTTTTCCTTGTGGTTGAGTTCCAATTTCAGAGCGTTGTGGTCTGAGAATATGCAGGGGATAATTTCAATCTTTTGGTATTGGCTGAGACCTGTTTTGTGTCCCAGAGCATGATCTATTCTTGAGAATGTTCCATGGGCATTTGAATAGAATGAGTATTCTTTGGTTCTGGGGTGTAGTGTTCTATATATATCTATGAGGTCCAACTCGTCGAGTATGGCATTCAAAGCCTTTGATTCTTTGCTTAGTTTTTGCCAGGGTGTTCTGTCTATTTCTGATAGTGGGGTGTTGAGGTCCCCTACTATTACTGTGTTCTTATCTATATGTCTCTTTATTTTGGTTAAGAGTTGGCTTGTGTATCTTGCTGCTCCCCTGTTGGGGGCATATATATTAATAATTGTCATATCCACTTGTTGAATACTTCCTTTAAGAATAATATAGTGCCCTTCTGTATCTCTCTCTATGGCCTCTAGTTTAAAATCCAGTCTATCTGATATGNCTCAGGAAACCCTGTTTGGGTAGAGTCTCCGTGTCCCCTGTGAGGGGGGATGGGGATGGGCACCCTGTGAGCGGGTATTTCCAGGCTTTTGTTCTCTGGCAGCTTTCCCTGGCGGTCTGCTGTGCCTCTTCTGCGAGTCAGAGCAGCAGTGGCCGTATCCCAGCCTCTGTCTCAGAGCTGAGAGATCGTAGTTCACTCTCCACTGATGTTCTGGCCACTTTAACTCTGTTTCAATTGGTGCTGCTAAAAACCCTGCAGCGACCCGGGATGTGCTCCCCATAGCCTGTGTCCCAGCCCTCACTTCCAGGGCCAGTAAGTCTCTGTCCTTTGTGCTTCTAACACTGCCCGCTGCCCCTGGTTCCCACGTGCGCTCCCGAGCTCCCGAGCTCCCTGTTTCAGTATGGTTCGCCTGTGCTCTGGAGCACCAGTTTTCAGTTTGGACACGGGCGTTCCCAGGCTCACTGTCTCAGTCCGCTGTCTTGCGGGTGCTGGTCTGAGAGTCCAGCCTGCTCCCCAGCACAAGGGGCTACTGCTTCCCAGCGCCTGAGCGCAGAGGCTCCCTCCCCCTTCCCTTTATCTTCCTATATCTGTGCTTGGATTCACAGCTCCCCACTTCGTACCTCAATACTCAGCACTGGAGATGTTCATTTGTAGAGATCCAGATGTATCTTCCTGCGTCTCAGGCTGATTCTGTGGGTTTTCAGAATGGTCTGGTAGATATCCAGCTCGACTGGGACCAGCTGAGAAAGGGTCGCCTACTCCTCCTCCATCTTTTCTCCTCCTTGCAGAAAGTGGTTGCCTTTCTGTTCATAGAGTTTCTGCTACTCTTTTCTTCATTCTCCAGTTGCATTCATAGGTATTCGGAATGGTTTGGTAGCTCTCTCGCTGAATTCCTGGGACCAGACGAACTTTAGGTCTCCTGCTCCTCCGCCATCTTGGAACACCGAGCTGGAGCTCAACTCCTGTTTTAAACTGGGTTCCTTGCAGAAAGTGGTGGCTATTCTGTTCTTAGAGTTGCTGCTATTCTTTTCTTCATTCTCCAGTTGAGTTTGTAGGTGTTCAGAATGGTCTGATAGCTATCTAGCTGCATTCCTGGGACCAGACGAAATTTAAGTCTCCTGCTCCTCTGCCATCTTGGACTCCTCCCTAAACTTTTGGTTCTGTTATTACTATCTGGTAAAATCCCAGCTCCAATTGTGGTTAATTGGATTTAAGATCTTAATTTCTTGAGATCTTTTGACTGTTTTATCTTTTATTAACTATTAAGTGCTAGCATTTTCTTTGTGCTTTCCAGATTATGTGCTCTTCTGCATAGTTCACACTTCATGATTTTCATAAGAATTCTATTAAGTCGGGAAATCACAGACCCATCTCTCTCTTCTCTGGCTGCCTCATTTTCATCCAGGCTAAGCAAAACGGAACAAAAATTCTGGGCTTGACTGGATATGTCAAGAAGACAGAAAACTGCTTGATTGATTTAGTAGTAATAAGTGTCAATAATGATAAGCAGCTAAAATTGACTGAGTGCTTATAATATGCCAGGTTCTTTTTTAAGGACTTTTAAGAGTTCACTCCCTTAGTCTTCATGAGTTTCCATTTTACAAGAGGAGGAAGTAAAGGCAGTGACTGAGAGAGCTTTTGTAACTTGCCTGGTATTACACAGCTAGTAAGTGTTGGAACTGGGATTTGACTCCAGGCAGTTATCTCAAGAGGTCATACTCTTTTTTTTTTTTTTTTAAGATTTTTTTATTTATTTATGTGACAGAGAGACAGCCAGCTAGAGAGGGAACACAGCAGTAGGAGTGGGAGAGGAAGAAGCAGGCTCCCAGCGGAGGAGCCTGATGTGGGACTTGATCCCGGAACGCCGGGATCACGCCCCGAGCCGAAGGCAGACACTTAACGACTGCGCTACCCAGGCGCCCCAAGAGGTCATACTCTTAATCACTTCTGTGTCACCTTTCTGAATTATTAGGTTTTTGAGTTTAGGGATGACATGATGAAACTGGTATTTTAAGATTAAACTAAAGTAGGAAAGAAAAATCAGAGTGGAGAGCCAAAACTTTTGAAACAGCTAAGCCTCGGCAAGAGTTACTGGTGGGAACAGAAAGGTGAAGAATGCACCTTAACGACAGAGGAATGTGTTCTAGTAATGTGTTCCTAGGGAAGGAAAAATTAAAAACCTGGAAAAGTTTGCATATATGGAGGGAAGACATCAAAAGTGATTTCAGGATTTTGAGTGTATGTGATCTACAGTAGGGACTTTCAAACATTCTGAAGTAATGGAAACAATAAAAAAAGGAGGTGGGGTGGGATGGGGTTTTAATGATATACAGAAGACAGAAATTAAAGCATATGGAGGAGAGGGATCTGAATCACAAGCACTGAGATACAAGTTTTGGGATAGAATTTGTAAGAAAAGTTCTCATTTCTCATCTAGGTCACAGATTTTTAAAAAGTAGCCTATTTGGGGCATCTGGGTGGCTCAGTCGGTTAAGTGTCCAACTCTTGATTTCAGCTCAGGTCATGATCTCGGGGTTGGGAGATTGAGTCCCGTGTCAGGCTCCATGCTGGGCATGGGGCTGCTTAAGACTCTCTCTCTCTGGGGTGCACGGGTGGCTCAGTAAGTTAAGTGTCTGCCTTCGGCTCAGGTCATGATGCTGGAGTCCCGGGATCAAGGCCCGGACTGGTCTCCCTGCTCAGTGGGGAGTCTGCTTCTCCCTTTGCCCCTCACCCCACTTGTATTTTCTCTCTCTCTCTCTGTCTCTCTCTCTCAAATAAATAAAATCTAAAAAAAACCCCAACAAAACAAAACACCTCTCTTCCTCTCCTGAGCCCCACCCATTTGCTCTCTCTAGGAAAAAAAAAAAGGTAGCCTACTGTATTTTACATGGTGATATTAACATTTAGGTAGAATTTTTATTATACTTCACGTAGACTCACTGCTACAGTGGAGAAATCTTGCAAAAAATAATAATATACGACAATACTTATACAAGGAACAATCCCTACATATGTAATATGAATAAATTGGAAAATTTTACTCATGCACATATACAGAATGCACAGTTCTACTGATGAAAGATCCAACATGTCTGAAACAAGTTTTCATGGTATCCCAAGGCTCAGAGAACATACTTACATAATCTGGGACATCTCAACTCAGGATTACCTCCCCTGTGAAGGCTATGAGCAGATCTGATTAATCCTTTTTTATGTCACTGATCTACTTACTAGATTTTTTTATTCCAACACTTAAAATCTGTGTTGCTGTATTTACATGTTTTTCTTCCTTATAAGCCAGTCATTGTGTAACTTAAGGGCAGGGGCTTTACCCTCTCTTACACCTAGAGGGCAGAGGGCAGGTGAGAACTACCTCTTCCAACAATTCACAAATGCATGGTAAAAGAAGAGTTGGCAGAGGAGAAAGAAAAAGGGAAGACACATGCAGAGATGCTCAAGAGGACCAGAATAATGCATTTTCGAAGATCAAGTGAGCAGTGTTTCAAGATAGAAGTGACAGAAATGGTTTCCTTATCTGTAAAATGAGGGTCATCATAGTTGCTATCTCATGAGGTTGCCATGAGGATTAAGTGAGCTAACATGAAATGCTGACAATGAGCCAAGTATATTTAGTACTATATAAGTGTCTGTTGTAATTAATCAAGCTTATCTTTTTGTGTAAATATGAGGATGGAAAAGAGTCAATGGAGAAGCATTAAGACATTAGAGAGATATAAAAGCAAGATGCCTAGGGAACTAGCATGAGATCTACACAGCTAAAGAATTAACTTTAACAAGATGAACACGGTAACTTCTTAGCTTCTAGGGAAAGATAAAATACAGTGATGCCTAAAAGCAGATACTGGCAAATGAGAGTCATTCAACAAACTCTTGTTGAATGAGTCCTATCTTCTCAATGAAATAAGAATAAAGGTCAATTGATAATAACTTGCAGTGTATTTTTAGAATTTTTGAAAGCTTTCCTTTGTATAGGAGTTGAATACCACTGCAGCTAGCTCAAATTTGCCACTGATGCTTTGTTTATATATTATGGCTTCAAGCATGGATTTTTACTTTTTTTTTTTTTTTTTTAATGAATACTGCTACTAGATAGTCTGGGCATCTGTTTTTAGATTGCAACCTACCAAAAGGGAGGAAAAATGTACTCTGAAAAATGTCATTTATGGATGATGGCTGTAAAATAACTTAATTATAGAGAGTTTTTAAGTTACAGAATTCTAGACTAGTCCAAATGCATTTATGACAATTAGAATCTCTGAGGTGGAGAAAGTAATTGATTTTTCTCCTCTATATATGCACGTATTACACAGGTATGTCTTTTCAGCTTAATAGAAGAAAGCTAAGTTATAAATAACAACCTTAAAAGTTTCCTCCGGATGCCAGCACACACTCATTCCAGGGGAATGAAGAACAAAATGAGCTGTCTGCATTCCTTCCAAGTTCCAAATCCTAATAAAAGAATAGGAATACAATGTTAAATATTTTTGCTATATCGCTACTAAAAAAATGACACTTCCATGAATTTAATCAAAGCTATTAACTGGAGATTATAATATATAGACATTTATACCTAAAGTATAAGTTTAAAAAAAACTGTAACATAATTATTATAGAAAATGTGAAAGTAGTATGAAGAATTTAAGTTTCACCACACTCAGTCATGGAAAAAGAGTCACATTTTCTAATTTAACACCACAACACTGTAACACAGTAATCAAATTAAATTATTCATATAATCTTTATTTTGTGGGCAGAATCTTTAAATTTCCAGTTCACTACATAGGTAGTCATTTCAATAATAATTTCTGCCAGGGGTGCTTAACACACACACATACCCTAAACTCCCACTTTTCAAAATAACATATAAAGAAGCTAGTATGAGGTGATGTGATGTGAATTTAGGGAAATAATTTCCATACTTGTTTATTCTTTCTGCTGTTGGCTTTCCATGCCAGGGGCTACTTCTTATCTTATACCTTCTCTGATCTGGATCACTTTACCAATTCTCCGTATCAGAGGTGGCCTTGACTGAAAGCTACCAGATTAAAGGTTGGTTGAAGGAACAGATACCTGTTTCCTCCTACTCTTCCTCTCCTCAATACTTACAAATCCATAGTAACAAGGACCAAGCTACTCACTGACATGGCTTTCTATCTCAATTTCTTTCCCAACCTCATAGTAGAGATCAAGACTTAGAAATCTCAATGGCACTCTACTGCAAGAAGTGCTACTCTTCCACCCAGACTGTTAGCTGTCCAGCTCATCCTTCACACTCAGCCAGTTATATCTCATTGGTACAGAGTGTGACAGAGTTAGCATGGCAGGAGGCAGAAGTGGTGAGTGGTTGGCAAAGTACCCACAGAATTCTGGTCTTTAAGAATTTAAATTAGGAATTAAGACAGCTCATTAGAATGCCTTAGACCTTTTCTTCAAGGGTTTATAGTTCATATCTCATTAGGGACCATAAAACAATTTCAACAAACTTAAGGAATATATGTTTAAAGTTTAGGGAAAGATTTAGTTCAAAAACAGTAGACATATGTATTGAACAATGCTGCTATTCCGTGCCCAAGCACATTATTTCAAATATTTTTTCTCCTTTGTAGAAATTATAGGGTCTCCGATCATGAAATATTATAGTTATATATAAACTAACATAAATGGTTTTCAAAATGATTATCTACTTGATTAAATAATTTAGAAGCATACTCTTTTCTCTTGCCAAATCAAAACTTTTCATCTCTATTTACTACACAAGGGAAACAATTATAATTTAATTGAAGAGGGGAATCACATTTACCAATGGTTTGTGCAACTGCATTTCACTCCCCACAATGAATAAGATTATTAATTATGACAACTGAATATTTCTTTCTTCTCCATTGCCTCTTGCATAATTAAGTGCTCTGCTAGCATATACTTTACTACTATTGGAACAATAAATAGGACTGTCTTGCAAATTCAGTGAGTCTCAGAATGGTTTAAAGGCTCCATTCTTTTGAACTTATTCTAATACATATTTGATTTTTGTTTGCTATTATATAAATTGAATAAACATGTATCAGAATATTTTCATGATTTTCTCCTTTCAAATGAAGAAAACCAGAGGTACAAATTATGAATAAGGATATTCTACGAAAACGGATCAATCAATGAAGTGTATTTTAATAATTTGGTCCAATGAACCAAATTTTAGTCTAATTTTTAAACAGTATTTTATCCTGACAGAACCTAATGCTTAAAAAAACCTAATTAATTAAATAAATTTAAATTCCAATGTAGTTAATATACAGTGTTATATTGGTTTCAGGTATACAATACAGTGATTCAATAGTTCCATGTATTACTCGGTGCTCATCAAGAAAAGTGTACTCTTAATCCTCTTCACCTATTTCACCCATCCCCTGACCCACCTCCCCTCTGGTAACTATCAGTTTGTTCTCTGTAGTTAAGAGACTTGATTCTTGGTTTGTCTATTTCTCATTGTTTACCCCCTTGGCTTGTTTCGTTTCTTAAATTCCATATATGAGTGAAATCATGATATTTGTCTTTCTCTCACTTATTTTGCTTAGTACTATATTCTCTAGCTCCATGTACAATATATATGTTATACATATACACACACACAAATACACACCACATATTCTTTATCCATTCATCTATTGATGGACACTTGGCCTGCTTCCACAGTTTGGCCATTGTAAATAATGCTGCAATAAATATAGGGGTGCATATATCTTTTCAAATTAGTGCTTTTGTGTTCTTTGGGTAAATACCCAGTAGTGCGATTTCTGGATTGTACGATAGTTCTATTTCTAATTTTTTGAGGAACCTCCATACCATCTTCCACAGTGGCTGCAGCAGTTTGCATTCCTACCCACAGTGCATGAGGGTTCCTTTTCCCCCACGTCCTTACCAATGCTTGTTTCTTTTTGATTTTAGCCATTCTAATAGGTGTGAAGTGCTATCTCATTGTGGTTTTGATTTACATTTCCTTGATGATGAGTGATGCTGAGCATCTTTTCATGTGTCTGTTGGCCACCTGTATGTCTTCTTTGGAGAAATGTCCTTTCATGTCTTCTGCCCATTTTTAATTGGACTGTTTGGTTTTTTTTTGGTTTTGAGTTGTATAAGTTCTTTATATATTTTGGAATACTAACCCTTTATCAGATGTGTCATTTGCAAATATCTTTTCCCATTCAGTAGGTTGTCTTTTAGTTTTGTTGGTTGAGTTAACTGACTTTTTGATTATTTAACGAACTATAGGTTCAGACCATGTCAGATAAGACAGTTTCTACTGTAACAGAAAAATAAATAAATTTGAAAATTCATATTAATATTTCCAAATTTATTTATAATGAAGAAAACTACTTAAAGTTAATTACACCCAGAGAAGCATACTTTTCAGGGAAGTGGTACGTCACAAAAAGAGAAAAGCTATAAGGATTCATAGCCTTCTTAATAGACATAATCAAATACATGGAAAGATAATAGACTATCAAAATATAAAATATAACATTATCAAATTAAACTATCTTGACCAAAAATCAGAAGCTATATGAAATATACTGTATACCTATCTAAATGTTTGCAAGGGAAATCTCAAAGAAAAAGCTTTTAAATTAATTTACTGACATATTAAGAAGTCAAAACTATAGATTAAATCAAAGAGCACTGGAGTATAGATAGCATCCTTCTTCAAGCAAAATAAAAAAAATGAGTTTTGACCCAATTTGACTATAATTATAACAAACTCCTCTAGCCCTCCCAACTCTTTGGTCCTAAGTTGAACTCTTAGATTTTAGCTGTAACATGTACAGATGGAGAGCTGTCCAGATCTACGATTATGAATTACACTTTACTTTTGGTAGTTTGTTAAAATTATAGCCTCATTTCAGGCTGAGTGCTTTTCAGCAGAACATAAAGTATCCCTACCATATGGTATTTAAATGTAATTGTCCTATTTAATCAATAAAAAGGTCCCATAAATTGGGTGTTGGCATATTGGAGATATCCTATTCTCAAGAGTCTTTTAAATATACAATTAATAGAGGGAGCTGTTCCCTCTGAGAATTTGAAAGGAAATTTCCTGGGTAATACTCTGTTCTTTTTATTTGTTCTCCATTTTTTTATTGGCATCTCATCATCTGTTAAGGAGCTCACTGTAGAAGGAAATTTCTGCTACCAAATGTTTCTGACAACACAGACAAAAGAAGGAATGGATGACATTAAATGGCACATCTGTATCCATTTGGCCTTCTCTAACCAGTAAAGTAAAAAATACTAACCATCATCTTCTAAAAGACTTGACTGGATTACATGAATCACTGCTGATTAACTAAATGTGAAGGCAAGAAAAAAAAAAGGAGAAGGAGGTACTTTTACAATGTTACTGGGCGCAAGAAAGGGACTTCCAATATTCTTAGACAACACACACTTTTTTCATTGAGTTTTGTGATAACAAAATGAAGACTTTCCCTTCTCACTTCCAAATAATCGATCACTAAGTTACTCGTCATGGTATGGATAATTCAAAAAAAGGGAAAACAGTATACTTCCTTAGTAAGTGAATGTAGAATTAGGAAGAAGCGAAACAAATTACAAAGTAATTTAGTGCTAAAATGTTTGGATTTAGGAGCAAAAGCAGTTCAGAGGTGGGAAACTACTTTATTGAAAACACAAATCTGGGGATTAGATGGGCAAGTCTTGACAGTGGGTATGACAGGTTAGCGTGGTGAATAAATAAACTTTGTCAGCTGGGCAAAAGCCTTTGACAAAATGCATGATAGTATAAAATAAGAATTTTGTATAGGGTACTTTCAGTATGTGTCAGGGTTTCAAATATATTGAGAAATAAGATTAGACTAATTTTGCTTTTTTCTTTTTAAATGGTAGAGACTCTAAGCAAGTAGTATTAATGTACTACTATTAATGATAAAAGAAATGGATTACCAGAAATTTTACCGACTTGAGTGTAAGAAGAACTAAGGATGAAAATGAGAGATAATTGCATTTGCTTATTATTTGATCCTTCAATAACAAAAAATAATGAGTCAAAAATAGAGTCAATAATCAAAGGCTGTGTGTGTTTTAGAGGGGAGACAAAGGTGGCCTGTTTCAAACATAACACTAAAAAACCAACTATACCATACATAAAATAATCTATTGTAAATCTTCACAAAACCTTAGAAGAGATAAAAAAAAAATCTTACAAGCTCACATGTTGTTGCTTCTTTTTGTTTTCTTGAAGTTATAAACAAATTCAGCAGAAACTATAAGTTTATCATCACAGAAGTGAGAAACTAGCTGAGGCTGCCCCAGGGGAGAATTAACATCTTAACTTATGTAGATAGATTTTTGAAGGATAGGAATTGTGAGATACTTTGTCACATTTAAAAACAAACCTCAAAATTAAACTCTCAACTGCAAAGAAATACCATATGGTAGTTTTCAAACAGATCATATATAATGATTTCATCTTCAAGGAATTCAGAGTAAAAGGACCTTTCCTTTAACTAACATAAACACCAGTAATACTATCCTGGAAATATTAGTGTTTCATTATTTCCAAGAAAAATTTTGATATATTTTACAACCTAAAATTTGACTATTATGTTGTAAATGAGGGAAAGTAGTCCTTATTCGTGACATAAATGGGCTTTCAAAATAAACCTGAAAAATGTTTATGGATCTGATTCTCATTTATACAATTCACTGACTGCAACCACACGAGGGCCACATAAAACAGACTTAAATTACTGCAATCACTGATATGGTAATACACTTTATGAAATACTGGTTTTGTATTTCATCTACAAGGGACATGAGAGAGAACAAAGAGTTGAATACTACAGAGTGGTGTGACTATACACAATCATGTAAAAGTCTGGAAAAGTCTTGCATCATTTTGTAACTTCTACTCTATTACAATCTTGCATTAACATACTATTTCACTGCATTGAATTAAAAAAGGTCTGCAAATGTGATCAACAGATTTGAGTGTAACTTTTGGATAGTTCTTATAAAGACACAGAATTCTTATGTTCCATTCATTGGAGGTAAGCTATTACCAAACCCAACACAAACTTTATTTATCCCATTCTTAAAGCTCTTGTTTTAACTGTGCAATAATTGATCTTGATTCAATTTGTTACAAAAATTACATGGAATTTTAGAAGTGAAGCAGAGAACTCTATTTTGGCAATTATTTAACCATAACGTTATAACAAAGAATATAAATTCTGCTGATTTCATTTTGTACTTGAAATTATTTAAGTACACTTTATTTGTTCCTGAATAGGGATTAACCTCCCAAGGAATGCTTCATTGAAGGTTCTCAGTCCCCTTCTGTTTCCTGCAAGGACTATTTTTAAATAGATCATGTATTATGTGTTCCCAGTTGGAGTGGGGTTGGGGTAGGAACACTCCATCTTAGTTATAGATTTTGAAGACTCTCAAATGTACATGAACAATGGTAATATGGAAAGAACTTGGCTAGCATGGGGTACATAGAAGACATCTGATAAACATTCTTTTTCCTCTTGTACAATTTTTCAAAAAAACACTGGCTTAGTGAATATCTTAGGTAATTTAGTATTCCCTTATCTGATGATTTGGTTATATTCCTAAAAAAAAATCTTATTTTTAATATGCTACCCCTCTCCCATTCTTTTTAAAAATGATGACAGCTAGAACATGACAGCTACTAATATCCCATGTTTTATAGACAAAATGAATAGCACATTACATGTTTCTATTACTTTGGTCTTAAACTAAGAATTCCTTGGTTTCTAGAAGCCAATTTTCCTTCACCATAAAATTTATCTAATATTTAAAAAGACTATTGGGGGGGGTGGAGGAGGAAAGGGATTTACTTCTGACATCCTTTGTAGTTAACAGTGAGTACTGGGTCTTCTATTTCTTTTGTATCCCCCAAAGTACTGAATGTTGGCTATACTAAATGTGTTTAATAAATACTTGTTGATCTGACTTGTTCTTACAGAACAGTACTGTTTTTAATATACAAGAACATCTGTTATTTGGCACTGACTGGGAATAAGATGTTCTGTATTACTGAGTTTTTAAAATAATAAGCTTAACCCATTAAATACTTAACCACCATTTTTACATTCTTTTGGAGGTATGGGATAATTAATCTTTCTAAATTAATATGCACTTTTTTACTTCTCAAATATCATAATAATTTTAACCTTCTTTTGATAATGCTGGGTCATAATTATGAACACCAGTGCTGACATTTCCCTGTGCATATGCATATATATACACGTATATATACACATACACATGTATATGTAATTCTGTGTATATATGTATATACATTTGAATATGGTGGACATGATGAGGGACCACAAAGGAAATGGTATCAAACATGAGGCTGAATGGCTAGCAATGCCATGATTTACCTGGAATTTTTCTTAAACACATCTCCTGTCAGATGCTTTGTTTGGTGGTGGCAAGATGTTGTGACAAGTACAGAGTGGTATTCATTCCTTCACCCACTCACTGAGTACCTGCCACAAGGGCATCCTTCTAGATGCTGTGATGACTCTAAGGCAGTAAAGCAAGGCTGACCCTTAAAAATGCCTTATTACTGCAAAGGCCAGAGTAGTCTCTTCCAGAATAATTTTCCTTATCCTCTACTAAAGTCTGTTTCTCTTTACTCCTCTTCCTCATCTATAAACTGGGTTAATGAAGTATGAAGAAGGAACATGACACCTTCATTTCAAGAACTGGTACTGAATGTTTTAGAAAAGGTATCTTTCAAAATTATAAATTCTTCACAAGCAGAAGATACACTTCTTTAAACATGACTCTAACTACAATTCTATCCATTCTACTAAGCCCTACATAATGCTTGATTTTGATAACACACAGGTAATCCGAATATCTGCCTTTTCAACAATATAAAAAGACTAAAACTTAAAGAGTGTTAAAGTAGAAACAGCATAATGTGGTAAGCTAGATTGCCTGGAATTCCCTTCTATATAAAAGGAATAACAAGAAAACCTACCACATAAGGTTTTTGAGGATTAAATGGATTGATTCATTAAATGAGAATGAAATTTAGAAACACTTCAAAAGGTGCACGTGTTTCAAGATAGAAGATACACTTTTTGCAATCTTTGTTAGTATTCCATCCCATGGCATACACTGAATTATTCTGATACTATCCATACAAAAACTGACTCATTTGCAAGAATATTATCCTTCCTTAGTTTTTCAACTTGATGTTCTATAATTTGTCTTGTGTTATTTCTACTTTGAAACATTATTTCCCTCTTTCACTTTTTTCTATTATTACTGATGTGAGTTTTATTCTAATAACCGTAGCTTTACTCAGGGCTATGTCACTGCAGAACTCCAGATGGCACTATTTACATTGTACTTTATGCAAACTATATCCCTGGAACTCTGCATTGGCAGTCTTGTCTCTGCCTTACATTTTCCCGTCATCTTGTTTTTCTCATATTCAACTTTATTCATTGTAAAGAGGGACAAAGACTATGTCACTATGTCTTCTTATATAGTCCTGAGTACACGCACACTGCAATGTTATTCTACAACAATTTGTTTTCTTCTTATAGAAATGTATAGTACAATTAAAGTACTAAAATTATTTTTGATGACTTTATGCTTTGACAGCTTATATTTTCATGAGTTTAAAACTATATAGCTGGCATTATAAAATATTTATTTTTAAAAGAGGGATATTGGGGCTGATAAAGAACTGCTAACTTAAATGAGAACTTGATTTTCTTATAAACTTGCATAGATCACAGAATACTAAAACTACATGGAAGCTTAGAGAAAATCTAATTTACCATCTTCTACAATAACATTTCAGACTACGAGTAGCACCTTGGTTCATAGTTTGAATTAATGAAGTTATATTACAGAATACAGAGAAGAAAGAAAGATCTAAAATATTTTTAGATTATGAACACCATTTTCTCAGGATAAACTTGAAAACTGTCACTCAGGCAGGTGAATGAGTTAAGAGTGCAGCTACTAGGGCCAGACTGCCTCATATGCCTGTTCCTCTACTTAAGAGCAGCTATGTCCCTTTCCAAAAATTCCTTAGCCTCTTAGTATACCCATCATGTAAAATGAGCATAAAATGTACTTAACACAGAGTTGTTGTAAAAATTAATTAAATTTACATAGGTAAGGTAATCAGAGTGGTGGTTAACATAGAGTAAAGCACTCAAAATATTTAGTAATATTTTTGCTTATTAATATAATTCATTTATACAAAATAAAATACCTTTGTCAGTCTTAGAGAAGCCTGAAATGGTTCTGAAATGATTATTCACAGGTTTAAAAATAAGTCAGTGATTCCCCCTCCCCTTCCTCTCCTCTTTCCCCTACCACCCCAACCCTCCAGAGAAAGAAAGAAAAAAAGTAAGTCAGTGATGACCAGTACCTAGCACAGTACCTGGCACACAGCAGATGTTTATTTGCTGACTGAACGAGCTAGTCTATAGATTAATTTACTCTCAATACATTTATTTGTTCTTTATAATAAGAGATAAACAAGTGACAACATTTTAATCCATAGACTGACATACTAGTATAAGTAAGAACTATCTTCACTCTGTCTGATTAAGAATTTGGCAATTTTGATAAAATACATAACTTTTATGAACCTGTTCAGGGGATAGATTGTTTTGAAATGATGTCCCTAAGGCCACAAATCTAGCTAATTATAAAATTGTGTTTCTCTTGGAAATGACAAAATCAAACATTAGAAAATATGTATAGATCAAAATATATTTATTTTAAAAATTATTTTAAGTTGGCACTGAGTCAGAGAGAAATATTTCTTCTGCTCTTTATAGCACAAAATGTTAAGAATCCATATTGTAGTCCTATTATAGTCTCTTTTGTTATGTATGTGATAATGTAATATTCCTTTGTACAGACTATAGCATTTTACATAATAAAGCTTAGTATTTAAAAAATTTTATTGACATTTTATTCACTTATTTTATTTTACTCACCATTTTAACCATTTTACAGGGCACAATTCAGGGCTACTTAGTACATTCACAACGTTATGGAACCATCACCAACTCTCTAGTTCCAAAACATTTTGATTATCCCAAAAGGGAACACTGTACCCACTGAGAAGTCACTCCTACCCCCACTGTTCCTGGCAACCACTAATCTGTTTTCTGTCTCTATGGATTTGCTTATTGTGGAGATTTTATATAAATGGGATCAGAGAATATTTTATGTCTACCTTCTTTCGCTTAGCATGTTTTTAAGTTTCATCCATGTTGTAGCATATCTCTGTACTTCATTTTTATAGCTAAATAGTATTTCAAAATATGGATATACCACATTTTGTTTATCTAGTCATTTGTTGATGGACATTTGGGTTGTTTCTACCTTTTGGCTATTGTGAAGAGTGCTGCTAGGAATATTCCTTTGTCAGTTTTTGTTTGAACACCAGTTTTTAATTCTTTTGAATATATACCTTGGAGTAGAACTGCTGGGTCACATGTTTAACTGTTTGAGGAACTGCCAAAATGTTCCCACAGTGTCTGTACCATTTTACATTCCCATCAGCAGAGTATGAGGGTTCCAATTTCTTCACACTTTTCCCAATGCTTGTTACTTTCTATTTTTGTTTTTATCTACCCTTGTGAATGTGAAGTAGTATTTCACTGTGCTTTTGATTTACATCTCCCTAATGACTAATGACATTCGGCCTCTTTTCATGTGCTCATTGGTTATCTTATGTCTCTTTTGGAGAATTGTCTATTCAAGTCCTTTGTCCAGTTTTTAAATTGGGTTGTCTTTATTTTATCGAAGCATAATTAGCATATAGTGTTATGTTAATTTCAGGTGTACAATATAGTGACCAAACAATTCTATCTTGGTTGTCTTTTGTCTTTTTAATGTTGAATTGTAAGAGTTCTTCATATATTTTGGATGAGACCCTTATCAGTTATGATTTGCAAATATCTTCTCCCTTTCTGTGAGTTGTCTTTTTACTCTTTGACAGTGTCCTCTGATGCCCAAAGTTTTAAATTTTGATGAAGTCCAATTTATATCTATTTTGTTGTTGCTAGATTCACCTTTGGTGTCATATCTAAGAAATCATTGCCAGATCCAAGGTCATAAAGATTTGCCTCTGTTATCTTCTAAGAGCTTTCTAGTTTTAAATATTGTTGGGGCGCCTGGGTGGCACAGCGGTTAAGTGTCTGCCTTCGGCTCAGGGCGTGATCCTGGCGTTATGGGATCGAGCCCCACATCAGGCTCCTCTGCTATGAGCCTGCTTTTTCCTCTCCCACTCCCCCAGCTTGTGTTCCCTCTCTCGCTGGCTGTCTCTATCTCTGTCGAATAAATAAATAAAATCTTTAAAATAAATAAATAAATAAATAAATAAATAAATAAATAAATATTGTTGAGGATTTTTTATTGATATTTGCAAGGGATTTTGTTTTGCAGTTCTCTTGTGATGCCTTTGGTATCAAGATAATGCTGGCATCATAGAATGACTTAGAAAATGTTCCCTCCTCTTCTTTTATCTAGAAGTATTTGAGAGATTGGTGTTGATTCTTCTTTAAATGTTTGGTAGAGTTCACAAGTGAAACATCTTGTCCTGGGCTTTCTTTGTTGGGAAGTTTTTGATTACTGACTCAATCTCTTTATTTGTTATAGGTCTATTCAGATTTTCTCTCTTTTTCTTGAGTTTTGGGAATTTATTTTTCTGGGAATTTACCATTTCATCTAGGTAAATTTGTTGGTGTGTAACTGTTCGTAATATTCTCTTAAAATCTTTTTCATTTCCGTAAGGTTGGTAGTTAATATCCCACTTTTTCTGATTTTACTAATTGGAGTATTCTGTCTAGCCAAAGGTTTGCCAATTTTGTTATATCTTTTCCAAGAACTAACTTTTGGTGTCATCAATTCTCTATTAGTAATTTTCTATTTTGTTTATCTGTGCTGTAATCTTTATTTTCCTTCTTGTGCTACCTTTGGGTTTCCTTTGTTCTTTTTCTAGCTACTTTAAGGTGTAAACTGAGGTTACTGATTCAAGTTATTTCTTCTTTTTTTTCCTTCTCTTTTATTGTAGATGTTTACAGCCATAATTTCCCTTTGAGCATTGTTTTGCTGCATCCGATAAATTTTGTTGTGTATTCATTTTTAGTCACCTCAGAGTATTTTCTAATTTCCCTCATGATTTCTTCTTTCTTTGACTGTTTATAGGTTGATACTTAATTTCCACATATTTGTAGATTTTTTTCAATTTTTCTTCTGTTATTAACTTCTAGTTTATTCCACTGTGGTTAAAGAAGACAATGCATGATTTTACTCTGTTAAAATTTATTTAGATTTGTTTTTAGGCTTGACATATGATTTGTTCTGGAGAATGTTTCATGTGCACTTGAGAAAAATGTATATTCTGCTGATACTGAAAGTGTCTGGAGTGTTTTGTATACGTCTGTTAGGTCTAGTTGTTTATAATGTTGTTCAAATCCTCTAGTTCCTTGTTGACCTTCAGTCTAGTTATTCTATTAAGCATATATATTTTTTTAAAGATTTTATTTATTTATTTATTTATTTATTTATTTATTTATTTGACAGAGACAGCCAGCGAGAGAGGGAACACAGCAGGGGAGTGAGAGAGGAAGAAGCAGGCTCCCAACGGAGGAGCCCGATGTGGGACTCGATCCCGGAACGCCGGGATCACGCCCTGAGCCGAAGGCAGACGCTTAACGACTGCGCTACCCAGGCGCCCCAAGCATATATTTTTTTTTTTTTAAGATTTTTTTTTTAATTTCTTTATTTGACAGAGATAGAGACAGCCAGCGAGAGAGGGGACACAAGCAGGGGGAGTGGGAAAGGAAGAAGCAGGCTCATAGAGGAAGAGCCTGATGTGGGGCTCCGATCCCATAACGCCGGGATCACGCCCTGAGCCGAAGGCAGACGCTTAACCGCTGTGCCACCCAGGTGCCCCCCAAGCATATATTTTTTAAGCATGGTATCGCCTGCATATAAAACTATTCCCAAGATGAAACAGGCTTTGCCTATGACTGGACAAGGATTTCATTTGTCCAAATGAACAAGTGATACATGCAGACCCAAACTAAGTGGTGGGGATTTCTTCAGTCTAATGATAGGAATGATACCTAGGATACAGAAGCTATTTGCATTGCTCAAACTGTAGTTGCCATTTGGGTGGTGTCTTTATTAGTAACTTGGCAATTCTATACTTTGAATTAATGAAGACAGTTGTATTGAAATGTTTTTCTCCTGTAGTCCTCTCAGAAGTTCTCCTTTCCCTTGTTACTATGAGAGTGTATGATACCTACTATTCTTCCTTAAACTTCTTGATTTATGTTCTTTCTTTTAAAAGTCTTATCTATATTGCTTTTGGCCCAAGACATTTGACTTTAACAGCCAATCAGAACTGTCCTTTACTTCTGATTGACGAACTAAGCTGATGAATTCTGAATTTAGCTCCCCAGCTATTGCTATAATGATGTTATCAACCCCCATATCTCAGTGGCTTACAAAAAAAAAGCATAAATTTCTTGCTCATGAGTCTGTGGGAAGCTCTATTTCATAATGCTAGATGGGTTCATATTTCTTCCATGTGTTTCTTATTCTGGGACTAGTAACTACCTAGACATGCTCATCTTATAGAAGACAGAGGACAGTAGGTCAAGACAAAACCAGGTACATCATTTAAACGTCTGCTTGCATCACAACTGCTAACACTGTGTGTGCCTAAACAAGTCACACAGCTAAGCCCAATGGCGTGGAAAAATCTCCTCCTTCCATGGGACGGGGGGAGGGAAAGTATTTGCTGAACAATAACATCATCAACGACAGTCTAACAAAATAAGGCAATTAGGGGCAACACAGTACATTTTTTTTTAAAAGTTAAATTTATTTAAAGGACTTACTTTGAAGTTATTAAGCCTTTCTCCTTTTTAGAGTAGTAATGTTCTTACTTTCATAAAATGATGGTAACAATAGAAGGCAGTAGACCTTTTAAAATTCTTATTACTTGACAAAATAAAAAGTCGGCAACCCTTTATCAGTCCCCAAATTTTAGGACAATTTTACTAGCCTACAAAAACCCAAAATTCTACCACGAGAAAAAATGTAATCACAGACCACTGAATATAATCCCAGGTCTTTGGCTATTGTTCACTATTCAGAGGCCCTTCCTTGGCTTGCAAAGACACTCATTTTCCCCCCTTTCAGGTATCATTATTCCAAATGCTTGTGATTAGGAAAGTCCACGAGTTAGAGAACTAAAATTTCATTATTTATATCTAGGGATCTAATCTAACTTTTACCTTAAAAATGGTTCCATTTACTCTGTAGGTCTCTATACAAACTTGGTTTTGTAACACTGGAGGCCCTAAAATCTTAATGGGATGTAAATCTTTCATGTCCTTGACATGAAAATTTTAATAGGCAGTACATAAAGAATAATGGCCTATGACTCTATAACTTTCAAAAGATGAGCTATTACGATTAAAATTTAAAAAGTAGCCAGTGGCTTTACTTCCAGTGTGAAAGGACACATATTTAATGGTTTTATATGTATACAAGTATTTATGAATACTAATGATTTTGTCAGTCTTATCAGACAGTAAAACTATGTAAAATAGCAGAGTTGTGGGTTTTTTCTTTCTTCACAGTACTGTTAAAGCAAATGAAGCAACTGGCACGCCTACAGAATTCCCTCATTTCACTCCTGACTCCTCAGCTTATTTCCACCTCCTACCCTTGCTCTTCATCTTGTTCTTTACTTGTGATATTCTCCAGCTTTAGGCATTATTAAAAAACGTCATAGCTATCTCATCCATTCCAAACTAGGGGTGGGGTGGAAGAACAGGATATTGAAGTGCATTATATCTACAGAAAACCTTATATAGAGACTTCCAAATTTGTCAAAACAGGAAATTTCCTGTGAGTCTTACTTTAGCAAATGAGATACGGCAATTACCTTTTATTATCTTACTGATCTTACCCAATATTGGAGAATTTGACCCAATATATATTTAAATTTCATAAATGTACAAATCTACAATAAGAGCCAGAGAGGGAAGTTTCCATTAACTGGGATGAGAACTCAATTCACCAGTTTTGAAACTTATGTTTCTGCCATGCTTACAATTTAAGTAAAGTATGCATCTTTTACAACGTTTTATGGAGTATACACAGAAGTTAAATTTTCTGTAATTTTTATAATGTAATTCTCATTAAAACAGGACGAAAATTGAAAAACGTGGTTTTAACATAAGCAACATACCTGCAGGTATGATCATCACTCACACTTGCAATTTCTTGGCCTTCTTTGGGATCAAACACCAAACCATTAATGAAATCTGAATGGCCCTCTAAAACCTGACATAAGGGAAAAAGAATACAGGAAAATAATCTACAATATTTCTACCTAATATTTTACTTCACTGCCTTAAAAGCTTTCGCTGCATGCTTCCCTTTTCTATAAATATTTCTTAAGCAATCCGCTATTTTTAAAGCATGATTTAAACACCCACTTTTCTGGAAGGTTTATCTTGGAAAGAAGCCGATCATTCAACACACTGCTATTAGCCTGATCTTTCTTTTCTAGTATGCATTTCTTATAAAAACACACACACACTTTTTTACTGTACCTGTCCTCATCTCACCTGCTCTCTTACTTATTACATAAAGCTTAAATAAAAAAGCTAGAAGAACTTTCTAGGGGCACTGCACTGAAATAGAGCCCTCTCAACTTTTTAACTCATACCTACTGCTCTGCACACTCACTGCCTAATAAACATAGTATGGATTTCACCTTATGTGGTCTTTATTCACTTCCTCAATGTGACTGCCAGCACAGGAGACAAGTTAGTATTAGAAGCCCATAATCACAACAACCCAGAAACCCATTTTTGTTTTCTGGTGAGAACATTTAAGATCTACTCTCTTCGCAACTTTCAAGTATATAACCCATACTGTTAACTATACACACTACACTGCACATTAGGTTCTCAGAACTCACTTATCTTATAACTAGAAGTTTGGTATCCTTCGACCAACAACTCCCCATTTCCTCCAGCAACCACCATTTTACTCTCTGTTTCTATGAGTTTGGCTTTTTAAAATTCCACCTATTAGTGAGATCATACAGTATTTGTCTTTCTCTTATTTTACAGGGTTATTTTACTAATAGAATACACATATACAGGACTTACAATGTACAAAACATTGTTCTACCTGTTTTATATGAATTAGCTCAATCAATGCTCATAACCCTATGAGACCGATGCTATGATTATCCCTATTTTATAGATAAGGAACTGAGCACAAAGAAGTGGGGAACTTGACCAGTCACTCTGTTACTAACATGATAGAACTGGGCTTCGAACCCAGGCAGTCTGGCTCCTGTGTCTGTGCTCTTAAGCGCTTTATAATCCCACCTTACCCTATACGCTGCACTAATCATTGCTTCTCTTGAAGTTTGGCTCTCAACACTATGTGTGTTCATGTCTATTATACTTCTACTATACCCAAATGTGAATTTCTAAATCTCCCTCATTTGCTGTGCCTACCTAATATTTTAACAAATGATATCAGATGTGTAATCTGTAGTCCTTACTATAGCCGAAAATAGAGTAAATGAGATCCTGAATTATATAAAGATGACCATTAAACATCATTTTAAGTTGAGATAAATCCAATTAAAAAGGCAAAAATGTTTTAAAATAAAGAGTTATAAAATATACTTGTCAACATACCTTGTATTCATTTTTATCTTGAAGATCTGAAGTAAATAATCTTATTTTCATATCAGCAGCTGAAGTACAAAATCTGGAAGTAAAAAAACGAAAACCAACACAAATCAATAAGTAGAATTACAAGCAGAAACAAGGATGAATCTGACATACATAATGCTAAGTGAACAAAGCAGGACAAAAAGGGATATTATTACTCCATTTGTATGTAAGTTAATAAGTAGGAAAAAAACCTATTATTTTAGGGATGCATACATAGCTAATAAAACTATTTTAAAAAGCAAGAAAATGACTGTCATAATAATCATGAGATTGAATTATCTTTAAGGGGAAGGGAGAATGTTGATGAGGGAGGGGCACGGGGGGACCTTAGGCGCTGGGAATGTTCTATTTCTTGACCTGGGTGATCATTACATGGGTGTTTGTTTTACAATAGTCATGTTAAACTGCTCATGTACTTCTTTTGCACTTTTTGGCATGTATGCTATATTTCATGACATATAAATAAAAGGTAAGAAAAACTAAAAAACAAAGCTTATCTACTTAATTCTGCTCCTTTGAATTTGTCCCATTATTGTTTTGGGTATTCATATTTTCCCATTCAGAGGAAACTAAAACAGACTTGCTACAACAACATTACTAATGTGAGGTCTCCTAATGTAGATCTCCTCATACTTATGTCATAAAAAATCATTTAAAAATCTCTCTTCAAAATATCATTTCTAAAACAGGAAAGGCTACTTTTAGAAGGTATTTAAAAGAAATATCCCAAGCAAAAAGGTTTATAAAGAAAGTACTGTAAGAGAGTAAGGCCAAGTTCAGCAAAAACATCAGAAAACAAAGGATTTACAGGGGTCAGATTATTTACTAAAAAAAAAAAATTAATAAAAGAATCTTATTAAAAGAAACACACACACACACAATTTTATGGCAAACCTTTCGTTCCACTTTTCTCCAAACTTTGCTGTTTGAGTTTATACATGGTAAGTGTACTTACACTATCCTTTAATTAAGCCAGAAAGCCTCAGAGAACAGAAGGTAAAGAGTTACTCTCCAGCAAGTGTGAGGAAAGGCAAGTGGGGATGAACAGAGAGAGAGTCTAAAACTGAAGGCAACTATATGCTAAAGATAAGACACTAGGAATGGGTTCTTTCTAGCTGTAAGTTAAAAGTTAACGATGCTAAGACAGGCACCAAGTTATACCTCAGTCATCTTGATAGATCAATCTTTAGTCATGAAAAAAGTAGTATTTACTTTGTAATATATATATGTAAATATATATAAAAGTAAAGTAAAATAAATACAAATATAGTTTAATCACAATTGTGCAAAATTATTTAGGAAAAAAATAGGATATTGGGTGTAGAGATGACCTTTAAAAATGTTTTTGTGTATTCCAAATTTGATATAGTAAATGTGTATTGTTTAATAATAAAAATATGTAAGTTATTTAAAAACAAAACTGTACTGTCAGCTTGCTCTAAAAATACTGTCTTTGAAATTGATGGCTGGTTAATATTCTGAATTTATCATATATATTTGCAGAATTCCAAAAAAAATTTGAGGCAGCTTATCAAAAAGCAACAACAACAAAGATGAAACAATACAGCATATCCATTAAAAGGAGGACAGGAAAACAGGCACCAAGCAGAACCATGGAAAAAGACAGTTTGTATAGTTTTCAAAATCTGCTAGAGAATGCAGAGACTGAATAACTCTTGTTTAGCTCCAGATTCTGTGAACACTTTCTTTTAATATAAAAGGAAATGAATGGCAAACTGGCTGTTGACAATGATATATGCATGTTAACAAGTGCTGTTGTGTGGATTATTTAAAATTCAGTTAAGCTAAAACCTGTACAGCTTCTAGAAGAAAACAGAACATCTTCACAATCTTGTTGTAGGCAAATATTCTTTAGATAGAAAATAGAATGCATATGAAAAAGTGCTCAAAATCATGATTCATCAGGGAAATGTCATTCTGGTCCCAACCATAATGGCTAAAATAAAGACTGACAACAATAAATGTTAAAGAGTTGGTAGAGCAACTTGAACATCTCTAGATTATTGGCGGGGATATAAAACGGTAGAACCACTATGGAAACTGGTTACTTTCTTAAAATGTTAAAAAAAACATTCATCTACCCCCTGATTCAGCAGTTCTACTCCTAAGAGAAAGGAAACCATGTATCTACTAAAAGTTGTATACAGGGGTGCTCCTAGCAACTTTAATCATAATAGCTATAAACTGGAAACTGCCCTGGTGTCTACTTAGAGGAGAATGGTGGTATGTGTACAATGAAATGGAATAGTTTTCAAAAATAAAAAGAATCACTGGTAGTTATAACATGAATAAATCTCAAAACAACAAACGAGGCACAAAAAATACATTCTGTATGATCACACTTATATGAAGTTCTATAATAGGCAAAACTAATTTCTGAAAATTAGATTAATAGTTGCTTTGGCAGAAGATGGGGTAAAGGACTGATGGGGAAGGAGCACAAAGAACCTTTTGAAGTGACAGAAATGCTATGTATTACCAGCATATGGGTTATACAAGTGTATGCATGTCAACACTGATCAAATGGTACCCTCAGAAGTTGAGAATTATCCCTTAATTTAAAAAAATTAGATTAGCTCAGTAAGCGCTAACTTATGGCTGCTGTATTGTTTATTAAAAGAAGGCATATCTTTTAGATTTGATATCTGTGGAAGCGAGGTTACTGTTTTGTAGCCAACATTAAATAACCTGACACATATTGCCTTTGTGAAGAAGGCCTCAGAAGGTATTGTCAAGATTTTTCTCAAAAAGGAGTTGTTCTTTTGAAATGCTTTCATAAAAACTGAAGCCCAAGGATTAGAATTGCAGTTTTAGGTAGTGTTAAACATGAAAATGTGACACTGGCCTATGTGTGCAGCAGTAAAGTTCATTAATGACTCAATCAAATTTACTTATTTCAACAGAGTTGTACTTTCAGTAAGTGAACTCAGTGAAGAATCTGTGAGGACTTCAAATGATTCAGATGAAACTCAAGTAAAGAGCTTTGTAGTCAGGCTCCAACATATACTCAAGGCATCACTGCCATGTTGCATATTTAAATCACAACTTCAGATAGTAAGTCTAAATTATGGAATAATGGCTGATGTTAAAATATCTAATATCTGAAATTGGGGAAAATGGAAATGGAGGGAAAAAAGTCCTACGATCAAAGACTTCAGATCACTTAAAACAAAAGGACATTAATAAATATTGCACTTAATAGCTTTAAACTTACTTGATTACTGGAGGCAATGAATCAAGTCTAGTTTCTGGGCTCCAAGCTATGCCATCGACCCTGACTCCATGCTGAAACGTTCGTAGTGTTTTATATTGAATTCCTTCAATGTCTGTTTCTTCCTCCTAAGCATACACAGTAAATGTTTTAAGAAGTTATGAGAAAAAACACTATAATACTCTTATTTTACCATAATGAAGAATTTATCAGGAGGCCATATATATTCTTTTGAGAAGTTCAAAAACAGATTAGATATTGAGATTTAACTGGTTCACTGAACAACAAAAATAGCTAAAACTGTCTAAGCCTCATGGAAAACTCTTTAGGGCAACTAAAAACAAACAGTAAACATGTTATATTTTATCTTCCTTAGGAGACATTTTATTCCTAATAGTAAACACATTTCACAGCAAATGCAATGAAAATGGAATGCTCTAGGAATTAGAATATTCTAGGTAAATCAAGTACCATACACATATTATCAACTGACAATATTAAAAAAATACATACCGAACATAAAGTTTTGATCATGTACAATATACTTTGGGACCTTATGATGCCTCAGTCATTAACAAGTATCAATCATTTTCACATAGTATTATAAATGGCACTATACATGTGTAAGATGTCACAAATTGTTCATCTGTTATGGACTATGAATAGTGAATATGTTAATAAAATCTGGTTAATTTAGTCTTTTGGATACAGGATTCTGGTTTAGATATTTAATTAAAGTCAGCTTATTTACCTGCTTTGGTACTACTAAAATGATCTTTGATTTATCCTCATGGGAAGATGAGGGGAAAAAATGAATTTTGAAGAGTCATTTAGGTCTGGAAATGTGGATAATCACCTGAAAAACTTTCCCATTATAAAAATAATGTAATGCAACTATCTTAAGTACTTCTGTCCGCATACAAAAACTAATAGCTTAAGTTTGCAGGGCAAAAAGACAAAGTTTAGTGCCTGCACAAGGAAGGATGATTGGAGACTTCTGCAAGATCCAGGTCTTCTAAAGGGGAAGTAGAAAAAATAAAACCCAAACCAAAAGTGTCATGCAAAACATCTACCATAGGTGAAGGCTAAGAGAGAAAAGCCACTAATGAGAAATCTCGACCCTTAGCTAGCCATAACATGAGTCTGGGGCTTGAATTCACATTAATTATGTGCTCCAGAAAATGACAAGTGATTTCAAAATGGCCATAGGTTGGTAGTGGCCCAGAGCACCTGACAGACAAAGGCAAATTCTCTTTGCATGAACTACCTCTACCCAGGTCTCAGAAAGTTCCCACAGATATAGTTCAATCAAATATGATCTTACAAACATGCACTCATACATGTGAAAACAAAGAACCACAAACACAACAAGTATGAGTAAGCAACAAGAGATTACCAAAAATGATTAGGCAGCTTTTAAAAAGAACCAAACAAAACTTTTAGATGAAAATATCATGATGGAAAAAAAAAATCAATGCTTAGAGCAGCTGGAATACAGATTTGAAAAAATTACTCAGAATGGAGCAAAGAGAAGACAAAAAGGAGGAGGACAGGGGAGGAGGAGGAGTTGTTAAAAGGGATTCAGTGAGAAGTTCCACCATATACCTAATTTGGGTTGTAGAGGAGTGAATAGAGCGAATGAGGGAAGAGGCAATATTCGAGGAGATAATGGCAAAGGATCTTCCATACTTGATGACAGGCACCAGTACATATATTTAGAAAGAACAATACATCCCAGACAGCTTAAATAAAAAGAAATCTGCAGGGAGATACAACATAGTGCAACTTCAGAATATACACACAAACTCTCATGATATATATTTGTGTGTATGTGTATATATATATATATTGAGGGACAGAGGGAGGGAAGGAGGGAGAAGAAAGTGGGGTGAGGGTGAGGATTTCAGCAACAGCAGCCAGAAAGAGAAGACAAGTCTCCTATACAAGAGTTTTCCCATAAAAGAATTAGAACAGCCACAGACTTCTTGGCACATAGACTTCTCGAAACAAATGCATGAAGATCGTGGAATAAGATCCTCAAAAAAAATGACAGAAAAAAAAAGCTTTAGGACTATACACACAACAAAACTGTTTTTCAAGAATGAAGCTGTATTAAAGGTATTTTCAGAAAAACAAAAACCAAGACTTAAGCATCAATAAACTCTCACTAAAAGATCTTCTAAAGCAGAAGGTGGCAAACTATAGCTGGGCCAAATTTGGCCTATGGCTTCGTTTTGTACAGTCCATGAACTGAGAATCATTTTTATATATTTTTTAAAGATTTATTTATTTATTTGAGAGAGAGAGAATAAGCAGGGGAAGGGGCAGAGGGAGAAGCAGGCTTCCCGCTGAGTAGTGAGCCTGATGCAGGGCTCTATCCCAGGACCCTGGGATCATGACCTGAGCCGAAGGCAGGCACTTCACTGATGAGCCATCTCACTGTGCCCCCTCATATTTATATTTTTAAGGAGTTATAAAAAACAAAGAATAATTTGCAACAGGTACTGTAAGTGGCTGGAAAAACCTAAAATATCCACTATCTGGCTTTTTATATTAAAAATTTAGTAGTAAACTTTTTCTTGTACTAAAGGATGTGCTTTCAGGTGAAGAAAAATGACCCCAGAAGGCCTGAGATGTAAGGAACAGTGAGTAAAAAAATCAAAGGCAAACAGATGGGTTAATCTAAATAAATATTAGCCTTATAAAACACAATTTGTGGGTTAAAATGAAAAGAAAAACAACTGAACTGAAAGATGACAGTAATATAAGTCTGGAGGGGGTGAGAGTAGTTCAAGAGACAAAGATCCTTATTTTGTTCACGTAGAAGTTAAAGATATTAATTTTGATTTTAATTAAGTATGCATGTTAAAGTGTCTTTGATAACCATTAAAAGAAGAGAAACAGCATGTACAGCCTCTAAATTATCAAGGAGGAAAACAATGAAAGGAGAGGTAATAAAACACAAACAGAAGACATAAGAATATGCATATTGGCAATGTTTTCAAGAGTGAAAAACTAAAAATAACCCTAACAGCCAATAGAAGAATAGACAGATTAATGATGGTATATTTGTATAATATACCACACAACAACGAAAACAAATTAATTCTGACAAGCAGGAATCTAACAGATACAATGTTAACAGCAACACACTGTAGAAGAACATAATACAGAATAATTTCATTGATACAAAGTTTAAAAGATGAAAAATAATATACTCATTTGCAACACCTACATATATGGTAACTCTACAAAGAAAAACAAGGAATCACCAACACAAAATTTCACTTGCGAGTGAGAAGGAAAGGCAGTAAGGGAAGAACACCCAGAGGGCTTCAAAGGAATTGCTTATGTTCCATTTCTTAAGCTGGGTAGTAGGCATCCAGGAATCTATTTTATTATTCTTTATACCTTATACAGGTAACACATTTTAAAATACTTTTTATAAACTTAAAATATTATAATTTAAAAATTGTTTTGTTATTTAAATCAAATTTTTATTGTTTTGTTATTTAAATCAATACCCTAACTGGGTCTAGAGACTACAGCAAAATTTTTCATGACAAATTTTCCCAAGGTATCCTCTGTATTAAGTGACTATCTTTTATAAGTTTATAGAATTATAAATATCACCAGGGAAAAAAATCCAGAGCAGGTGAAACTTATTTAATGGAGTACATGTCTACATAGATAGGAATATTATCTGAAGGCCTGTTCTGAGAATTCCAGTCATCCTGAATCTAAATGCAAAGTTTTATAATGTGTACCTTAATTGAATCCTATTGAATGTGTTGATTTTTCCAGGATAGTCTTTGGGATCCTAGCTAAGCCATTTCACAAATAAATTGCACGTGGTTTTCTCTACATAATTCAGATGCCCCTTGAAAAATAACTTTACATTTCAGTCAGGTTTTTCCATAAATGAAAATAGGAAATAGAAATGGAAAGAAAAACACTGTCAAATTTCATTACTTCATAATCTGTGTGTATAATAACTGTATAGCTAACAGCCAGATATGCCAAGGCAGCAACCACTAAGCAATTTTAAAATAAGGTTAAGAGCCTAATCATAGCTGACTTCATAGTTTGGGTTACATCTGTTTTTCCACACTGGACAAATCAGTCTTCTAAAAATGAAGTTTTTACCATCAAAACACACATTACTTTGCTACTGTAACAACAGTGTTGACATTAGGTCCTGTAATTTGTTACCCAAAGTATATATGGAGTTATTGGGTGGCCATGGAGATACAGAAATCCCAGGGACTGTATAGCTTGAGCTTTATGTATTACCAGTGAAACCTTTTTTTCCTGGCAACGTCTGCCACTGAGCCAACTAAAGGCCAGGGTGTGTGTGTGGTATAGGCAGAGACAAATGCTATTTTGGGCTTAGTTTGGGGTGTAGGCAGTACTGTATAGGCAGGAAATTAAGATACTTTGGAAAACCTGCTACAGTACAAATCATTATAGAAGGCTCTGGCGTATTTGAGGTTGGGGCAAAGCCAGGTTGATGAAAAGGCTCTTCCCACCACATCCAGTCAAGGCCAAATACAGAATTTTAGTCAGATGAGACAGTAAAGTTTACCTAGTCCGTTTCTTTCACCTTGCACTTGAATTTATATAACATCTGGAGACAGTTTGCACAACCCATCTCTGAACACTTCAGTGACAGGAAACTAGCTATTTCTTGGGGGAGCTTAGTCAACTCAGGGGTAGTTCTAATTCAAAGAGCTCTCTTTAACATTAAACCCAAATCTGTTTTCATGTAAATTCTTCTCATTGCTCCAAATTCTGCTCTCTGGAACCATACAGATGAAGTCACTTCAGTGATGGCAAGTATTTGGCCACAGCTGATTTTAGGTGAACACACAAAAGAAGATTTAGCACCAGTCTTAAAGCACTACAAGCCACAACTTCACTCAGACAGAACTGACGAGTAACACAAATTACATTTACCATTCTGAGTCTAATCCCTCTTTCACATATAAGTTTTAAACATTTTAATACCATTCTGAAATGTCCCCAAATACATAATTTGCATCATAACATACACTGCTGAGAAATGAAGTAAAGATTAAAGGATATAGAGCTATGCTATCCAATATGGTAGCCACTAGCCACATGAGGTGATTAAGCACTTGAAATATGGCTAGTTCAAACTGTGTATACTTTATAAAGTGCAAAATCCACACCAGATTTCAGACTTAGTATAAAAGGTATATAAAATATCTCATTAATATTTTATGTTGGTTACACATGAAATATTTTGGACATACTGGGTAAAATAATACATTATTAAAATTAATTTCATCTGGTTTTTACTTCTCATAATGTGGTTACTCTAACACTTAAATTTATATTTGTGGCTCACACTGTATTGTTATTGGACAGCATTGAATTAACTCTTTTTGGCAGTTTAATAATTGCACTGATTCATGGTGAACATCCAGGTGACTAAAAACTGTGTTACAATTGTCCCTTCTAGCTTCAGCAGTCTATCATTTTAAGACCTTATCTTCATTAAATTTTAGCTTGTTCAACTTGGCACATTAATTCAATCTATTAAATATTTGAATTCTAAGCACAGTGTCTGGCATACAACAGGTGCTCAATAAATACTTAAGTGGAGTTTATCATCTAAAGCATAAGGTATCCTTCTTAGCTTCATGTTCTATATAAATTCAATGTGCTTGCTTAAACCAAATGTTCTTGAAATTCAAGTCCCCAATTCATTATTGGTGATCGTTTGAATAGACTTAGAAACTTTCGTGTTCCCTCTACCCTTTACACGTATGATTTCTTATAGTAGTTTTCTTACTGCATTGTTTTACACTTAAACATCTTAAGGTCAGGGTCCTTGCTTTTTTAACATAGGTATTACCAGTTCTCAGCACCTGATTTGCACTTAATACTTGACAAACACATGATACCAATTAATAGTATTATCATTCAGCTCAAATTTCCATCATATTCAAAAGAACACCATAAGATTTGGAAAAATGCTTTGTTGAAATTCTGTATTGACGGTGTTTTCCTAAGAGCCTTAGAATGAGGACTGTCTTTCCAATAGGAATGTGGAAAACTTTCAATTCAATTTACCTTTACTTAGTTTCCTCTCAGACAAGAGGGAGGCATGAAATTGGATGCTATGGAACTTGAAGATTCTAACATGAGAGAATAGAAACAATGTTTAATAGTATTTAATTAGATAACAAAATAACTTTAAAGGGAAGTGATAATTTATTATGAATCCCCAAAGGCAAATTACTGGGACTGATTCTCCTCTAGAACTGTTTGAACTATGGCTTCAACCTATATGAATAGCAGCATCAAAGCATCTTTGAAGTACAATGGAGAAACTCTGTGAGGACAGGGACAGTTACTTAATTTTATTGCCAGTACTTGGCACAGAAACTTGACAAGTTAATAAAATCCAATTCCTTCTTTAGGTTGTTTGGCTGTAAGACCTAGATCACCAATCTGACAGGTCTGAGGATCAACAAGGACAATATGCAAGACATGACAGAGCAATATAAATCTTTTTTGCTAGTTTTTTCTTCTCATTGTCTTTTTCTCTGTCACTCATCACCCCTGCCTTTTTTCTTTCCTGATTTTTTTTTCTTCTTGACTTTCTCATTTCTTAGCTGAACATAGAGATAAAACATATTTTTCAGTTTTTTTTGACACAAGTCTGTGTTCAGTTATTAATTTTAAAAGTAATGAAGTAAAAAGTTAGTTTCACCTGTAGGGAGCTACTTTATTCTTTTATGGGTTAGCAGCCTCCACCAGAAAAATGGTTTTTCCCTCAGTCTTTTTCAAGACTGTGTCATATTATTTCTCCTAATCATGTGGACTTTTTATGATCCTAACCAAGTAGTCCAGCTAAAGTCAGGCTGTGGGTCACTTAGCCTGAAAGCCAGCAATTCCTACCTCAGAGACAACGTGGGACAACGTAAGAGCTCTTGTGTTCTACTTAGACACCAAAAAACTGAAGCCTTTAATTCATACTTTCTCCTTAGGATAAATACTCATGCAGTTTAATTTTTTGTAACTTTATTTAATGCACTGTAAAATGCTAAACTCCATTTATGATGTCAAAACACTGCACTGAAATAAAATACTGAACTGCCTCCCAAATAAAAGAGGAAATAATGTTTATAATAGTACCACTTTAATGGTAAAGTTACTTTAAATCTTTGAGAACTGATCATTGCCAAATTACCTCACTGATTAACCTTAATTTGAGAAATACTGTTTTATGAATAATATTCTGGTAAACAAAGGATTAGCCAAGATTTCTGAGGGTTGAACTTGCATTGTTTAGACTCTTTCACATGTGGAACTAAGTTTCCTGTGAGAAAACATGGTGTGTGCTCACCACAATGCAATCTTGCTTTGGTGATTAAATATGGGCCTATTCTGGCAGGCAACACTGACCAAATTAATGATAGTTAAAACATACATATATGAATTAAATGTGCCAAATGCCTTCCAGGAACTTCACATGATGTACTAACTACATTCTCATAAAACCCTATTAAGTATTACTTTCCTCATTTTTATAGAAGAGAGGTTAAGTACCTGCTCAAGGTCATAGAGCTATTAAGAGATAAAGCCAGGCAGGAGTAAAAATCTAGGCATTTTGGCTACAGAGTTTATTGTCTTAATTACTATGCTAAATTGCCTGTTCAATTAATAGGGTCCCATACTTTGTACACTTCGGATGTATGCTTTAGATGTATAAAAAGCATGAGAGCATACTAATACAAAAGCTGAATATCATGAAAGCTGTAAAATCTCCTGGAGGATCATTTTTTAGGCTTGTTCCCTATGTCAAAGTGGAATGTATAAAAACTGGATTAAGTAATTACTTAGATCTCATTTAATTGGTGTTTTCTCTGTACATACCAAATGTTCAGTTAGTCATAACCTTCAATTACCAGTATATTCCATTTCTAATCACAAGGCAAAAGAGAAGCCTCATAGTCTTTTTTTTCACTACCTATTTAATGTTTGCACAAATCTCAGGCATATATTACTGGAAACACCGTCCTCTGTAGTTCTTCATATCATTTGTTTTCTTATATTCAAACTCAATATGCTTTCCAAGTTTAGTCAGTTTACCAAAGTTTGTTTTTTTAACCAGTGAAATAGCTTCATTGTCAGTCACTGAGTTTTGTACACTAACCTGAAATGTACACACGCCAACCACCACATAATTACCGCCACCATATGCAATTAGGTTTCCTGAATCCCCACTGTCAAAGGGATTAAATTCTACCACATGCACATAGTCTTCACAATCCACAGTGTAGGCAGCATTTCTTGTGGCATCTTGCTTCATCTTGTATGTCAATACTTGAACAGTTGTAAAAATAAAATAGCCTTCTACTGGACAAGGTCAGGAAACTGTGGATTACAGCATAGACATAGTTAGATAGAAAGCATCAAAGTGTCAGTCACTTTCAGCAAATGAATCAAAATAAGGACATGGTATTTCAGATGCCACGGACAGCTAAAAAAAAAATCAAGAACTTCTTTAAATACCTTATGAATAATACTTGCAGAATAAATCATCATAATATCCTGTTTAGATTAACTAAAAGATAGTGAGTACTTGAAGATGTAATCACTTTAGTAGTAAATATATTCATAAAAAATTAAAGATAGTTAACATTTACAGAGCATTACTTGCAGGTGCCATGTTAAGGATTTTACTGACATTATGACACCTAATACTTGCAAACCTAAGAGGAGGCAAATGGCTTCCATTTTACAGAAGAAATCGAGGCTTTAGTAGGTTAGTTAGCTGCCACGCTCATAAGACGAGACAGCATTTGAAATACTTTACTATGCGTTGGATACCGGTGCTAGAGAAGAAAAGCAGCCCTCTGCCTTGAAGATCACAATATCCGGTAACAGTTATGATTCAGTGTGAAAAGCACAATAACATAAGCAGATCAAAAATATAAGATCTGGAGAAAGGAGTGCCAAAATGCGTGATATAGAAATGATATTCATAAAACCAGGCACAAAACTTCAACCAACCTGTTATGGCCTGGTGTGCACCCTGGAAGTAGCATTCCCAGATGAGACTTAGGGATCTAAAGAAGTCCCCCCCGCCTTAATTGGATGCAGTTGCCTGAGAATAGCTGGGCTCAGTAACGAACACATCAAAACCTTATAAGTATTTACGGAGAATCAGATGAATCCCACCTCGGGGGAGTCTATAAACTAGTAACCATACGAGTGGGAATTCAGGACTGGACATTTGTTATGGGTGACCAGCAGGTGGATGCTCTTGGAGGCACAGCGGTGTGGAAAGTGTAAAAGATTCGAGGTCAGGAAAATCGGTCCCCTTATTGCTTGTTAAACTGTGTCCAGTCTCACTACATTTTCAGGGTTTCACTGCACACAGCGGGCTGGACTTGCCCTCTAAAACTGGAAGGGCAGAATGGGGAAAAAACAACTTAAGTGCCCGCAAAGAACCCCACCGCCTCTCCCAGACATGCAAGTCCCGCGAGACCCCGCTACCACCTCCCGAAGCCCGAGATCACAGGTAAGAGAGGGTGGAGTACGGCCCAGGAAAGAAGGAACTCGCAAAAATAGGATGGAAGCGCTGAGCGGCCAGTAGCAAAGCAGCGCAAACCCTTAGGCTCCCGCGCGATACGCACCGGGGGAATCGGGAAGTGGCCAGAGGGAAGCCGATCTCCGCCGGGGCGGGCCTCGGCGCGCGCCGACTCTGGTTCCGGGTCACAGGGCGGAAACGGCGATTGGCTCCCGAGCCTTCCGCGAGATTTGAAATATAACTCGCGACGGACTCTCACAGCTTCCAGACTGCTGCCCGGCAGGACAATTCTTCAGTCCAGTCTGCGCCTATCAGGTGTATCCCGAGTCAGGTGAGTCTCATCTCTTGCTTGCTCGCCTGTCACACTTTAATTGTGATTCCGGCCGGGGCTAGTGAAAGATTTTCGGTGACAGCTAAGTGACTGTTTAGAGGCTTTGCTCTGGAACCGGGTTGAATTTGGGGGTATTGAAGAATTCCAATATCTAGTGATGAATAGAGCTAGAAGGTCCTGAGGGATCATCTGCAGACTGGAAGTCTGGGGCCATAGAGGCCTACTTAGGTTCATTAGGTTGGCGGGAGACCAGGGTTCTGTTCCAAGACGTGCGCAGACTCCAGTTCCACTACTCTCGCCCTCTCCCTGTTATATTCTCCCAAATAATATTTACGATATGCACTCTGACGATGATAGTACCAACGCCTGCCCCCCCTTTTTAAAATTGAGCACCTATTAAGTGCATGGCACTAGGTGAGTTTTTACTTGTGTCTCATAGTTTTCTGAGGTAAGGTATCTTAACTTTTATATTTGAGGAAATTTATGTTAATCAGAAATTTTAAATACTGAAAGACATACGTCTTATAAATTGGGGAGCCAGGATGTGGGGCCTGAATGTCTGACTCAGAAATTCTTTTACCATCTCACACTGTCTCCCCAGTGATAATTTCCTGTCTTCCAGTTTTTGCTCCAGTGCAGTTTGGAATCCATTTTTTTAAAAAACAAGTATTTATTATCGCTGCCACCTTCTACTGTTTTTGTATAGCACAGCCTGACATTCAGAGTGCATACATATTCATTGTCTCATTGATTTCTCAAAGCTGGCTGGAAGGTATTATTCTTGTTTTCTGTGTGATGATTCCTTCACCTAGGCAGTCAGTTGTAATGCTTATTGCCTAGGCTTATACAGCCAGCTAGCTGCTGAAAGAGCTAAGACTAGACCAGATTTGGCAAACTAGGGCATTACTTGCTTTTGTGCCACCAGTTCCTGAGCTAAGAATAGATTTTAAATGTTTGAATAGTTGAAACAAAAGCAAAAGAATATTTTGTGACATGTGAAAATTATATGAAAGTTAATTTCAGTTTCCATAAAGTTTTGTTGAAGCACAGCTGTGCTCATATGTTTATGTATTGTCTGTGGCTATTTTCACACAGCAAGGTCAAGTTGAATGGTTGTGACAGAGACTATCCCTTACACTCCTTAAATATTTACTATTTGGCCCTTTCCAACAAGTGTGCTGACCCTTGGATGAGACTGTTGGCTTTTTTTTTTTTTAAGATTTCATTTATTTATATTAGAGAGAGAGAGAACGAGCAGTGGGGAGGGGCAGAGGGAGAGAGAAAGAGAAGCAGACTTCCCGCTGAGCAGGAAGCCCGATGATGCAGGGCTTGATCCCAGGACCCTGAGATTATGACCTGAGCCACCCAGGCGCCCCGAGACTGTTTTCTTTTATATGTGTCAGACACTGTGCTAAAAGCTAAACTTGTATTTATGTCATTTACTTTTCACAAAACCCTGTGAGATAGGAGCTATTATTACTTTCATTTTCAGTACAAGGAAGCTGAGGTAGTGGAGGTGACATAACTTGGTATAAATCACACCGCTAGTAAGTGGTGCACCCAGGATTTGGAACAGTCTAATTCTTGACTAGTTTTCATTCTTAGAAATCTGAACTCATATTACTTTTAATCTTTTAAAAAGAT
This sequence comes from Ailuropoda melanoleuca, assembly GCF_002007445.2. Lineage (NCBI taxonomy): Eukaryota > Metazoa > Chordata > Mammalia > Carnivora > Ursidae > Ailuropoda > Ailuropoda melanoleuca. The sequence continues at coordinate 71,247,394 of NC_048232.1, forward strand.
TTTATTTATTTATTTTTTTAGAGGGAAAGAGAGAGAGGGAGGGTGCACCCGCAAGCACAGAAGAGGGGCAGAAGGGAAGGGAGAGAGAGAATCTCAAGCTGGACTATGTGCTTTGGAGCACTGGGTGGGGCTGAATCTCAGGACCCTGAGATCCTGACCTGAGCTGAAATTAAGAGTGGGTCACTTAACTGACTGAGCCACCCACGTGCTCTAGAACTCTTAAAACTTTTAAATAGTACCCTAGATAATTTAGTATTAAAGATTTATTTCAGGCAAACTGATCATGTCACTGAAGCATTACTTCTTCCCTTTTTTTTCTTTTAAGAAACGAGGGTAATATTTTGAAGAGAAATATAACTTTTAGCTATTTACTGGTATTTCTATATATGTAGATATTTAATTGATAGTTTTTTACTTGTATCTTTAAGTTGATGAATTATTGCTTTGTAAGTGTTATATGCCCCTTTTCTTGATCGTATAAACCCAAAATACATTGTAAACGTTTGGGATTCTATTTATGCCACATAAAAAAAGAAAAAGATAACAGAAAGAGTTAATAAATGGGATGTGTACAGTAAAATATACCCCAAATAAAATAATAGCATATGAATATGTTGGAGACTAGCATACGTAAAAGGAAGTAGGAAAAAAAAAACCTTTTAGCAGCCTTGTCTATAAACTCAGAGAAAGGAATTGCTTCCTTATATAGACTTAAGTATGTTGCTTCCTTATATAGACTTGAAACATTGGAACTACATCCAATTATTTTGAAAGACTTTTGTCTATCAGGAGAGGTTATGTAATATAGTGATTTAAGAGCACAGCTTACGGAGTTAAGCATCTTAGGTTTAAGTCTGTTTTGCCATTTGCTAGCTGAGTGACATGGGATGTCACATTCTCAGATGTAAAATGAGGATAATAATGGACCTTCCTCATAGGACTCTTTCAGAGATTGAATGAGGTAATAAATATTAAGCTTTTGAAAAGTTTCTGGGACGAAGAAAACTCCTAAATACTAGATACTGTATTGGTTAACTATTGCTGTGTAACAAACCACCTCAAAACTTACTGGATTTAAAACAGCAACCATTTTATTTGCTTTTGATTCTGTGGACCAGCAATTTTGGCTGGACTCATCTAGGTGGTTCTGCTGGTCTTGCTTGGGATCACTAATGTGGCTGCAGTTCATCTGGCAGGTTGACTGGGGCTGGAAAGTCTAACATAGTCTCTCATGTCTTTAAATTGGTATTGGTTGTCAGCTGGAGTGCCTTGGTTCTCTTTTATATGGCTTTTCCAGCAGGTGAACTTGGAGTTTTTCATGTGATAGCCTAGAGTAGCAAGAGACTAAGGACTAAAGCTGCAAAGCCTTATATCAAGAGGCCCCCCCCAAACCACCCCCAGGTTAGATATTTGCTAAGAAGACTCAGAGGACTCAGCATATAGTTGTGCCCACACCTATAATTTATTACAGCAAAAAGATGCTAAACAAAATCAGCAAAGAGAGAAGCTATATGGGGAGAAGTTTCATGGCGTGAAGTCCTGGGGAGATCAGACATAAGCTTCCAAAACTCCTCTCTTAGTGGAGTTACACAGGACATGCTTAAATCCTCCAACAACAAATTGTGACCCATATGAAGTATTGTCTGTCAGGGAAGCTCTTTAGAGACTCAGTGTCCAGGGTACTGATGTAGGCATCCTCAGTCTATGTTCCAAAATTCCAGACTCAGAAGAAAAGCATGTGTTCAGTATAAACTATACTATTTGTGTAAACAGTTTAGGCAAGTGAGCCACTCTTACTGGAAACCCTCCTGAATTCTAAGTGCACAGGTGCAGCCAAGGGCCAACCTTGTAATCAGTCCTTTCAAAAGATAGACAGCAGGCCTGCTGCATTATTAACTCTTCTTCATGGGCCTTTTGAGCTCTGTCTAGGCTTGGAACCCCCAGGATGTCATTCTTCCATAGTCAATTGGTCAAATCAATTACTAGACTGATCCATCTATCACACATATTACCATCTATCTCAAAACAAATATTTTGAAAATACAACTTTAATTAGCTATGTCTGTGTCTATAATTATAAGTTTACAGGATTTGCATATCTGTTTTGTATGAATTTTCAGATTGAAGGTTGTATTTTGTTATTTCAAAAGATTTGGCTTAAGAAAACTAAAGGAGAGGAAAATATGATTGGGCAGAAATTGTATTGTTCTGTTTTCTGAAATTTAATTAAAAGCAATTTTAGTAAATATGAAATGACCTCTCATTTACTGCTTATTTTTCTCTAACTCTGCTTCCTTACAGATGTTAAATATTAGTTTCCAATTAAAAAAAGCTTTTTAACATTGCATTCTGTCATACTTTCAGAGGATGGCTGAGCTTAATCAGAAGTCTATCTTGGATATGATTAAAGAGTTCAGGAGGAATTGGCACTCTCTTTGTAACTCTGAGAGAACTACTGTATGTGGTGCGGACTCCATGCTGTTGGCATTGCAGCTTTCCATGGCGGAGAACAACAAACAGGTTAGTAGACTATATTTAGGTTTACTCTTTTTTTTAAGTGAATTTTGGTAGCTGCTTATTTTAATTACATTAATTTCTTTGCAATATATGCCCTCCTATGATAATATCAATATGCTATTTTCAAAAATGCTTCTGCATGTCTACGTCAAAATATTACAATTGGATTCGAAATTATTTGCTTCAAAATTAAAGCCTTCATATGTATAATATAATATAGGACATGCACATTCCATGTTTAATTTGAAGTCAAGATAAACATGCAACTGTTATTATGGTTAAAATATTTTTATTTATGATTTCTCTTTTTTAAAAAATTCTAGAAGGCACACATAAATAATGTTTATTTTAATATAATCAAAGTATTTTATGACTAATTCAGACTCTGTGGTATAGATTGATTATTCCTAAGCCAGGCTATGAATCAGAATCACTTGGGAGGGTTTTTAAACAATACTGGCTTCTGTGCTTCGGTCTTGGAAATTCTGATTCTCCTAATCTGCACTGAGACTCTGGAAATTGTCTTTTTAAAATCTTTTCTTAATCTGATCTTTATGTAGTTGGCTTGGACCAAACTAGTTTTTGGAATGAGCTGTACATGAAAGGCTTGAGGTGTTCAGATAAGAGAAGGATGAATATAGGCTGGAGTGGTAAGAAAATGACTTAAACATATTAGATTTCAGTTAGTATACTTAAAGGAGGGGAAGTCTTTCGGTGGGAAGCTTTTACAGAAGGGATGAAGGAAGGGAAAAATCAGTTAAGCAGCATCCAGGGGGATCAAAGTCTTGAAGGTTTGAAGATAATAAGGAGATTTTCTTGACCAGAGAGGATGTTTGAAGCGTGGAATAGTTTTAGTGGGTCTATTGGGCTAGATAGTGAAATGACATTCTGATGAATTATTTTAATCATATATGTCAGTAGTTCCCAGATTTTTAGATTTCATATACCAATAAAATTTCCAAAAATAATTAGACGTTGACAGATTTGAACATTTCTCACATTGGCAAATAAGGCCATTGAGAATAAATAGTTACTAGAACTGTTTTGAAAAAGGAAGAGTATTTTAAGACTTAAAGATTAGGAATTGTATGATCTTAAAATAAGAGATAGTCTTTACTATACATGGCAGTTGGCAGTTTCGCATGTTTAAAACAGTATATATTAAGGTAAATTTTGAACACAGATTTGATAAAATTCTATCTTACATAGTCATTCTTTTAACAAATATTTGAATTTTTACTATGTGCTAGACATTATTCTAAATATTCTGAAGGATATCTCTGCTTTTATGGCATTAATCTAGTGAGGAGAGACAGATAATACTCTAATAAATATTTAGTATTTTCGGTCATTTAAGTACTACAGAGAAAAATAAAAAAGAGATGTAGTTAAGGATTGTATGGAGTTTGGGGTAGAAGAGTTCTTGGCAATTTGAAATAGGATGATCAAAGAAGGCCTCATCTACAAGTTGCCATTTGAGCAAAGATTTGAAAGAAGCAAAGAAGGAACTGGTCATGGGAATTTTGGTGGGAAGGGATTACGAGGCAAAGGGATCAGCTGATGCGAGGGCCCTGAGGTGGGAATATGTCTGTTATGTTCAAGGAACAGCAAAGAGGCCCACACAGCTGTTTATATACATGTTAAATATTAATTTCTTCCCCTCCTCTCTCCCTTCTGGATATTTTTTTTCTTTTTTTTTTTTTTTTAGCTCCTTTGCTCCAGGTATTATGATAAGTGTTGGGGTTAAAATGGTGAGCAAAACCAGACATGGCTCCTGCCTAGCTTACTGTCTGGTGAGTGAGGTAGACATTTAGTAGAGAAAATACAAATAAACACAAAACTATAGCTGTGAGAAGAGGTATATGATGCTATGAGACCAAGGAGTTGAATTGGTTGGAGAGATCAAGTTGAATTGCTAAGGAAGGAGAGGAGTTAACTAGGCAAAGAGTTGGGGGCAAGATGATGAAGATGATGGAACAGCATATGCAGTGGCCCTGGACAAGAGACTGCAGAGAGATTTGAGAAAATGCCAAAGAACTGGTGTAACCAAAGGGTGGTGGTGATGGTTACATGTTCCATTTGTTTGTTTCTTGTTTTTAATCACAGTCATTGTTAAAAATCAATTTTTTATAGGTATGTTGAAGAAAAAAAATGGAAGTCATACTTTTTGGACTTTGTGTTTAAAAAAAAAGTTAAACTTCCAGAAAAGTCACAAGAATAGTACACTGAATTCCTTTATGCCCTTCACTTAATTCACCAATTAACATTTTGCCACCTTTGCATCATTATTCTTTTAATTTTTTTGTATGTGTATGTAATATAAATACATAAATACATACACGTATGTATCATACACATGCATACATATTATTCATATTACTCTGTATGAACCATTTGATGGTAAGTGGTGGACATCTTGAATCTTTATCCCTAGACACTCTTGGTATTGTACATTCTGTGGGTTTTGACAAGTGAATAAGACATGTATGCACCTTTATAGTATTTACAGAATTGTTTCGCTGCCCTAAAAATCCTCTCTGTTCTACTTATTTATCCTTTCTTCTCACCAACCCCTGGCAACGGCTGATCTTTTAATTGTCAGCCTTGTTTTGACTTTTTCAGAATGTCATGTAGTTGGAATTGTGAAGTATATCGCCTTTTCAGATTGGCTTCTTTCATTTTCTTTCAGATGCATTTATGGTTCCTCCATGTCTTTTCATGGCTTGAAGCTCATTTCTTTTCAGTAGTAAATAATATTCCACTGTATGAATGTATCAGTTTATCCATTTACCTTTTACTTTTCTTCCAAACAGTTTTCAATAAGATATTCAATATTTGATAGCTTTTTAGTTTAATAATTATTGGATTTTCTGTTATCATTCTTTTTTTAAGATTAAATTTTTATGTAATCTGTGCACCCAATGTGTACTTACAACCCCTTGATTAAGAGTCGCATGCTCTATTGACTGAGCCAGCCATGTGCCCATTGTCATCTGTCTTTATTTCCAAGAGCTCTTTTTTGTTCTCACTTTTTGAAATATCATACTCTTCTTGCCTCAAGCATATATTTCTCCTTTGAGACTATTAATATTTTTTTGAGGTTTTCTTCTTGCATAATCTGTATCCTCCAAGTTTCTTGTTTTATTAGTCTTATTTAGGAAGAATTTTCATTCTTCCTATCAGAGACTTTCTTCATGATGATCCTTGACCATGTACTTATATTTAAGTGGAGCACTAAAATGCTTACTGGAAACTCTGAATGGAGGGTTGGAGATTGTCAGTCTGATCTGACTGGGCAGTTTGGCTGGGAAACATCTGATGCCCATCTTTAAGATCTCCTTTTAGAACAGTTTCTTCAGAAAAGAGTCTTTACACAAATAGTGTAAAGTTGATCTGCCAATGTGTTGGGTGCTTGAAAGAAGTATCAATATTTAGAATATAAATGGTCGTGTGATTCCTGTTGTTTTCATTTGGGTACTCATGTTTTTACCTGCACTCTTTGGTCCAGAGACTCCGTTTCACCCTCTCCGGGGAATAAACCCCCAATTTTCTGCCAAAGTGGTTGACTGTTCTCCCTTCTCTCAGCAGAAATTAATTATTAGGCAAAAGTCTAAATGAGTATACACAAACAATGAGATAGAAGAAAGAGAAATTAAGGAGTTGATCCCATTTACAATTGCACCAAAAACTGTAAGATACCTAGGAATAAACCTAACCAAAGAGGCAAAGGTTCTGTATTCAGAACACTGTAGAACACTCATGTAAGAAATTGAGGAAGATACAAAGGAATGGAAAAATGTTCCATGCTCATGGATTGGAAGAACAAATATTGTTAAAATGTGTATGCTACCTAGAGCAATCTATACATCCAGTACAATCCCTAACAAAATACTATCGACATTTTTCACAGAGCTGGAACAAATAATTCTAAAATTTGTGTGGGACCAGAAAAGACCCAGAAAGCCAAAGGAATGTTGAAAAAGAAAACCAAAGCTGGTGGCATCACAATTCTGGACTTTGATCTCTATAACAAAGCTGTAGTCATCAAGACAGTATGGTACTGGCACAAAAACAGACACATGGATCAATGGAACAGAATAGAGAACCCAGAAATGGACCCTCAACCATATGGTCAACTAATCTTTGACAAAGCAGGGACGAATATCCAATGGAAATAAGTCTCTTCAACAAATGGTGTTGGGAAAATTGGACAGCCACAGCAGAAGAATGAAACTGGACCATTTTCTTACACTATACAAAAAGATAAATTCAAAATGGATGAAAGACCTAAATGTGAGACAGGAATCCATCAAAATCCTAGAGGAGGACAGAGGCAGCAACCTCTGTGACCTCAGCCACAGTAACTTTTTGCTAGACACGTCTCCAAAGGCAAGGGAAACAAAGGCAAAATGAACTATTGGGACTTCATCAAGATAAAAAAGCTTTTGCACAGCAAAGGAAACAGTCAACAAAACCAAAAGACAACTGACGGAATGGGAGAAGATATTTGCAAATGACATATCAGATAAAGGGCTAGTATCTAAAATCTATAAAGAACTTAATGAAGCTCAACTTCCAAGGAACAAATAATCCAGTCAAGAAATGGGCAGAAGACATGAACAGACATTTCTCCAAAGAAGACATCCAAATGGCCACAGACGCGTGAAAAAATGCTCAGCATCACTCGGCATCAGGGAAATATAAATCAAAACCATAATGAGATATCACCTCACACCAGTCAGAATGGCTAAAATTAACAAGTCAGGAAATGACAAATGTTGACAAGGATGTGGAGACAGGGGAACCCTCTTACACTGTTGGGGGGAATGGAATCTGGAGCAACTACTCTGGAAAACAGTATGGAGGTTCCTCAAGAAGTTAAAACTAGAGCTACCCTGCAACCCAGCAATTGCACTACTAGGTATTTATCCGAAAGATACAAATGTATCTTTGTAGTGATCTGACGGGGCACTTGCACCCCAATGTTTATAGCACCAGTGTCCACAATAGCCAAACTATGGAAAGAGCCCAGATGTCCATTGACAGATGAATGGATAAAGAAGATGTGGTATATATATATACAATGAAATACTACTCAGCCATCAAAAAATTGAGCTCTTGACATTTGCAATGATGTGGGTAGAACTAGAGGGTATTATGCTAAGGGAAATAAGTCAGTCAGAGAAAGACAATTATATGATCTCACTCATGTGCAATTTAAGAAACAAAATAGGATCATAGGGAAAGAGGGAAAAATAAAACAAGACAAAATCAGAGAGGGAGACAAACCATAAGAAACTCTTAATCATAGGAAACAAACCGATTGTTGCTTTAGGGGAGTGGGGCAATGGGATGGGGTAACTTGGTGATGGACAATAAGGACAGCACATGATATAATGAGCACTGGGTATTACATAAGACTGAAGAATCACTGAATTCTACCTCTGAAACTAATAATATACTATATGCTAATTAATTGAATTTAAATTAAAAAAGAAATTTAAAAAAAAGTCTGAATGAAGATTATCCAGAGAGGTAAGCATAGTACTGAGGCTACTCCAGAAATCTCTTCACTGGCGAGTATGTCCATAATCACCTTTTTGCTGAGCAGATTTTTTTCTAGTGGACATAGTAAGAGTGTTGACCTTTAGAGGTTTTGACTTCTTTGGCAAGGTGGGGGGGGTGGGGGTGGGTGGTCTCTGATCCAACTTCCCACATTTCTTATGCTTAGCTTTGTCTCCTAGACTTGTGCTCAGGGTTCATAAAAACCAGTACCTTTAGTGCCAGGGAATGGTAGTTACCAGGGAAATACAGGTCCCACCATTTGCTTACCCCTTTATATTGGCACTTGCTCATTTTATTTTTTTTGACCTTTTGTAATTTCCCTATTCTTATGAACAATTCAGTCACGCTTAAAAAAAATTTTCCTATTTTCTCTTTTGGTTTTGGGTATTTTATACCAGAAGGGGTTTACCTGCATATCCATTCAGGCAGATTGCCCTGTTAATATGTCTGTTTTAAAATTGTAACAGATGGTATACATTCTTTCTGCATCTTGTTTTTATTATCCAACATTGTTTTCAAGACCTCTTCAGGTACTGATAGACAGAAAAATTGATCTAATTATTTATTTTAACAATCGTCCTTTGTATGACTGGTATATTTTACTCATTGATAGACCTTTGGGTTATTTGAACTTTTTTGATATTAAAAACAATTCTTCATTGAAATGAGATGTCTGTGCATGGAGCAAGAGTTTCTCTAGGCCCCATATGCAGGGGGTCATATGATAGATATATCTTTAATTTGACTTGATGCTGCCAAATTGCTCTTCAACTTGGTTATTAGAATTTACATTTATATCAACAGTATAGGAGAGTACCATTTTCTTATCTTTCTCCATATTAGATGTTGTTAACTAAGAACAAGAAAAAAGAGGGTATTTCATTTTACTTTTTCTGTTAACTAGAGCATTTAAACATCTTTTAAAATGCTTATTTGACCATTTAGGTATCCTCTTTTTATTATCTGCTCATACATATCCTTTATTCATTTTACTGTTGAGTTATTTTTCTCTTTTTTACTCTTTAATAAAGAGTTCTACATGTACTATGGATACTCTTTGTAACACACTTTGTTGATAGCTTTTGATGTGCTCTATTCTACCTACCTTCACTGGATATACTTCCTTTACATTGTTTCATGAGTATTTATATGCCAGATTCTCTACTGAGTCTCACTTTGTTATGATCAGGTACTTACTGGACATTTTACCTTGATATCCCAGTACAGTCTCCACCTCAGTTCCTGAAAGTAGACCATATTGTTTCCTCCCTCAATTTACCTTCTTCTTCATATTCTTAGTCTCATTTTATATACCATTGTTAACTCAGTCAGTGAAGCTGGACACCCAAAGGTCATTGTAAAATCTCTTTCTTTTGCTCTCCAGTGTAATCCATACTCAAGTCTTTCCAATTTTACTGCCTGAGCATTTAAAAAAAAATTTCTCCTTCTTTAGTAACCTGAAGAAATGGTACCAAGGTAATTAATAGATTCTGAGGATATTATATAAATAGAATAGACTAGCTAAAGGTTAAACTTTGGTGACCTTTCACTGGAAAATGAGAAGAGAGAGAAATTGATGCAATTATTTTTTTTAAATGATTTTTTATTATATTATGTTAGTCACCATACAGTACATCCCCGGATTCCGAT
>NC_048232.1:71257225-71275030 GCF_002007445.2 Ailuropoda melanoleuca
GAGTCTGGAACGTCTTTATTTCTCCATCAATTCTGAATGACAGCCTTGCTGGATAAAGGATCCTTGGCTGCGGGTTTTANTCTGAATGACAGCTTTGCTGGATAAAGGATCCTTGGCTGCATGTTTTTCTCTGAAAGAGCTTTAAAAATGCCCCCCCAAGCCTTTCTCTCATTCCAGGTCTCTGTAGACAGGTCTGACGTAATCCTGATACCTTTGCCTTGGTACGTGAGAAATTTCTTTGCCCTGGCCGCTTTCAATACTGTATCCTTGGATCTAATATTTGCGAATTGCACTATGACATGCCGTGGCGTAGGTTTGTCCTGGTTGAGCTTGGATGGGGTCCTCTCTGCCTCTTGGACACGAATGCTTGTTTCCCTTGCTAGATTAGGGAAGTTTTCAGCTACAATTTGTTCAAATATCTCTTCTAGACCTCTGTTTTTCTCCACCCCTTCAGGGATGCCGATGATTCTGACATTGGATCGTTTCATAGAGTCAGTAATCTCCCGTAATCTACATTCGTGGGCGTGGATTTTTTTAAGACCAGCTTCTATTTTCGTTTTTTCTTCTACTAACCCATCCTCCAGTTCGCTAATGCGCTCCTTNTTTCTCTGAAAGAGCTTTAAAAATGCCCCCCCAAGCCTTTCTCTCATTCCAGGTCTCTGTAGACAGGTCTGACGTAATCCTGATACCTTTGCCTTGGTACGTGAGAAATTTCTTTGCCCTGGCCGCTTTCAATACTGTATCCTTGGATCTAATATTTGCGAATTGCACTATGACATGCCGTGGCGTAGGTTTGTCCTGGTTGAGCTTGGATGGGGTCCTCTCTGCCTCTTGGACACGAATGCTTGTTTCCCTTGCTAGATTAGGGAAGTTTTCAGCTACAATTTGTTCAAATATCTCTTCTAGACCTCTGTTTTTCTCCACCCCTTCAGGGATGCCGATGATTCTGACATTGGATCGTTTCATAGAGTCAGTAATCTCCCGTAATCTACATTCGTGGGCGTGGATTTTTTTAAGACCAGCTTCTATTTTCGTTTTTTCTTCTACTAACCCATCCTCCAGTTCGCTAATGCGCTCCTTTGCCTCGGTGACCCTGGCCATCAGAGCCTCTAGTTTTGACTGCATTTGACTCATAGAATTTTTAATTTCTGTCAGATTCAGTCTCATTTCTGCCCTTAGGTATTCTATATTCTCAGTAACATTTTCGTTAATACTTTTATCCAGTCTGCTCATCATCTTGACCATTGTTGCTCTGAATTCCATTTCTGATAATTTGGATACATCCATAGCTATTATTTCTGTGGCAGAGGCCACAGACTCATTATCTTTTCTTTGCTGGGGGGTCTTCTCCTTCTCGTCATTCTGATGAGGAGAGATTGCGGGGTGTCCAGAGCCCAAATTATTGACTGGGCCCCAGGCCGTGCGCCCTTGTTTTATAGAGATCTTAGGGATGTGGGCTTCTTCTTTAAAGATTTTATTTATTTATTTGAGAGAGAGAGAGAGACAGACAGTCAGCAAGAAAGGGAACCCAAGCAGGGGAGTGGGAGAGGAAGAAGCAGGCTCCCAGCGGAGAAGCCTGATGAGGGACTCCTTTCCGGAACGCTGTGATCACGCCCTAATCCGAAGACAGGAGCTTAATGACTGTGCCACTCAGGCGCCCCGGGTTGGTGGCTTCTTGATTTTTCCGCCTGCCTTCTGGGGGAGGGGCCTGCCGCGCCGATACTCAGGAAACCCTGTTTGGGTAGAGTCTCCGTGTCCCTTGCGAGGGGGGATGGGGATTGGCACCCCGTGAGCCGGTATTTCCAGGCTTCTGTTCTCTGGTGGCTTTCCCTGGTCGTCTGCTGTGCCTCTTCTGAGAGCCAGAGCAGTAGCGGCCGAAATTCAGCCTCTGTCACAGAACAGTGGGATTGTGGCCCATTCTCCACTGATGTTCTGGCCACTTTAACTCTGTTTCTGTTGGTGCTGCTGTACCCTCCAGCATCCTGGGCTGTGTGCCCTACACCTGGCCTCCCAGCCCTCACTTCCAGGGCCGGCATGTCTCTGTCCTTTGTGTTTCTAATGCCGCCAGCCCCCAGCCGCCCTGCGTGCGCTCCCGGAGCTCCCGGTCTCAGTCTGGATTCAGTCAGCACCCCGGAGTTCCGGAGCTCCGTGAGATGCTTTGTGGCGTGTGCTCCCGGCTCACAGTCTCAGTCTGCTGTCTTGAGGGTGTGGGTCCACAGTCCACCTGCTCCCCGGTGCAGGTGGCCCGCCAGCCACCCCGTGCGCTCCCGGAGCTCCTGGTCTCAGTCTGGATCCAGTGAGCACACCGGAGTTCTGGAGTTCTGTGAGAAGTCTGGTAGCGCGCACCCGCGGCTCAGGGTCTCAGTTTGCTGTCTCGAGAGTGCGGGTCTGCGGTCCGCCCGCTCCCCTGTGCAGGTGGCTACCGCTTCCCTGCGCCCGGACACGGTGGCTCTCTCCCCTTTCCGTTTATCTTCCGATATCTTTGCGCGGTTTCACGGCTCCCTGCTTCGTACCTCGATACTCAGCGCTGGAGATGTTCATTTGTAGAGATCCAGATGTATCTTCCTGCGTCTCAGGCCGATTCTGTGGATGTTCATGCTGGTCTGGTACCTGTCCAGCTCAACTCAGGGGACTGGCTGAAAAAGGGGTCCCCTACTCCTCCGCCATCTTAACTCCGGACCTTGATGCAATTATTAACAATCATTATAGTATAGTAATTGAAGGATGTTGTTTTGGAATTAAGCGGACCATGTTCAAATCACCTTCTATTCCTTTATGAATAATTTTGAAACACAAATATGTCAAACAGGTAAGTGAAATGTACGCTGAAGAAAATTTAGTTTTCATTGTAAAAATTTTGATATGTTGAAATATTCAGTTCATTTTTTCTTCTGGGCTGTCTGTATAGCACTCACTCAGGATCTCTTTCTACTTGTTATTTTTCTACTTGCTAATTCACTGTGAACGTTCAGACTCTGGGTGGGAAAGAAGAGGAGAGGTGAATTGCAACTAAGCTTATCACAGTTTGTGTATGTGTGTGCATATGTGTGGTGGATATGGTGGGCTGCAGGTCTGATTGACTCTAACTCTCCATGTGAAGTTAGCTCAGGCACCCCGGCTGTGCAGACTTGTACGTCACTCAGCAATATGAAACAACATACACATATGCCTGCAAATGCGTTTGTAAGTAGTGGATGGTAATAAAAAGTTGGGGTTGGTTGTATATATGCTTCACCTATATTTTTCACTTTGTGTTTGCCCTCTCTTTAGGTTTTTAATTCTCTGAAGTTTGAGAACACAGGTATGATCCTGCCAGCTGAATTTGACTACAATAAAACTTGTGAATACCTATTAGAGTTATTAGTTATTAGTTTGCCTACTGACCTGTTTGTTTTCTTAGCTGCTTTAATGGGGATTAAAGAGAAGGTATATTAAAATAATCTTTGGGGTTTAAGTTTTAGGCATGTTTTCTGAGGGAAGTTTTTTTTAGCTTAAATTGGATAACCTGTAGGAGTTTTATACTGCTAGAGATTTAACTTATAGATTCATTGAAGACGACATGGCAAATATATATGACTTTTATTATTAAGTTGCAAATAGTGTTTTAGCTTTTCCTTTTCTTAGAATTGACTTCATAGTTTGACTCTGTCTGGCAATTACAGTATAAAGGCTATTTTTCACAAACTTAAATAGCCTTAAGAACGTTACAAATGTTCCATTGTATGAAACAAAGATATTAATTTTATAACTTCATGGAAAGCCACAGCCTGTGGTTGACCGTCAGATTTGAAAATGACCTAACATTGACATAATAAGTAGGAAGAAACAGTTTTTACAATTGTATTACATTTATCTAATACTCTCCCCCAACAAACAATTATTTTACTTTGAACAAGAAAAGAGAAAGAATGACATTTTTTTTTTAAAGATTTTATTTATTTATTTATTTGACAGAGATAGAGACAGCCAGCGAGAGAGGGAACACAAGCAGGGGGAGTGGGAGGGGAAGAAGCAGGCTCAGAGTGGAGGAGCCTGATGTGGTGCTCGATCCCATAACGCCGGGATCACGCCCTGAGCTGAAGGCATACGCTTAACCGCTGTGCCACCCAGGTGCCCCAAGAATGACATTTTTTGATCATCTACCATTCATCGGGTATTATTTAATCTCTACAATCTCATTTTATAACCGAGGAAAAGTATTCACAGGATTTTCAGTATTTTACCCATGGTCACATAGCCAATTAATGCTCTTAAGTAGACCTGCTATCTTTTCTGTTTTGATAACAAAAATTCCAGTTAGTTAAAATGTAAAGTTTATTCAAGTTTTTGAATAACTATAAAAATAACTTCAGCAAAATATACAAAGTACAAGTGCTCCGAAAAAGTGTAACTTCATTTTTTTCTCATTTTATTCTTATGAAATACAATCCTTCTTATGTCCATCAGAGAATTAAAGCATTGACCATCTTGAACTTCCTTCAGATATTAGCCAGCTGGCATGTTTTCCTAGCAAAACATTTTCTGATTTGACCACAAGCTCTCTGAATCAGTTGTTACTGGTTTGAATAATAGAATATGCTGTCATGGTGGGCACCTGATCATGAAAACTGATATCTGGAGTACATTTTTATTTGGATTTAAAATGTTTTTACAATCCCAGCATCAACACTGTTAATCTAGTCAAAACCTTTTCTCACAAGATCAAGAGCTTGCATTGTTTTACTTTAACTAGTTATAGTCAACAGAATGAGAATGAATTGTACATTTACATTAGGCAAAATTTTAATTTATTTTTCATATGAAGGATGTCATATCAAAATAGTTTTAGGAATTTTTGAGATAAAACAGCTTCATTTTGATACTGTGAATAGCGGAATTTATTTAACTTAAATGCCATTTGGAAATTTTATTGTGTAATTTTCGTGGGATTGGGGAGTAAAGTACACAATTTTTTTTAAAGATTTTATTTATTTATTTGACAGAGATAGAGACAGCCAGCGAGAGAGGGAACACAAGCAGGGGGCGTGGAAGAGGAAGAAGCAGGCTCATAGCGGAGGAGCCTGATGTGGGGCTCGATCCCATAATGCCGGGATCACGCCCTGAGCCGAAGGCAGACGCTTAACCGCTGTGCCACCCAGGCGCCCCAGTACACAATTTTTGATGCAATGCTGAGAAATTACAAATCTGTCTTACATTTGGGTTATGGATTCAAGATTTGAGAGTTAGTTTTTTTTGGTTTTTCATTGAATTAGGTTCATGAAATATAATTAATTTTTATAATTTTGACATAACAGGTCCCTCCAAGGACGGTAAGGATAGTTTTCTTAATTGTCTCCATAAAGATGAGCAAAAAGTTAATTATTTTTAAGGCAGTTTGGACATAATTGCCTTAAATTTGGATAGTAATTAGAAAACATGGCTGATTTTTATAAAAGAAATACAGATTTAAAAGAGTCAGGTAGAAAAACGTATATTATTTGGCTCTTTTTTTTTTTTAAGATTTTATTTATTTATTTGAGAGAGCGAAATAGCACAAGCAGGGGGAGCGGCAGAGGGAGAGGGAGAAGCAGGCTCCCTGCTGAACAGGGAGCCAGACATGGGGCTCGATCCCTGAACCCTAAGATCATGAGCCAAAGGCAGACACTTAACTGACTGAGCCACCCAGGTGCCCCTATTTGGCTCTGTTTGATTCTTTTTGTTATTTTTCATTGGCTAAAGAGGATATTACAAATTTAGTTCCAGTGAATTATAGTTTATTTGAATATCCACCCATCTTTCAGTGCAAATGATGGAAAGATCTTGGTGTTATCAGAAACTACTAACATATTAAGGGAACTTAACTGTGGAAGAGAGCAACATAATGCATTTCACAAAATTACATATGGATACTTAAAAATGCTTGTTACTCATGCTGTATTGGAAAGGAGTATTTAGAATTTTTTACTGAGGGGCGCCTGGGTGGCACAGCGGTTAAGTGTCTGCCTTCGGCTCAGGGCGTGATCCCGGCGTTATGGGATCGAGCCCCACATCAGGCTCTTCTGCTATGAGCCTGCTTCTTCCTCTCCCACTTCCCCTGCTTGTGTTCCCTCTCTCGCTGGCTGTCTCTATCTCTGTCGAATAAATAAATTAAAAAAAAATCTTTAAAAAAAAAAAAAGAATTTTTTACTGAATTAGGTCTGACATTTTTTGGATGGTACCATTATTACTATCTGAGATATTAAGTGGGATCAGAATGCAATCAATTAAAAAAAAAACCTTCAGCATGTCTACTGACTAATACATCATGTTGATATTGAAAAAAAGAACAATTTTACCTCAATAGGAACATCTAACAAGTTATAGAAAGAAACTGAGGCTTTTTAGCACTTGTTTATAGTTTAGTGTGTCCATGAGCAGGGAAGAATCAAAATTCTTCTCTGACGCACGGTTTTAGCACTGATATTTTGCTTTCCTGGAACAGTAATGAAATACAACGTGATTTTTAAAAATTTAGTTTTTATGATCATGTTTTAAGACTAACAGTTGGAATCGTGTGGTATGCGGTAGTTCGCTGTGGCATTGAAAGTTTTGGATAAGAGATACATTAGCTAGAAGAGCTAAAAGGAACTAAATATTAACAGAATCAAATGTTTCCCCAATCAGTAGTACTTAAGAACAAATCACTGCCCACCCATTCCCTCAATTTGGGGAGAAGAAATTTAGTGAAGAATGACTATATATTTGCTAATTTTGTTATGCACAAACTTGCCATAGTTGTTTATGTTTTATAAAACCATCAAAATCTTTTTCTTTTATATCTGGCTTTAAAATTATTCCATAGCTCAACTTGGATATTCTCTTCAAATCCACAAGAATCAATGTAGACTTTTCTATAACAAAATTCAGTTTGTACTTCCCATCTCAATTATAAGTTAGTGAAAATTCTGGCACCCAATTTTATGTTTTTATTTTTGGCATTGTCTCTTTCAGCACAGTGGAGAATTTACAGTTTCCCTCAGCGATGTCCTGTTGACCTGGAAATACTTCCTACATGAGAAGTTGAACTTACCAGTTGAAAATATGGAAGTGATTGATCATTATGAGGACATTAGGAGGACTTACGACGATTTCTTAAAGAATAGTAATATGTTAGATCTGATCGATGTTTATAAAAAATGTAGTGTTTTGATTTCTAGTTGTGAAAATAATGCCAACATATCCCCTGTAAGTATTTTTTAAATAATTCTATCATAAATGAAAATTCGACCAGATTTATTTTTATTTTAAACTATGGTATCAGCATTTATAGTAACTTGATAATGCTTTTGCTTTTTAGATCATGTTAGAAATGGAAATTTTAGCTACCTGAAAGTTAGTTTTTACTGGAAAGAAATATTTCAGTGGTAAATTTTGCTGAAATTCTGTTATTTGGTTGAAATATAAGAACAGCTTCTTACTAGATAAAAAATTTTAACAAAGAGATCAGTCCCAAATGCATGATTTCTTTTTGAATTCATGCCAAGGATTGCTTTTCTATTTTACTTTCTTGGTTTAACGTGCATCTATTCACTTGGCATGTGTTGTATAAATGATTGTTTTGACTTTCTATGGATTAATAATATTATTTTACTGAGATGAGGTATCGTTTTGGGATGATAGTGTGATGTAATAAATAGGAGGTAATATACTATTTTTTATACATAGATATTCACTGCTTTAGTTTTTTAATGAATATTAATTTTAAAACTAATGGGATGCCATCCTTTGCAGTTTGGTTTTATCTACATTAGAATTAAACTGTTTTAGAATATATTTAGATGTATCTAGTTTGTTTTAAAGTATTGAAATATATTTCTTTATCTTAACATTTATTGAGTACCAATGAAGTAGTAATTGAATAGTGGTAATAATAACTAAATAATTATAGATATAATTAGGAGAAAATGTTTATTATATTTTCTAAGATATTAAAATATTTTATAAATATTTCTATCTGATACTTGGGAATCATGTTTTGGCTGCTTGTAATAGAAATCTCCATAGTAACAGTGGTTTAAGAAAATGGAAGTTTATTTCACTCTTTTATAAAAGGAGTCTTAAGGTAAGCATCTGGGAGTGATGTGATAGCTCTGTGGTTATCAGGTACCTAGGATTTTTCTGTCATTCTGCTCTCCCATCTTAGCTCTTTTTTTTTATTATTATTACAATTTTTTTATTATGTTAGTCACCATACAGTACATCCCTGGTTTTTAATGTAAAGTTCGATGATTCATTAGTTGTGTATAACACCCATCTTAGCTCTTGACCTCTACCCTCAAGATCATTTTGGTCCAGATTCCATATCAGTGTTCCTTGCCTTAGGAAGTAGTAAGGGAGCACAGCACTCTCCTTTCCTTTTAAAGAGACATAGCTCTTTTGCTTCCATGTCCTTGCCCAAAGCTTAGTCACATGGCTACACCAAGATGTTAGGGAAGATGAAGAATATAGTCTCTTTTTTTTCTGGGTAACATGCCAGAATAAAAACAAAATCTCTGTTACTGAGTAAGAAGGGGAGAGTGGATATTGGCAAGCAGTTTGCTGTCTTGGCCTCACTGCACTATAATGGAACCCTCTCCCTTGTTGTAGCTTTTTTTTTTTTTTTTAAGATTTTATTTATTTATTTGAGAGAGAGAACGAGAGAGAACACGAGTTTGGGGGGGCAAGAGGGAGAGGAAAAAGCAGGCTCCCCGCTGAACGTGTAGCCCAACACAGGGCTCAATGTTGGCTTTGGGGCTCAGTCCCAGGACCCTGGGATCATGATCTGAGCCAAAGGCAGATGCTTAACCAACTGAGCCACCCAGGTGCCCCCCTGTTGTAACTTTCTGAGACACACATGCATACCCGCACTATGGTAAAGATACTTGTGAGGGAAGATAGGTTTTTTTTTTATTCCTCCCTACCTATATTTTATTTGCTTGTAGAGCAAGATTTTTGACTACTTTTCGTACAGTTAATTTAGAGAGGCTAATCAAACACAAGTATTGGATTGTAGGAACAACAAAGAGAATCTTCTGATAAGCCAAGGAGCATATAATCTGCCTGAGGTTTTTGGGCACATTGTTTTCACCTTATCCTTTGCTCCTGTCTAAATCTTCTAATGAGCCTCTTCATTTAAGTACATCAACTATAGTATGAGATATAGAGGTCTACATTGGAGGGAGTTCTGTGTCTCCAAATATCAACACATTGTTCTGCAGAACATCAGGAAAGGAGTGGAAGCTGCTGAGATGATAGTATGTGAAGTTGAAATTTTTCTGCACTTAAAATGGGAGATTTGATCTCTGATACTTGTTTGCTCTAGGGAAATTTCCAGTGAAGAAAAAGTGAGCAGGAAAATAGATCCCTAGATTGATGTCCTCAAAAATGCATTAAAATAACCCTAATTTATGGTAAAAGTGTATTAAAAGAAAGATTTATTTATTTGAGAGAGAGAGAGAGAGGAGAGGGGTAGGGGGAGAGAATCTCTAAGCAGACCCCCCATTGAGCAGAGTCTGATGAGGGCTTTGATCCCACAACCCATGAGATCATAACCTGAGCTAAAACCAAGAGTGAGATGCTTAACTGACTAAACCACCCAATGCCCCTAAAAGTGTCTTTAAATATACATATGCTTATGTATCTTTGTTTCTTATTAATTATAGCCTAAATAAGCAGAAATTATGAGGAATTAAGATAAAGGTTAGACAGGGATGTTCTGGGAACATGATAACTTGAACAATGCCCCTCTCTCCTGTATTTCATACATTATAATTCATCTCCTGGGGAACATGGATGCAGGGCCTGTGAACATCCGGGAGCATATAAGGCCTTGAATTCTAAATGGAGTCCAAGTAGAGACAACTGGTACAGAGTTTGCTTTCTCATGAATTGAACAATTATCTGAAGAACATTGGAGACCTGGCCCAAGGAGAAGAAATGGTAGATCTCAAGAAGAGCTTAACAGTCCTCCAAAATCTGGGGATTTTCTGAGGAAGGTCAACAAATACCCTCTGTGAGTGTGCCGGGATTCTCTGACTCTGGAAGGCAAGAAGTAGCTGAATGGATGGGCATACTGTTGGCGATGCTTGAGAGACTACAAAAAGGCTTTCCCTTGGCTTAAGCAGGTGACTGGTATCCTGTTTATTTTCCCACTAATGTTTCATAAAGAGTAGAGACTATTTCAACTTCTGTTACTTGTAAAATTGTCATCACTTAAGGTACCTCAGCAGACAAGGCTGAGCCTCAATGAGCCAATGAAGAAAAGCAACAGCCACTTAAGGACTCCCAGCAGTCACAGAAAGATGAGTTAACTCATCTGAGTTAACTGTGACCAATAGAACAGAGCTCTTAGTGGTGAATGACAACTTGAATTCATAAATATAGTAAGTACTCAAGGAAGTTCAAGGATACACCTAAACGTAAGACTTTCTAGATTTAAAAAAAGGAGAAAAAAGAAAAGCCTTCCCAATGCAACAGATGAATTCAGACACAAATTAGAGCTCTGAAAGTCAAACGCAATAAATATTTAAAGCACAGGGGCACCTGGGTGGCTCAGTCGGTTAAGTGCCTCCCTTTGGCTCAGGTCATGATCCTAGGGTTCTGGGATCGAGCCCCATGTTGGGTTCCCTACTCAGCGGGGAGCCTGCTTCTCCCTCTCCCCCCTGCTTGTGATCTCTCTTGCTCTCTTTCTCTCTCTCAAATAAAATCTTCTTAAAAAACAATCTTTAAAAAAATATAAAGTACAGAGAGAAAAATATAAAGATGAAGAAATCATAAAGGAAAAGTTAAGAAACTTGGAGGTTGAATCTAGAGGATTTAGCATAACAAATGATAGGAATTCCAGAAGAGAAAAAGGAACAGATACAGAAAAAGTCATGATTAAATAAAATATTCCTTCTAACCACATTTGTTATGACAAAATTTCTCTAAGTCTGTTAGTTAAGAGTGTTTATGAAGTTCCAGGCTGTATTGAAAAGACACATACCTAGACATATCCTGGTAAAATTTCCGAACTCTTTAGGATAAAGATAAATATTTTAAGTTTCCTGGTGGAAAGAACAAGTTATTTAAAAAGAACAGTGATTAAATAACATGTCTTGGAAGAAGAGGACAGTGACCTAAGAATCTTATCCTCAGCAAGGTATCACTTACCAGCTAAGTTAAAGGAAGGATTTTGTGAGGATATGCAAAAATTTGAAGAATGTCATCTTCATACTTCAAGTGAAGAAGCTGCCCTTTTAAAGACCATAATAATTAAACAGATGAACTGGAGAGCAGATATCTGTCTAGGGGAAGATGGTAATGAGCAATGAAACTTGGAGGGTATGTGTGTCTAGTTAAAATGATAAGGATGGATTGGGAATATGTGTGCTAAAATGGAAGGCTTATACTAAGGGAGATTCTGATATTAGTTTACAATTAAAATGGCTAAATATTGTAGTTTGTTGGGGGTAAGCAGCAGTCATTTCACTTCTAAATAATGATAAAGAAATGGGTCTGATGTGAGTACAATAAAGTGAAGGTAACCATTAATTGAATGGAAAAATATGGCTAAAAAGAGGATTAAGTATGAACCATGAGAGACTGTGGACTCTGGAAAACAAACTGAGGGCTTCAGAGGGGAAGGGGTCGGAGGACTGGGATAGGCTGGTGATGGGTATTAAGGAGGGCACATATTGCATGGTGCACTGAGTGTTATACGCAAATAATGAATCATGGAACATTGCATCAGAAACTGGGGATGTACTGTATGGTGACTAATATAAAAAAAATTATTAAAAAAAGGATTAAATTGAATAACAGCTTATCAAATCAGGAAGGTATAAGTCAGTAAAATTAATAGTGTATCACAGAAAATCCATTGTGGTTTTTGTGCTTACCTTAGAAAGCTTTACTCTATATTATCTAGAATCCTTGTCAAATTTTTATGTCTAGGAACCCCTTTGTACTCTTAAAAATTATTTAGGGCTACAAGGAGATTTTGTTTATATGAGTTATATCTGTTGATATTAAAGATTAAAATTGAGATATGTTTAAAGTATCAGTTATTAAAATAGTAATAACAAATCTATTACATGTTACCGTGAATATTATTTTATGAATAAATTTTCCAAGAATACAAAAATTGTGAGAATAGTGACACTGTTTTACATTTTTAGAAATATCCTTGATGTCATGTGTGGATTCTCATGTCTGTTTCTGTTTGATATGTTGTTTTGATTATATAAAGAAACTTTGGATTCACATTGGTACATAGTTGGAAAAGGGAGAAACTCATGGATCCCCAGGATGGGTCTTGGGGACCTCAGGAGTCCTTGGACCATACTCACTGAACTGATCTAGAATATTGTACTTTATATGTCATTAAACATGAAAATAGTTTTAAACCAAAGGGTAATATTATCCCATCTAAACAAATAACATTGTGTTTATGGAAGAGTAAATCTTTGCTTTTAACATCTCTTCTGAAAACATATGAACTACAAGTGTGAGGACTACCTCTATTCAAAATTTGTTAAATAGTAAATTATTTTTAAAAAAGAAACACACCGAGAAACAGACTCTTAAGTATGGAGGACAAACTGATGGTTACCAAAGGGGAGGTAGGTGGGGGAATGAGTGAAATTACGTGATGGGGATTAATGAGTGCACTTCTTGTGATGAGCACTGGGTAATGTATAGAGGTGTTGAATCACTATATTGTATATCTGAAACTAATAAACTAATAAAATACTGTTAACTATACTGGAATTAAAATAATTTTTTTTAAAAAAACAGTGATTGTCAAACACAAATTCTCCCAAAATGATTTTTCTTGGTATTGGCTAATTGAATTTAAATTTAAAAAGAAAAGAAAAAAGTATATATTGGTGAGTTGTTTTAGTTATAATTTTGCAATGGCTGAGAGGACATGTAGTTTGCAGTCTCATTAGACTTCATTAATTCAGTTTGTACCTTCCCTCCAGGTTGACTCATTAGGAATGGGGTGTGTGAAAGCCTATATAACCTTAGATCTCTTAGAACAAATAATATGGAGATGTTGAGTAGTGTCCTAGGGTGAAAGCAAATGTCTTTATAAATTATTTTTTCATGGAGATTCTTATTTTGTTTGAAATATTATGCTGTTAGGACATTAGGTTTACTTATATATAATTCCAAGATGAAGCATTTATTGTGTGCCTTAGGTAAGCCTTTTCTTTGTCATTCATTTTTTTCTATAAAAACTAAAAGCTCAGATTAAATTTCCAAGGTTATCTTTTAACTCTAAACTTGTGAACTCTTATGAGTACAGCCATTGGAAACAAGCATTATGTTAGAAAGTTTACAGCCATTGGAAACAAGCATTATGTTAGAAAGTTTAACTCCATATGCACTTACTGCCAACAAAGATCAGGTAATAATACTGTACACTGGAATATCAGTGACACTATGTACAGCTTGGTGTGAAATATTTTTTATAGTTGTCATAGCACCTTATCATTAGTAACCTCCTGTGTTTTCTACAGAGTCAACTACGGGATTTTCTGTCTGGGAGACAGTATGTAGTAGCTGATGAAACTGATCTTTATGTACCAAGATCACCAATGAGTAAACACAACCAGGATAATGAAAAGGTACTGATAAATTGTGAGTAAATTAAAGCAGAATATGATCCTTTTCAAATCACCATGAGTTTGTGCATTACAGTTATTATTATTAATTTTTTAATGTTTTTAATTTGTTTAGATAAAACTGTATTTGCAAAGAGTAATACATTAGAGACTTCTGAGAGCCTAACAATCAGTTTCTTCCCGGTTTTGGGCCAAGGTAACAGGCAGTGTGCAAAAATAGGTATCACTCTTAAGTCTCTGAAAAGTAATTGGAAGGTCTGGGTTGCCAGAATTCTTTGAATCTTTGTATTTGGTAAATTCACTTACGGTTTTAAATGAATCATTCTTGGCGAGGATATGTACAGTTGAAAAATCTGTTCTGTCTCCTTTGCAGTAGATAACTGATACATCACAAATTGTGATAATAGAGTTTCTTGTGCAAACAAACCACAGAAAACAAACCACAAGTTTTGTCTAATATAATTTACCTTCTGTTAAATGCTATGCTAGGTACCTAATTAAATATAGTAACTCCTTACCATGGGGATTATGTTTATGGAAGTTTCTATGGTAAATAAAGTCACCATTGACAAGATAAAAATTTAGGAGTATTAGAAAAAGCAGTAAAATTACATTCAACATATCTAAATCCATCTTCTTCATTCAGTTTGATGAATCAGCTTCTTCATTTTTAAGAAAATATTGTTAAGGCAGATTCTCCCATAAGTCCCATGCCATACAGATGGCACTTTAAGAAATATATTTGTCACTGGCCAAAGTTAAATACCTGTGCACCTACTTCCTAGACTTATGTGTTTGAACATCTGCTTCTAATAAGTTTTTCTGCTGTATTTGAAAGTTAAGTTTCTAACATCATGACATTTAATCCCTAAAGTTCTTCAGCATATCATTTCCTGAAAGTAAAGGCATGGCCATAATATCATTATCATATATAAGAAAACATAAGTATTCCCTAATATCACTTACCGTCTTCCCTATTCAGATTTCTCCATTTGTCCCCCAAATGGTTTTATATCTCTTTATATTCTTTTAATCTAGAAGAATTCCCCTCAGTCTTTCTCTCTTCTTATTTATCTGTTTAATTTCTCCTGGTATTATTTATCTTTTTCCTCTATTTCCAGTAAACTGAAAGTTTTATGCAAAAGCTTGCTTAGGTTGAGGTTTAACGTTTCATAACAAATACTTCATAACTGATGGTGAGGACCACATTAGGAAACACAAATTCAAGTTGTCCCGAATTGCCAGATCTCTCTTTGCTATGAGCCAAAATCTATGGGGTGGCACTGTAAATTCCCTGTTTCCCAGCAGCCTTTTACCCAGTGATTTTGCACATGCATTCATGATTCTTGTCTGAATCAGTTATTTCTTTAGTGTTTGCAAAATGGTGAGTTTCTAACTCTGTCGTGTCTTTACATTAATTAGCTGACATTTCTCAGTAAAGCAGAGCTTGGTAAGATAAAGCTATTTAGGGAACTAGTTCACTAAGAATGGCAGAGTCACTACTTAATTCTTTCTCTTTCATTACCAGTTTAGGAGTTGGGATAATAGTTATTTATAAGATAGGATACAAATTAGATATTTTTTTTATCTTTCTCCTTTTTTATGCGTGTATTTATTGCTATGAACTCATGAATTTTTATTTATTCAGTTTTAAAATTAATTGCAGTCATTAATCTTTGATGCTGAAATGGAGGGCTTCCCTTCAAGCTGCCTTCTGTGTCTTTTTTACTTTCTCTATTAGACTTCTGAGCACTTCCCTTTTTTCTGGCGTAACAAAATATTCCAAGTCCATCTTTGAATATTTTCTGCCCAGATGTGATTCCTTTCAGTCATTTGTAACTATTTTCTCTTGCTTGAAGTTAATTTTTCACTTACATTGTTTTTCCCTCCTGTCCCAAATATTGGTAAAATGTTTACCACATGCCTGGTCTTTTCTCATTGGTATTTAAGGGGTACATTCATATATCAAGAGAGTTGATCACTTATTCTTCTCTCTGATTTATCTTACAGGCTCTATAGGGAGGAAACAATAATTGTTATTGTATCTTAGAAATTAGCTAATTTGTATGTGTAAAATACCTAGGTGTTTATAATTTTCGCTTACAGATATAAAATGTTATCTTAAATGGATATCCATGAAAAAAAGAGTATAGCATATAGAAACTAATAGGTCTTCATTGCAAGCATATAGTTTTCTCATTTTAAAAAACAGTGATAAGTGATAGTTTCATTGTGTTAATCCTCTGTTAGCCAATAGATTAGATTTCATGAGGATGTTAAAGTAGCAGCCTCCTCTCAACTATTTTTCTGTTACTTGCAGACTTCTAATTTTTCTTTTTGCAAAGTATTTTTGGAAGGCAATGTTTTTCTTTTAAAATTCCAAAGTGACTTTTTGGGCTCAGTCTTGCATAGATATATTTTGATCACAAAATGTAACTTACTAATGCCACACCATAGTCATCAAGTAGATGAATGGCATGAATTTGAGAAACAATATTTTTGTTTCCTTACGTTATTTTTCCTAAGGTACTAAACTGATTTAGAAGTTTTGAAGTAAAGAAGGGAAAAAATGAAATAAAAGCCCTAAAAGAAAATCATCAGTTAAATAAAAAATTCTACTGGTATATTAGTTCTAGTCCAACTCTTTTTTTTTTTTTTTGGTCATTATATGTAAGAATTTATGTGTTTGGCAAAGGAAGTAAAAAAATAACTGTATAAATTATTAATCTCAAACTAGAAAAACTTTCTTTAAATTGAGATTGAATATCTACATTTCAGTAATAATTAATGGATAGGAAAGGAAACTTGAAATTGCCAGAAAGCTTAAATAAAATTGTTCAACTTCTAAACAAACATTGCAAATACTTTGTGGTATGGATTGAATCAGTTTATTAAATAAATAAACAGAATATTATCTTTATTTTTGGTATCTTGGTAAAAGCTTCAATCTTGTGGATTTTTTCAATTTAGGCCCTTGCTTCTGGACATCATAACTGTATTTATGTGGAATGCTTTTCCAGAGAGCCTCTTTAAAACACACTTGCAAATACAAGAGCAGGGAAACCATAACTGCCATGTTATATGACCATAATGATAGGGATAGATTTCCAATTGCACCCATGAGTTAAAAGAAACACTCTAACTGTGAGGACTCCAAGATGTTTTTCCCTGATGTTTGTCTAGCATCATAGATCAGAAGGGCAGAATTTGCTAGCCTTAAAGAACAAGTCGTAGATGTGATGGTTTAAGCCCTGCTTTGTACCCAGTAAGGATCAGATATATACATTTTGGTAAATTCTCATTATTTTTGGACTGCAGAAGCACAGTGAAACAGGGATTGAATGAAATCAGATGTATAAAGAGTAAAGTTTCTAATTGCAATGTGAATGTCACTTTTTCTTTCCTTTGATTTTTCACAAAATGTGTTACTCTTCTGAAATGTGAAAGTATAAGATAAAGAGAAGATTCATATGTTTTAGACTATTGAACTGTGCAGTTAAAATGGAAACTTTTATATTATAGATTTACATGAAGTATTATGATTTACACTAAAAGTAAAGATAAAAGGACATTTGAAATCTAAGCAGAAAACTATATTATGCCTTAAGTTGTAAAATTTTAGGGTGGACCTTAAGGATGATTTTAATTTAGTTGTACCTTGGAGTAATTTTTTTTAAGGCAATGTAATACAATTATATGAGTGCTTATTTGATCCAAGTACGTTTTTATCAATAGTTTTCATTTTGAAATTTCTAAAAGGACCAAATACACGTATTAAGCTTTTTTCGTTTATCATTGAACAAAAACTAATTGAGAACCTGTTAACAAAATGGACTGATTACCTGATATAATGCCAGTCATTCTATTAGGCCTTAAGGATACATCATTTGCTGTCCTGGAATTCATGAAGTAGTAGAAAGATTAAGAAAATACACAGCACCAGAAACCATTAAGATCTATGCAGGAAATTATAATTGACTAATATGCATAGGTATAACAGGGTGATAAGAAAGGCAGTACATGAATTACTGTTCTATACTAGGAGATCAGGGAGCCCCTCTGCAAAGGTAACATTTGTCTCATATTTTTAATATTTAAGAAAAAATTTTTAGAGGGTTAATATTTAAGCTTTTTTTTATTTTAATTTTTTTTATTATATTATGTTAGTCACCATACAATACATCCCTGGTTTCTGATG
>NC_048232.1:71608702-71668453 GCF_002007445.2 Ailuropoda melanoleuca
TGCACTGGGTGTTATACGCAACTAAGGAAGCATCGAACTTTACATCAGAATCCGGGGATGTACTGTATGGTAATTAACATAATATCATAAAAAAAATCATTAAAAATAAAAAAATAAGTGTTATTTAAAACATAACATTTTGCTAATTTCATTACAAAAGTAAATTTCTTATTTAAAATGTTCAATTTGTAAACAGTTTAAAAAATCATAACAATCAAAAATTAAATGGATTGAAAATATTTCAAAAATCAAAATTATAAAAACTCTCAAATTTTTTATTGCAAAAGTTAAATTTAATGTGGGATGTGGATAAATTTTATTATGTTTGTTATGATGTGGGATGGGGCTTCCAGAAATAAGAGTGCCTGGGACTTTGAAGGTCTTACAAACAGCACCACTTCCTGTATTATCTCCATCTGGATATTCCACAGGCATCTAAAAACTTGGCATATCCAAGGCCAAATTCATCTTCTTTCCTCTCTGGTATTCCGTATTTTGGTTGGCATCACCCAGTGATCCAAGCTGGAAGTCATCCTTGGCTTTTTGATCTTATCCAAGTCTCTTCATATTCTCCCATTCAATCAATTGCTACATCCAATTAGTTTTATCTCCATATTATGTATTAAATCTATTCATTCCTTCCCTTTCTTTCTTGCTGCTGTAGTTTCAGCCCTGGTCCACCCTCACTTTGACTTTTGTGATAATCTTGTAAGTGGCCTCCCTGCAGCTGTTCTGTCTGCTCTTTCCTTACAGTTGACTTAAAGTTCACATTAGATCTTGTCACTTCTACATAAAAGGCTTCAGGAGCTTGGTAGTGATTACAAAAGAAAGCTTGAGCTCCTGAGCATGGCCACACAAGGCTTTGGTGACCTGTTCTTACCTGTTTTTCCAGTCTTATCTCTCACTTCTCCCTCTCTGGCACTTGCCAGTTAATCAGTTGCTTTCTAGGTGTCATGAGGGCTCTCCTGGCCTGTTTGCTCAAAATGACCTCCCTGCTTGGAATACACTTTTCCACTTTTCTCACTTAACTTCAATTTATTCTTGAAGATTCCGCTCAGTTATTACCTGTTAAAGAAAGGCTTCCAGGGGCGCCTGGGTGGCACAGCGGTTAAGCGTCTGCCTTCGGCTCAGGGCGTGGTCCCGTTGTTACGGGATCGAGCCCCATATCAGGCTCTTCTGCTATGAGCCTGCTTCTTCCTCTCCCACTCCCCCTGCTTGTGTTCCCTCTCTCACTGGCTGTCTCTATCTCTGTCAAATAAATAAATAAAATCTTTAAAAAAAAAAATAAAGAAAGGCTTCCAAAAATGTCTCAAACTTGGACAGAATTCCCTCCCCTGTAGCATTCATACCTACCTCTATCACAGACTTACCATACTCTATGCAACAATTTATTCACATGTCCTTCTCTACCCTCTCAATGATAGATCACAGGATGGCAGGGGTGCTGTCATTCTTATCTTCAAATTCACATTTCATACTTCAAGATAGGAGTCAATTTCTTTCTTTCTTTTCTTTATTATGTTATGTTAGTCACCATAGAGTACATCATTAGTGTTTGATGTAGTGTTCAGTGATTAATTATTTGCATATAACACCCACTGCTCATTACAACACATGCCCTCCTTAATACCCATCACCAGGTGACCCCATCCCTCCACGCCCTTCC
This sequence comes from Ailuropoda melanoleuca, assembly GCF_002007445.2. Classification (NCBI taxonomy): domain Eukaryota; kingdom Metazoa; phylum Chordata; class Mammalia; order Carnivora; family Ursidae; genus Ailuropoda; species Ailuropoda melanoleuca. Next base: position 71,610,369 of record NC_048232.1, read on the forward strand.
CCTCTGAAACCCTCAGATTGTTTCCTGGAGTCCGTAGTCTCTCATGGTTCTCTCCCCCTCTGATTTCTACCCCTTCAGTTTTCCCCTCCTTTCCCTAATGTCCTCCCTGCTATTTCTTATGTTCCACATATGAGTGAAACCATATGATAATTGTCTTTCTCTGCTTGACTTATTTCACTTAGCATAATCCAGTTCCATCCATGTCAATTCAAATGGTGGGTATTCATCTTTTCTGATGGCTGAGTAATATTCCATTGCATATATGAACATCTTTTTTATCCATTCATCTGTTGAAGGGCATCTTGGCTCCTTCCACAGTTTGGCCATTGTAGACATTGCTGCTATGAACATTGGGGTGCAAGTGTCCTTTATTTCATTACATCTGTATCTTTGGGGTAAATACCTAGCAGTGCAATTGCTGGGTCATAGGGTAGCTCTATTTTTAACTTTTTGAGGAACATCCATACTGTTTTCCAAAGTGGCTGTAGCAGCTTGCATTCCCACCAACAATGTAAGAAGTTTCCTCTTTCTCCACATCCTCACCAACATTTGTTGTTTCCTGACTTGTTAATTTTTGTCATTCTAACTGGTGTAAGGTGGTATCTCAATGTGGTTTTGATTTGAATTTCCCTGATGGCTAATGATGTTGAACACTTTTTCATGTGTCAGTTAGCCATTTTTATGTCTTTTTAAAAAATTTTATTTTATTTGAGAGAGAGAGAGGTAGAGGAAGAGGGGGAGAATCTCAAGCAGACTCTGTGCTGAGCACGGAGCCAAAGGTGGGGCCTGATTCCACACCCCTGTGATCATGACCTAAGCTGAAACCGAGAATTGGATGCTTAACTGATTAAGTCACCCAGACAGCCCAGGAATCAATTTCTTCATCAGCCTTATGTCAGGGAAACCATTTTCCAAATATTAATCACCTAGAAACCCAAGTCTTGACTAGAGTACTCAGGTAGAACTCAGACACACCCAGCCCAGAAATCTATCTAAAATGGTCCCTATGAAATAATTTTTCAAGTCAGGTTGAATTGAGTGTGAAAGAACAAGTTCTTTGAAGTAGAGATCACATCTAATTTACATAACAATTAAAACCAACTTAATCATATGTGACCATGGAGACTATCAATTTTTTAATTGCTCCTCACAAAGAATTTGCTAAAAATCTCTTGGCTAAGTGTGGCCGACGAATTGTCTCTATCCTGCTCTGGTTCAGATGTGTTTTTCCTTTAATTTCCCACTTTCTACTGATCCTGTTCTAGGACCTTATGTTCTTATGGTCTCTGATGTTTACATGCAAGACTCATTCCCTCTAATACCATGGTCTCTATTCATTCTCTTCATCTGCACTTGTTCAATGTCCATGTCCAGATTTGAAATAGTGTCTATACCATCTACATTTAAGGAGGTTGTTTTGCTCCAGCACTCTGCCAAATGTTCTCTGACAGCTCTGGATTCTCTAGGTTCTTTTCTTCTCCTTTCCCTAAACAACCACAGCAGAAAGTTAGTAAGACAGGTAAAGGGAACGAGGAGGCATATTTGTTTTCTAATGGCTTGTTAATAAATAGGGTTGTTGGATTTAATAAATAAACAAACCCAGGATGCCCAGTTACATTGAAGTTTTAGAAAAACCATGATTTTTTAAGTATGTCTCATGCAATATTTAATACATACTTACAGTAAGAAAAAAACATTATTTATCTGAGATTCAATTTTTATTTTATATTTTATTTGGCAACCTACTCTTAAGTTGTGTTCTTAGACACACTTCATGTGCATATTAAGCAAGTAGGAATATTTTTCATTTGCACAGGGAAACATCTTCATTCCCACCTTTCCTAAAGCAAAGATGCCCTCTTGTCTATCTTTAATTACTCTACATGGAACAAGGGTCCATAAAATAGTTATTTTCTTCTTAATTCTACGGTTAAAAATGACATCACAATTATGATGATACCTGGCATCTGGCACCACATCTGGATTTTAGGGAGTTAGGGGTATTGCGTTCTGTGGGAAACCAGAGGGCATGTTTCCCATCTAAAGGACATGCCACAACTCAGTCTCAGTGTTGCTATTTGGCAATACAGGTTCAGTATTTTGAGAGTCCAGTTTTAGTTTTCCTCAAAAGAAATGCCAGATATCTTGATTTATTGTGAAAACTCCAGGACTGTAATCATTGATAACCAGTTCAACTGTTAATGGAAACAAATGAGCACAAGGAAAAACAAACACACATGCATACTCTGCATTTGAGTGTCTCCTCCTCTTTTGGGTAGTTAGCTGATGCTGGAGTCCTGCACTTTGTCCCAATGTCTTGGGGCAGAAAGAAAAAGGTTAATCTCTGAATGAGGCTATTTTGGAAGAGTTTCTGATGAAAATGTTCCTTTAGTGGGACAGAAACACAGGTGTCAAGGTAGCAAGATGATTTTTCTACACATCTTTCTGAGTTTTCTCTTTTGCTGTCCACCAGTTAAGCAGGCAGTGAGATCTTGCTTCCCTTTCTCAGGGAGTTTTATGGCAGGGAACGAAGGATGTAAACAATGACCTTTTCTGGCTTTTGTTTTCAAGATTCCATGCCATTCAGGAAATTTTCTAAGGCTGCAGTCTAGAGAGTTTGAGGAGAGAAAGAATGGCCCTGAGGGAACCATAAAGAGTGAGATTCTCCCAGACTAAAAAAAAATAATTCTCAGACAGTAGAAAGGGGCAGAGGTTTGTGGTTTCTGTGAGCAGTGGACAACATCCTTCTCCTCACCACCCCTCCCTGGCAGTGCTTCAAGGAGGTGGCTGGATCCCGGAGGGAACAGTGGCAGAGGAGGCCAAGAGTAAACACTGAGCTCCCCAGAGGCACATCAGAATCCCACGACCTGAGGAAACCATCTGAATAGAAAAAACACAAATCACAGAATGAATTGGTCTCTACTGTGATTGGTGAGTAAAGGGGCTTCCCTGTTTCAGGGTGCTACTTAAGACGCCAGAGCTTATCTAGTGCCAGAGTGAGAGGAGATCCCAAAATGACCATGGTTGAATACCCTAACTGCACAGTGTAATGGGGACTTAGAACTGAAATTAGTTAATTTCTAAAACATGAGCGAATAGGCACAAAGGAATAGGAATATTCACCTGAGTGTATGGATAGAGGTTCCTATCTACAATCCCTTGATACTTCTCAAGCAAATGTCTAATTTATAAATAACGTTATTTGTATCTACTCTGGTGACAACAGCTCAGAGATTTACTAGTTAGACATTTCTCCTCATTCATCATATAGGGCACACTTAGTCAAAGTTGGGCTTTTTCACAGACTAAAATATAAAAACATAGAAAGTCTTGGATTACTTAGCATAAGAAATGCCTGTGCTTTTGCCAGAAAATGTTAAGTATTCACCGCTAGGTAACTCACCTAAATTATTACTTGCTAAATCCTGACCTCCTGATGCTTGTTCCCCCAAACCAAAAGAGAGTGTTAGCTGTATTTAGTACGTGTCTGTGGTTTAGCACTTACAATTAATCTTCATACCAAAGGAACTTATGACATAACAACAATGATGATTATGATAACTATAGCATATAATAATAAAATCATGGTATTATAATAAGGTATGATAATTTGTTATATTATTAAGTAAGTAATTATTATTCAATCTTATTTACTAATGAGGAAAATAAAGCACAAGAGGTAAAATAACTCACTCAAGGTTACACAGCTAGAAAGCTCTAGAGCTAAGCCTGAAATCTGAATGTTCTTACTGGCTACAGAGACTGAAGCCACTCCCCATATGCTGTCTGGCCCCCCCGTAGGTTTTTCCTGCTTCCTGAATGCTCTGGACTTGACCAGGTTAGTCTCCCCATTCTATGCTCTCGGGCTGCATATATGTTTCCTTCATGATGTTTATCATAGTTTATAAGGATTTGATTATTTTCTGTCCCCCCCTCTAGATTGTGAGCACACAAAGGTAGGGAAGCTGGGAAGGTTTGACTCACTGAGGCCAAGACAGCTGTCTTTGCAAACACTTCCTCCTCTTGTCCACAGTGATAGAATTATAGCCGGGCACATGACTCCCAGCTACCGACGTCACCCAGCTAGCTTCCCTTGTATTTGTGTGTGGCCACATGATTAAGTTTCTACAAATAGAGTGTGGGCACTTTTATTTTCCCTTTCTGTCCTTGCCAGCTGGAATCAATTCTGACCCAGTGTCCACTGTACAGAGGATGCAAGGCAAAGCCTCAGAGAATGGTAGAGAGGAGGGAAGAAACCTGAATCTCCAGATGACCAAGTGGAATTGACCTACCCACAGACCTGTACCTTACCTCAAATTGTCATATGAGAAAGAAATTCACTTCAATCTTCTTCAAACCACTGAATTAGTTTGGTTCTCTTTGTTACAGTAGCCTAGCCTCACTCTAACTCCCCACTGCATTTCTAGAACTTAGCGTAGTATCTGGCAAAGAACAGAGGCTCAACATATATTTGTTGGATAACCCATTGCATTTGTTGAGTAACCAACATGAATAATTGTGTCCCAAACTCCTTGAAAGTTGGGACTGTGTCTTCCACTTGTTTTCTTCCACATCAAGCACAACATTGAACCTATAGTAGGTGACCAAAGAATGAATGGAGAAATGAGGGAGAGAAAAATATTGGTCCTGATTATGTTGATATCTGTATGTCTTTTCACATCTTGCCAGCAATAGAAATATTTTTCAAATGGTTATAATTTATTCTTATATGAAAAGAAATTCAACCTGAAGCTCATGTATGAGGTATTTTCATGTAGATTAATTATCAAGCCAAAATAATTGGGAAAAGTTAAAGCACTATATCATGTTTAATGGACTTGGAGTTAGGCGACCTAGACTCTAGTTCTATTTCTAGGTCTGTGATCTTGGAAAAATCACCTAGTTATCCAGGCATCAGTTTGCACATCTGCATATTCATAAAATGAATAAAAAAGTTTCTCCTTGAAGGTTCCTTCTAGTTCTAAAACTTTATCTTTCTATATACTACATACTTTTTATTTTCTGACAATATCTTGCTTCATATTCCTTAGACTCCAACTCCTTTTAATGACTATTCTGTGATTCATACAAATGATAATTTCATTTTTTCATTATTGCATAATGAAAAATAATTACTCTGATCCAGGCACTGTACTAAGCATGTTAAGTGCACTTAACCCTCACAGTAACTCTCTTAGTTAAGGTGAGCAAACTAAGCCTCATAAAGGTTAAATGTTTTCTTAATATTCCATAGCTAGTAAATGCTAGGTATGCGTACCAAGTCCAAGTCAAATTGTTTATCAATTCATTCATCAGTATATTCATTTAGAAGCTATGTATTGAACACCTACTATGTGTTAGTACAAGTCACTGTTTGAGGTGGTAGAATCACAGCAGTGAACAAGACAGACATGGCTCTACCCTCATGAAGCTTTAATCCTAGCTTCCTAGCCTGAGGTGGGGCAGACAGTAAATAGGTAAAGACACAAATAAGGAAATTTCAGATAGTAATAAGTTTTATGAAGAAAATAAGATAAAGTAATATGATAAGAGCATAAGTAGAAATGAGTTTTTAAAGGAGAATCTGGAGGTCTATTTTAAGAAGATGAACTTCCAGATGTGTCCTTCATATCTAAGAGAACACACTCCTATTGCTACTACTGGTAATAATAACTGCTATAACTTATTGAGTGTCTACCATGTTCTTGGAACTGGTATATATTCCTTAAATGTGTCAACTCATTTAATCTTTAAAAGAATCCTGTGAGGCATTATTCCTGTTTCATAGATGAGGAAACAGGTCCTTAAATTTCCAAAGTTCTGAAGCAAATAAATGTCAAGTAAGGATTCAAAATCAGGCACTCTGATTGTATGGACCCCATGCTTACTTCTCTTCTATTCTCTATCTGGCTAGTGGAGTATTAGAGTGAGAAATCCAGAGACAAAGCCAAGATAGGCAGTGTTGTGAGTGTACATATGGCATTAAGACAACTGGACAGGATCCAATGACAGAGAGACAGAAAGAAAGGCAAAGAAAGCCAGGCTGGAGTCCTGAGGCACACCAGGATTTCAAGGCCAGATGGAAAGACTGGGAGATGGCAGGGAGGGGGTGAAACTAGGAGAAAGTGGAGTTAACAGTAGCCAAGAGAAGAGATAAATATTTCAAACAAGGAAGGTGGTCCTTATGTGTAGAATGTTGCTGAAAAGCCAAGTAAGATAAGGACAGGGAGGTGACAACATGGAGGACAGTGTTGAACTTGGTTATGAGTGGCCTGGTTGTGAGGGGACAGCCACCTGACTGTGGTTCTGGAAAGAATGTGAAGTGAGGAAGTGGGACACACATATAAATATATGTAAATAACTCTCTAGAGAGTCTTGCTGTGAAGGAGATCATGAAATGACATGGTAAAAAGAGGAGGATGGATGGTGAAGGGAGGGAAATACATGCATGTATACATGCCTACACGCTCACATACATATTTTTAAAAGATTTTTATTTATTTTTTTATTTGAGAGAGAGAGAAAATGATGGGGGGAGGGGTAGAGGGAGGGGAGAAGCAGACTCTCCACTGAGCAGAGAACCCAACACAAGGCTCGATCCCAGGACCCTGAAATCATGACCTGAGCCTAAGGCAGACACAACCCACTGAGCCATCCAGATGCCCCTACATGCTCATATACATATTAAAGATGGGGGACACTAGTGCATATTTGGTTTCTCTGATTCCTATTCCATGCTCTCAACCTCCATGCCACGCTATCCCCATAATTACATTAAATGAGAAATGACTTAACAGGCTTATTAATGGACTGAAATGGGCTCCACATGTAATTGATTAAAAACAGCAAAGCTATAAAGCTATGTCAATGATGTAAAAGCAGTCCTTGGCGCTGGAATCACATTGTCAATTTCTTCATCCCTCCATCTCACTTACCCATCACATAGGCAAATAGGAATTCAAGGTGTGGCAGGGGCCTCCAGTGCATTTTCATAAGTTTGCCCCTAGGATATCTGTTTTTGAATTACAATTTCAGCTTCAGCCTTCCCTTAGCTGTGTGACATCTGTGCTTGGGTAGTTTTGAAAGCCAAGAAGTTGCCTCATCATTTGAGAATTGATTTCTGTATGTGCACAGTCAAACCTTAGTCAAAATAGAAATAAAACTGTGTTTATGTACACATTGACATTAGACTATTCATTCAGTTGTTTATCCAGCAAACATTTATCGAGTGCCCACTCTCTGATGAACACTGTGCTAGACACTGATTATATAAAATGGAAAGGGCCTCTCATGGGTGGAGATAGAAAGAAACCTTTTACAACTAGACGTCATAGAGTAAACCAAATGCGGTGTTGGTGTCATCACAAAATTCAATGGTGCCCTTTTAAGTGGAAGCAGTTTGTGTGTGAGAGATGTACGTGTGTGTGTAGTCTAAATGTACCTATGGGAAGGGGAAGTTTGAGCTGGGCCCTGAGGGTGATTATGATACACCTGGCACAGGGCACAGTGTGAAACAAAGGCACCTGGGCACATCAGTTGGGTTCATGATTTGAGCTGCCAAGTATGTTTACAACACTGGAAAGGCAAATGGGTGGTGAGGAGATCTGAGTGGTGGAGAATGGTTGTAGGTAAAGCAGCGGGACTTAAGGCTAGAAATGTAGGTTGGCCCAGATAATTCATCAGTTCATTCATTCATTTATTCATTCATCTTTCCATTCACTTAACAATGACTTTTGAAGGCCTACTTGGTACCAGGCACCTGTGTATGTTGTTAAGGATGCAGTGGTGAGCAAAAATGGACACAGGCCCTTCACACAAAGAGCTTTTAGTCCAATGTGTGAAGAACATTGGCTGCTGTGCTAGTTACAAATTTCAATTTTTAAGAACTGTAAATAAGATCTTTGCAGTATTGATGATCAGATCTGTGTTATGAAAATTCAACTCTGGAGGTCATGTGGAGGACGGACTTGAGAAAGGAGAAAGTAGAAACAGGGACATTACTTGTGAGACTGGTGCAGTGGTCTCAGAGAGGAACGCTGAGGAGGGAAATCAGGGCGACATAATGGAGCATGCTGGCGCTCAGCCATTTATGACAATTTTATTCATTCATTTAGGAAATACTTTTTGAGAGACAGCATAGCAAAGCTGTTACCATGGGCTTTGGAGCTGCATCTGGGCTCTGCTGTTGATTATCTGGGCAAACTTGGCAAGTTATTTCATCTCTGTGCTCAGGTCTTTTAATCTCAAAAACTGACATGACAATAACAGTGCCTTCCTCTGCTGGCTTGAATAGTGTCCCCCCAGATTCATGTCTACCTGAAACTTCACCATGTAACATTATATGGAAATAGGGTCTTTGCAGATATAATTGGTTAAATTAAGATGAGCTCATACTGGAATTGGGTGAGTCTTAATCCAATGACTGCTGTTCTTATAAAAAGAAACACAAGGAGAACACCATGTCACAATGGGGGCAAGACTTAAGTTATGCCACTGTAAGTCACAGATGCCAGGCATAGACCATCACCATCAGAAACTGGAAGAGGCAAGGACGGATTCTCCCCTATAGATGTGAGAGGGAGTATGGCTCTGCCAATTCCTTAATTTTGGAATTCTAGTCTTTAGTCCAGTCTGTGGACTTGAGAACTGTGAGAGAATACAATTCTGTTGCTTTAGGCTGCCCAGTTTGTGGTAATTTGGTATAGTAACCACAGGGAACTAATGCATAGTTTGTGGTGAAGATTAAATTTGTTAATACATGTAAAGTGCTTAGAACAGTGGCTGTATGTAGTATGTGTTCAATAAAATATAGCCCATTATTATTATGTGCCTGACACTATTCTGTTGCAGTCTCCTGGCTAGGCTCACTTGGTTAGGAAAATGTCCCATTGAACTAGTTGTTGGTAATTATGTGTGAGTAGGTGCTGAGCGGGTAAAAATGATGTTTGACAATACCCTTATCAAGAAAACTTTTCTGGAGATGTGGCCCATTTCACGAGGCATCATATTCTTTTAAAAGCAGAGTCCAAATGGCAAGTTTTTATTCTTTTTGATGGCTTAGTAATATTCCATTGTAGATATATACCACACAAAACTAGAGGGTATTATGCTAAACAAAGTAAGTCAGAGAAAAACAAATACCATATGACTTCACTCATGTGTAGAATTTAAGAAACGAAACAGATCATAGGGGAAGGGAAGGAAAAATAAGATAAAAACAGAGAGGGAGGCAAACCATAAGAGACTCTTAACCATAGAGAACAAACTGAGGATTGCTAGAGGGGAGGTGGGTAGGGGGATGGGGTAATTGGGTGATGGGCATTAAGGAGGGCACTTGATGTAATGAGCACTGGATGTTATATGCAACTGATGAAATCACTAAATTCTACCCTAAAACTAATAATACACTATATGTTAACTAAATTGAATTTAAATAAAAAGTTAAAAAAAAAATAAAAGTAGAATCGACACCATTTGTCATTCACTCGATACATTTCTGTCCCCTCTTGGGCACAAAGGCTCCTATTCTCCCCTGCAGTCACCTAGAGAGCAACTGTATTAGTTTTCTGGGGCTGCCATAACAAAATAGCACAGACTGGGTGACTTAAACAACTAAAATTTATTTTCTTATAGTTCTGGAGGCTGGAAGTCCAAGATCAAGGTGTTGGCACATTTGTTTTCTCCTGAGGCCTCTCTCCCTGGTTTGAAGATGGCAGTCCTCTCACTGTCCTCACATGATGTTTTGTGCGTGGGAATCCTTGGTTTCCCTTTTTGTGTGTCCAAATTTCCTCTTGTAAGGATATAAGTTAGATCGGATTAGAACTTACCCTAAAATGGCCTCATTTTAACTTAATCAATCACTCCTGTAAAGTCTCTTATCTTTAAATACACAGTGTGAGGTATTGGGAGTCAGGACTTCAGCATACAAATTTTGACACATAATTCAGTTTCTAACAGTAGCCTAGGGCACATCAAGTTCTACGGTTCAATCATCGGCTAGAAGCTGTTTGCTCATCTTATGAAGCTCTTATGACCCAGAAAGACCCGGATCAAAGATTCCAAGTCCTCTGCCTGGATTGGCAGGAAGTGGAGTGAGAGACAGGGAGAGGGCCTGGTGTGGTTTCTGGAGGGGCTGTGGGGGGGGCACCAGGGTACTGTGTGAGAGATGGGACCTTTGTAATTGCCCGTTTCTGTGTGTGCATGCCCTCCAGACTGTTATTTTCTGGAGGGCAGGGACCATTTCTATCTTGTTCATCTTTGAATTCCCTGATGCCACATAGTTGGCATATTTGTGGAATGAATGATTCACTTTTGCAGCCTTTTCCCTATGTGAAAGTTACTTTCCATGTAATGAAAGCAAATTCTTTCTGCATCTAGAAACCTTCACCATCCTCCAATCTTGATCTTAAAGAGGCCTTGTTTTATTTTTTCTCTTCGGAAATGTTTAATGCTCACAGATGTAGGCACTGTTTATGGAAGGTTTACCATGCTCCAGGTACCATGCTAAGGGCTTCACAAATATCTCAGTCAATCCTCATGGCAACCCTGTAAGGTGGGTGTTGCTTTATTCATTTAATAGGTAAAATATCTGCCACTCAGAGAAGTGAGCTTCCTCTTCCAGGTCACACAAGTGGCAAGTGACTGCTACATAGGTTTGAAACCCAGGTCTCTCTGGCTCAAAAACCCAGGCCCTTAACCACCAGGCTTTTCTGCCTCACAACCAGCATTCCTGTCTCAGATTTGTCAATGCTTGTGGTTTTTCAGAATGGATTCCCAGGGATAGCCAGGCTTTCTTACCATTTAGGTCAAGTGATTTGATTTGATTTGATTTGTAAATGTATTACATGAAGATATACTTTGTTAAGCCAAATAATAGTGACACTTGTTTTATAAAAACCTTTGCTTAGAACCCATGATTCTAGGGAAGAAACCTTCAAGTGACACCACGCTTCATCTTCCCTTTCTTTCAGCATTTGGTCTGTGTGTGTGTGTGTGGCAGGGGGGTGGACATGGTGTTTAGGTCCACACACAGATGAAAATTCACAAAAGGAGCCTGGTTTGTATTTCCTTTGTCAACCAGACTCAAACTACAAGATTTTTCTCGTTTTTTTTCTTTTTTTTTTTCTTTGCTGCTGCTGCTTCTTTTTTAACCAATTTATCTTATTGTCTTAATATTGTGTGGACACAGTCCTGGTGATACCTTAGGATGAGTTTGGTATTCTTCAAGATCTAAACACAATGGGGGTGACTTAAGGACAGAGTTTCAGCTTTGCTTCTGACTCTCCTTGGTTTTGTGGGTTTTACTTAATGTTATTTGAAAGTTTTTTTGTGTGTGTGGTTGAATATATACTATAACTTGTTCTTTTGTGACAACAAGATTTATACTGGCGGTGTCTCTCATACCACTGGAAACTGGAAGGAAATCTACAATGTGAACCTCCGAGAGTTTTAAAAAGACAGCGGCCATTATTCGCTGGTGATGGGTTCAAGCTGCCCTTGAGCCTAGTTACAGGCTTGTGCTCCATCTTGGCTTACCAGTGAGGTCAGTGTGCAAATGGTCTGTCAGATATTTAATACATCACATATGCATTTAGACCACTTCCCTGCCTTCTTCTTAATTAAGATTTCTTCAGTGAGTAAGACTTCAGGGGGAAAAAAAAGGATCTGATGGACCTGTATTAAATACCAATTTACTTCCCAAGTTTCTGAGTTTTTTTTCACTTAAATTAACTTGGCCTGAAAGATGAAGGGATTTGAACAGAGTATAGAAGCTAGTGTTCCATTTTGTATATCATTTTGGCTCCAGGGAGCTGCTCCTCGTAAAAATGAGCCTGTGAGATGTAGCTGTTTTATGCAAGGGCTAACAATACTAGTCTTTCATAAATCATAAGTCCTCTTAACCTCAAACAATTTGGAGCCACCTACTGTAATCTATAAGGTTTCAACTCACAGGGATTTCATTTCTTCTCAGTGCCTTTTAGGCCATTAGGCAAATATTTATATGAAGTTCTCAGCTATTAGGGGATTTAAAATCATTTTGTGTGGGATAGAAATTGCTGGTCTATACCTCCTCAGTTGAATTTTTTGATATGAGTTTTATGCTTTCCCTTTTGTATTTTCTGCAGTTTTGACAACCATTTGATTTAATTTCTTTTAGATATTATTTGTAATAGAAAAACCTTAGGTTTTTTTGGTTTTGTTTTGTTTTCATGAGGAGAATGGTGAGGCAGACAAATTATCATTGCATAAGTCTTTCTTTTGGTGGTTTCCCCTGTACCATGTGTTTCTGTTTTTGAAAATAAATAGTAATCAATGATAATTATTACTTGACACTGTAGCAATTAAGATCCTTTAGCATAAGCAATAGCAACAACTCTAGGAAACTTGAGCAGAAAAGGAGTTTATTGGGTACTTATAAAATCAAAGGGAGGGCTAGGGGATTGATCTCTGATGAGTAGAGAAATCAGAGCAAGACTGTGCGGTCAAAAGCAGGAACTATTGAACAAACCCATCAGGATGCGACAACCAGTGAGCATCAACTGTTTATTCCCTCCCTCCCTCCTGTGTTATCACTCTAGGCAGATTCACTGCAGTCCTGGGAGACAAGGTCTGATTAGGATGCTTCATCCTTGTCTGGGAGAGATGGAGCCTGTTCTCTGAGATACCCCAAACCTCTAAAATCCATATAATGGAATCTGTCTGAAAGGAAATAGGGCACTGTTAGGAAAGAGAACTGAATGCTGAGCAGCCAAAAACAACATCTACTTATTGCTTAACATCACACTTAGAGAAATAAGCGGAAAAAAAAATCCATTCTCTTCTCAAACCTAGTGCAGGAATTCCAAGAAATTCAATAAGTCTCTTTGCAAATTAATTTTACCTCAGTGAGAAGAATCTGATCATCTTAGATTCAATTCAGTGAAACAATTGTGAAATCCCTTTGGCTTCAAAGTGGAGAGAATCCCAGGAACAATACCCTTGATTCAATTCCACACTGTAAGCTGGGCAGTTTAGAAGAATGGCCTGGGTTTTCCTCCAAGCCCTAATGAAAGTTAATGATCAAGAACTGGGCTACATGCTTTTTTATGGTTGCTTATTATGAGCTATTTAACTTTTACAGCTTTATTAAATATTTTATGGAAAGGTTTATTTCATGTTTTATTACAGTTTTGTAGGATGGCCATATTTGGCTAAGAAGCTTGACAGATGAGCACAGATGTTTTGCAAATATTGCTGGTAAGCAGTTTCTGGGCAAAATCACGGTTCATTTTGACATTCCGTGGAGGTTGGGTGGGAGAGTTCTCTTTAATGAAGCCCAGTAGAGCTGGGTGACATGATGGGAGGGGAGTAGAAAGTAGAAGAAGAATACCCCACATTCCAATTTTTTAGACGGAAAAAATAAATTAATTAAAATAAAATATGGTATAGAAGTCCATTTTGGCTGAAAGTGAACATTTGAGTTAAGAACCCTTCTCCTGAGTCAAAATACATCTAGCTGGTATTAAATGTGCTTTATAAAACTAAAAATAATATTTTACAGTGTTTTTATTTCATTGTTACAATAAACTCATGAGGTGGGTAAAAATAATGATAATTACCATTACGAGGTGTTCTAAGCCTTTTTCTAAGCACTTGACATTTGATATCTGATTTAATCCTTATGATAATATCAACACCATTTTATAGATAAGAAAACTAAGACTTCTCTAAGTTTCCTAAGCATTTGAGTCCAAGTCCAATTTATGTCTCACTCTGTCACAGAGACCTAACTGCCTGATAGTTTGATGTGTGGGCTATTCAATTATCAATCGATCTCTGAGACATCTTTTTCTTATTTTTCTACAGACAACATAAAACATAGAAACTATTGAGGGTATGCATTCTAAGGCTATAGTCACACTGGCTCACATCTCCAGATTCTTGGTTCCCATTTGCCACCTTTGGGAAATATGGGCTGTAAGTTGAACTTCTCCCTACAAAGCAAGAATCTAGCTATTTGGAAATCAAAGTCTCATGCAAAGAATTCCTAAATACTTGCCTAATTTTTATGAAAAATCCAAATTTTGTTTTTCCCCTCCTAATTTTGTTGATGTTGCAATGAGGAATTGAGCTGAAATGCCATTCTTTGTAAAAGCATCTCATATCTACTCCTTAGACTACTTGGCTTTGTGTAACATCTCATGTGTTTAGAATATAACACAGTATTCAACCTATCATTAATTGAGAGCCTACTTTGTCTCAGAGACTGTGATGGGTACTTTACATATGTTGTCACACTTCATTTAATTGTCACCGCAACACTAAGTAGTGAGTATTATCATCTTTTTACACATGAGGAAACTGATACTAAGAGAGTTTATGAGGCAGATATGGTTTTCAAACTTAGGTCTCTGCCTCCAGGACTCAATTGTCTTTCCTGAACGCCACGTGGACTTTTTCTGGTAGTGAAAGAAGGACATGTTTCAGGATGTCCAAGGTAAGCTCATTGGGGAAGTTTTCTAAAGTGTTGTGACATTTAAGTCAGGGAGATATTTGTAGATAGGTGCCCTTTATTGGGACTATAAAATAAAAACCTTTTGGCTTTATTAATAGTAAAGTCTCCCATCTCACAATTTGACTGTACTACCTTCTTCTCCCTACGCTGCAGATCCTCTCTCTTCTCTTGCTCAAGCAGCAATCTCAGTCCCTAGGGTGAAGTCCAAAGAATTTACCAGGCACATTTAGGGCCCAAAAGTTGATATGATTCTTTTGAAACTTGGCATTTGTGTGTGAGTACATGTGTATATGTATGTTTAGTTACATGGGTGTGGAGTAAGGTATGAACAGGGACATTATCCAAAGGGACATGTATATGTCTTATGTGTCCATATGTGTCTTTGTTGGGAAAGGGGAGTGTAAAATCAAAAAATTGTGTGTGTGTATGTGTGTGTGTGTGTGTGTGTGTGTGTGTTAATAAAGTTTGTGTGTATAAGGGATGATTTTGTGGTCATGTGTATATTTGTTAATGATTTGTGTGTGTAATCACAGAAATGAGCATGTAAACTGGGATAGTATATGTGCTCAGGTGGAAGGGAAGAAATATCCAAATCCCAGGCTCAAAATTCAATTGAGGAAAATGTATGAATTCATACAATTCAAAATATATACAACGGAATATTACATGGCCATCAAGAAGAATGAAATCGTGCCATTTGCAATGATGTGGATGGAACTAGAGGATATTATGCTAAGCAAAATGTCAGTCAGAGAAAGACAAATACCATATGGTTTTACTTATATGTGGAATTTAAGAAACAAAACAGATCATAGGGGGAAGGGAAGAAAAAATAAAATAAGATGAAAGCAGAGAGGGACATAAACTGTAAGAGACTCTTAACTATAGGAAACAAACTGAGAGTTGCTGGAGGGGAGTTGGGTGGGGGGATGGTGTAATTGGGTGATGGGCATTAAGGAGAGCACTTGATGTAATGAGCGCTGGATGTTATATGCAACTGATGAGAACACTAAATTCTATCCCTGAAACTAATAATACATTATATGTTAACCAAATTGAATTTAAATTAAAATTTTTTAAAAAAATACATCCCCTAAAAGACGACCTATTTAAATTTACCCTAGACTAATGGTATAGTCTACTACACATATACATACACATCAAACTACTCTGAATAAAGCATAACCAGAGATATGACAGATCCATTTTGGATACAAAATTGGAATCAATACAAAATGGACTACATCATAGGGCATTACTGGGACTTTCCCCTGAGCTAATTATTTCTATTTATCTCTCCTTACTTCTCCAGAGTGGGCTAACTCTCTTGTAACTGTTGAGACTTTCAAATATATCAAGATATTGGTAAGCAAGGGCTAGAACAAACAATCAGGAATTAGGTTTGTCACTGACTAACTTTGAATAACCTGGGAAGGTCACAGTCTTACTGTACCTCAGACTTCTCATCACCTAAGGAGGCATTAGAGTATTTGTCCAATCTACTTTGCAGGGCTGTTTCATGTAACCAATGAAATAATGTGGAAGCTTCTGAATAGCATATATATTGTAAAGCAAATAGATTGTTATGGATTATGTTGTTTTGGAACCAAGTTATTGAATGTACCTGTTGCCTAGATTTCTCTGCTAACTGATTAAATGAAATGAGCCAGAAGAAGAAGAAGAAGAAGGAGAAGGAGGAGGAGGAGGAGGAGAGGGAGGGGGAGGAGGGGGAGAAGGAGAAGAGGGAGAAAGAGAAGAAGAAATGAGCATCTGATGTAAACACAGGATCTGAAGATGTGAATTTGAGCACTACTTTCATCACTTTTTGGCAGAGTGGTTTTGGGGCATGTCATTTTACCTCTCGAGTCTTAGAAGTGTCCACATTTATAAAATAAATTTATGATACTCTAATTGACTCACAGGATTACTTTAAGGATTCCAAGGGATGTGAAAGCACTTTGTAAGCTTCCAAATATCATTCACATGAAGAGACTACTAGTGTTTCCCTTGCGCTCTACTAGCAAAGTTCACTTTATCTTGGTTCATGTGACAAAGGGAAGTTTCAAGAGCTTTGACAATACATATGCATTTTATTTACCTCCCTGTCTCTGAGCATGTAATTAACAACTGGCTGATATTCATGGACCCAGATATGTTATTGTGAATTAGGATCAAGAGGCTCTCTAGCTACTCAAGCTTCTTGAAGGTTAGTTGATCATGTAACACTGAACAGTTGGCTAGTCAATTGATTAACTAATGACTTTGTGGTACATATATACAATGGAATATTACTCAACCATCAGAAAGGATGAATACCCACCATTCACACTGACATGTATGGAACTGGAGGGTATTATGCCAAGTTAAATAAGTCAAGCAGTGAAAGACAGTTATCATATGTTTTCACTCATATGTGGAACATAAGGAATAGCATGAAGGACCATAGGGGAAGGTAGGGAAAACTGAAAGAGAAGAAACCAGAGAGGGAGACAAACTATGAGAGACTCTGGACTCTGGGAAACAAACTGAGGGTTTCAGAGGAGAGGGTGGAGGGGGATGAAGTAGTCGAGTGATGGCTATTAAGAAGGGCATGTGTTGTGATGAGCACTGGGTGTTATATGCAACTAATCAATCATTGAACACTACATCAAAAACTGATGATGTACTATATGTTGGCTAACTGGACATAATATAAAAAAATTAACAAATGACTGTGTGTTGCTTTATCAACTTAGGTATTTCTAGTTTTATATCTTCAAGCTTAATATCTGGACACTAATTGATTTGTTCATCAACATTTATGGAGTTCTTACCTGGTTCCAAGTAGAAGCTAGATATCCAGAGATGAAAAATACGTGGTCATTGTTTCCAAATAGCTTCAAGTCTAGTTAGGAAACAGACAAGTAAAAACTAAAAACATGATTCTAAAAAGGTGCATTAGGTACATTAATAGAGGCATAGATGCAGGTGCTGTGGGGAAAGAGAGGATGGGAGTCCAACTCTGACATTTGCCCCAGGTGTTGGAGGTTATGATGGACCTTAGTCTGGAAGGATCCATGAAAGTTTACCATGCAGAGAAGAGGAAGGGAGAAAGATTTGAGGCAGGGGAAATGATAATAAAGGGGAAATATAGAGGTAATACAGGCATAGAAGTATGAGAATGAATCATACATAGTGGAATTGAAGATAGGCTGTGAATGACTCATTAGGATGCTTATGAGCATATATTTAGAGCTTCTCACCTAAGAGTGGGAGAAGTAGGGCCAATTTATTAAGGACTTGGAATTCCAAACTGAGAAAACTAGAATTCTCTCTGCATTCAAGGACACTCTAAAGCACTATAGGAAGGCAGGTAAATGACATAACCAAATTTGCATTTTAGGAAGAGTCAAGATCAAACTTTTATTGAATATCTACTATACACTCTGTGTGAAGCTGTGACAGACTAAAGATAAACTATCTTGAGGATTCTGATCTTCTGGAACTTATAGTAGAGTGCATGAAGGGGACTCTGGATTTTTTAGCCCTTGATTAGTTTAGAGGATAAAGGCACCAGGGTGGAGAAATTCAGTCTATTAGAGCAATAGCAGAAGGCAGCCTGATAGATGATGGTGTTTGGGCAAGAATTTGTTCACATCAGTTTGTGTTCCCTCCCCCATCCTATCTCAAGGTATTCTGATAGGGGAACTCTTCCAAACCTTTGTGAGTGGGGACAAGGGCAAGTCATATACACTATTATTAGAAAACATCAATTACAGGTCTCTCCTACTTTCAGAAGAAAAGAGGAACCTCTGATGAGTATGAAAGTATACTCTGTAAAAGAGGAATCCTCTAGGCCTATGAAAATTTATGGCAGGAAAAAGGAACACATTTCTTTGTGTTGGATTAGAAGATAAAGATCATTATCTTCAAAAATTATTTTTTAAGAGAAAAAAGAAAATTGTTTAATAGTAAGATGCAAATAGACACAGGCTTTTTAAAGATAAGAGCAGAGAATAATGAGAAGAGAACATTCTGAAATGAAAATACAGCAAGATGAAATGTGAAGACAGTAAGTTGAGCAGAAAAGAGAACCGGGTGAGACAAGGAAGATGCAGTAACCAATTTAGTTAATCAACCTACTTATTCCTCTCTCTGAGCCAGCTCTCCTACTCCCCATTCTCACACTAGGGAAAGGGCACATGATTTGCCTTGTTACCAGTTGATTGGATGAGAGGAGGGCACATGATCCAAACTTGGCCAGTCAATCTTTTTCTTCTAGAAAATTGCAATAGGGACCAAGGAATGCTATGCAGGCTTGAGTGGTGCTGAAAGAGAAAAGTAGAACTACCTTGGGGGCCATTTTTCTTTTCTGTTCATTGAGAAATAGAGATCTGAATTACAGAGAGGAATGAAGTAAGAAGATGAACAAAGAAAAGCAGACAAGAGACCACAGAGTCTGTAGAGAGATAAACCCGAGAGAAAGTAGCTATCTTGGTTCCTGACAGCTTTCCAGTTCCTCATTCCAGTCTCTCATGAGGCCTCACAAGACTTCCTGACTTTGGGTACTATGAATTACATTTGTATTATTTTAAAAACGTTCTACTTTTGGCTTACCCTAATTTGAATGGGATACTATTATTTGCAACCAAATGGTCCTTGACCAAAAAAGAGGGATTACAATAATACTAAAAACAAAACAAAACAAAAAACCCAGTACTATTGTAGACTTCTGTTTTGAAAGTCAGCTGGAGAACAGCTTCTACTGCAGAATTTCTTGATTTCCCACAAAAATACATATAAATTAAAGGATTTAGAAACAAGTCACAAGAAGGTTGAAAATTTAGACTTGTAGTCAACTTAATTCCAGAAACAAGGGAGTTGATTTTCAATACTTATTTGGGTTAATCTCTCAATGGCATTTGTCCCTGTGAGCTATCCCCTCTTTCCTGAAGCATTTTCTTTCTTTGGCTAGCATAACTATATTCTTCTAATAGTTTTCATACCTCTTTAGCTACATCTTTGTATATTTTCCTTGTTCCTCCTTCCCTACTTGACCCTTTAATGGTTTCTTTAAGGTTATTCCTGGGCATTCTTCTCTCTCACTCTACTTAGGGCAGTCACACTCATGGTTTCGGTCCATATGCCAATGATTTTGGAATCTAAATGCTCACTCCATAGCCCCAAAGTATACAGACACCTTCCTACTAGAAATTTCCATTGGGATGTTATGACAGTATATCATAGGTAACCCAAATCATTCTCTTTCTAGCTAAATCTGCCCTCTTTCAATAAATACCACCTTCTCCATCTTCCCAGTCATTCAGACTAGAAACTTGGGAACTATCCTGAAATATTTCCTCTCCCTTCTCCTTAATATTCAGTCACTCATTAGGTCCTGTTGGGAAGATGATAGAAAAGAAAGTAGGGCGACACCCCCACCACCACCATTGACATTTGATTTAGTACCAGCAACCACTAAGCTTCATCTTCCTTCCATGTTCTTCACCTGTAACACAATCCTGATAGGTTCACACAGGTCCTAGCAAAATGAAAGCCTCTGTGTGTGTATGTGTGAGTGTGCACTAGAGGAGGCATATACTGAAATAAAGAACTCTAATAACAGTGGATGATGGAAATTGTGTTCTATATAAATACTATGAGATCAGAGTATCAGAGAACAAGGTGATGAGTGTAGGGAAAGCAGGGCATTAAGTGAAATTGTGATAGAACCTGAGATTAGACTGGAATGAAGCATCCCCACCTAACCTCGCCTCTGTATACCACACCACCACCATCACCGTCCACATTTGTATAGCTGGCTGTAAAGGAGGTTCTTCCGTCATATGACACATTTGTATAGCTGGCTGTAAAGGAGGTTCTTCCGTCATATGACAAAGTATAAGTCCAATACAATCCACATACTGTCTGTGGACAAATTCTGTCTGAAAACACTTTTCTATGTTTAAGAATGAATCAAGATAGAAAAAATGGAAAGAACCAATATGGGAGTTATGAAAAAAATACTGTAGAATAAGGGAAAGGGACAAATATTAGAATATTAGAATATTAGAAGACTCAAAGGAAGGACCTATTTATGAAAATGATCTATTGCACTGTATTAAAGTATAGGCAAAGCTTCTGTTAAAAAAAAAAGATACTCCATAATACAGGGTATCTTTCTTTTCAAAGAAAATAAAAGTTTATTCTTCTTTCATATAATATTCTAGAGGCAGGATGGTCAAGAATAGAAAAGCAGCTCTAAGAGATGTCTTCCATCTTATTATTCTGCAATTATCTAAAACAATGCTACTCAAAGTGTGGTTCAAACCAGTGAGACATCTTTGGACTTTTTATGAACATTCAGCAGTGAGACAAGTACAGAAATTGACAGTGTTTATCTTCTCTGATTTTGCAAAAACAATACAGTAACAAGCAATTTTCAGACTGTACCTATCTATGCACCACATTTTGAATAGCACTGACTTAGTGGGTCATCCTCATGGGACACTTGACACTGACTAACTAACACCATTCTATATACAGAGAGATACAAAAAAAAATTCCTTTGGGAAGAACAGGCAGCAATTGCACCAATATAAAATTAATAAGATAAAATGAAATAAAGTAGTATATGATAAAAAATTAAAAAGAGAATAGAAGGAGATGAAAAAAAGAAACAATAAGCTAAAGATGTTGTTGAAACTACAATTTAACCATAACCTTAAAATCTACATTGGAGGCTATGGAGAGCATAATCAATGCTGTCCATAACCCAGTAAGTGGTGTAAGAGATAAATCAGAGCAGTTCTCCTAGAATGCAGAAAAAAAGCTCAAAGAAACTTAAAAATTTGAAAAGGAAAATGACTGATACAGAACCAAAAACAGAGAACCAAAACACAAATAAATTACTCTCCTGAAAAAAAAAGAGAAAAACACAAGTAGAATCAAATTATTAATTAAAGATATAAGACAAAACAATTTTAACTGAGATGAGCTGAGGCATGTTTAAAGATTTAAAAGCTCACTCCATTCCAGGGGAAAATAGTGAAAATGAAATTAAACTTATATTTATCCAGATAAGATTTCTGGGCTAGAAGGATAAAGAAAAATCCATTGAAAATCCAGGCAGAAAAAGCCATAAAGGGGGTAAATCTAGTTTATTCTTCATAATAACAATACATTCTATGGTTACAGAATTTTGAGGGAGAAAAAAAAAAGCCCACAACTATTAGTCAAGAATTTTATATCCAACCAAATTATCTTACTCTTTCATAGATAAATTACTAAGATGTCATTGAATTAATTTGTTCTACACATACAGCCATGTTTGTTAGATGTCAGGCCCTTTGGATACAGTGGTAAACAAGATATATATATCTTTCTCAACTTGGAAATATAAAATGAACAGTATTGTTAGATTATAAATAACTTGGATTTAAAATTCAAGATTATATCAACAAAGACAATGAAATGAAGGAAATATGGGAGAAAATCAGAGGATTAAAGATACTTTCTCATTCCTAACCAAGATAAAAATAACTAGAGGTTGATTAATATTCCATTGTATATATGGACCACAACTTCTTTATCCATTTGTCTGTTGAAGGGCATCTCAGCTCCTTCCACAGTTTGGCTATTGTGAACATTGCTGCTATGAACATTGGGGTGCATAATGGGTATTAAGGAGGGCACGTATTGCAATGAGCACTGGGTGTTAGACACAAACAATGAATCATGGAACAACTACATCAAAAACTAATGAAGTACTGTATGGTGACTAACATAACAATAAGAAATAATAAATAAAAATAACTAGAGGTTTAAAAATGCTTTTGAAAATCTTATAAGTAGCAATTTATAGAATTAACAATAGGAAATTATTTAAAATATTATTTAAATTACTTCCTTAAAATAATATTAGAACAAGATTGCAGATCATATATGTTAGTTTTAATCAAAAGTATCCATGGACAAATTTGCTTTATTAAAAGGGTCTCAAACTAGATTAAAATAATCTAATTATTTGTTTCTTCATAAAGAACATATATAACACACCTTGAAAGTTTAAAAGCAAAATTATTAGCAGTGGTAGATGTTGAAAATTCAACGAGAAAGAAACAGATTGAAATACTAATTTCAAGGCAAAATTCAAGGAAAACAATACATATAACAAATAATTATTTTGAACATACAATAAAGTTAAAACTATCATGAAACTTTTCTTGTTGAATGCTGTCATATTGAACTAGAAAAGGCAAAAACAACTAGAAGTACAAATAAATTTGAATGAGTAGGTACTGGAACCTTTTCTCTCAACTCAATCCCAGAATAATGAAATAAGAGATATATTTAAATATTAAACTAATAAGAACCATATTTGAAAACAGGAAAATAATTTTTCTTGGCCCAAAGGCCAATCTATAGAAGAAAATGGAGAATGGAGATCTCAGGACTGAGTTAAGACTGCTTTTGCAATAAGCCACCTATAGGCAGGAACCCAACCTAGAAAGCCACAAGTAATAAAGAAGACACTTTAAGCCCAGGACACAGGGTTGAGAATTCCGTTGCAGAAGATGAAGTCACAACCAAACATCACTGAATCTATGAGGACCATACACCTCAACAGGGTCTAACAAGCTTAACAAATAGAAATACCCTCAGCTTAGGAAATAAAGTTAGAAATCCAATCAGAAAAGGTCTTTAAATAAAAAGAATCTTCCTAGAGATAAAGGAAGAAATCTTGAGATAAGAACAGGGCTTATAAAATAGGAGAAGGTTGATATATCAGTATATCTGTATCTATATATCATCTGTAGCTATATCTCCTATTAGAGACCTTGGAGGAAGTATGTGTGTATGTATGTATGTGCCTGGGTGTTTCTGTATACAAAAGAAAATAAAAAGTAAATAACATGCTGGTTAGAGCTAAAGAACAAACCAACAAGCCAAACATCTTCACTGACGATTTCAAAACACAGTACAAAATAATAAAGAGGTCGGAAAGGGGGAAAAAAAGTTAAGAGACTTGGAAACCAGCTCCAAAAGTTCCAACGCGTACCTAGTAGAAGTATCATAAAAACAGATTTAAAAAAAACCCCAGATTAGTTAAAATGAAGGAGAGATAGTGTTTAAAGGGCTTGCCAAGTAACAAACCAGATAGAGAAAAAATTACACGTTAGAGTGTTATAAAACTTTATTTATTTTTTATTATTGAACATTTGATAATTTTATTTTTTTAATATTTTTATTATATTATGTTAGTCACCATACAGTATATCCTTAGTTTTTTTGTTAAATTTTAGAAAGATGAAAGATAGAATATCTTTAAAATATTTTTTCACCAGTAACCTTGAAAACAAGAAAACAATTGAAAATATTTTCAAAATGCTAAAGGAAAAATACTATTGAATCTGGAATTTGATACTTAAGCAAATTTCATTCAGTAGTAAGGATAAAAGAAAGACATTTTCAAGCAAGCAAGGACACATAAAGCTTACTCAGGACTCTCTAAGCAGGAGGGGGAGAACTACTAAATAATATAGTCTAGCAAGAAGAAAAATTAATCCAAAGATATAGTAGAATGCAAGAATCATTAGTGAGCAAAGAAAATGGTCTCAATACTGTGTACAAAAAAAATCTATTTAAAAAATTATTAAATTGTAACTAAACCTACATATGAGACTTTAGAGGTGAGGAGAGTAGCTAAGAGAACTAACTTCTCATCTTCTTGTCTTATTTGGGATGAGGAAGAATAAAAATTAAAATACTGATTAATTCTACAATATTTCATAAAAATATACATTTGAAAGCTAAATAAGGGTAAACACTTGGTGAAGAAAGTGCATAACTTTAAAGCAATAGAGAGAAAATGGAACCAAAAAAAAAATGAACTCAATCCAACCAAATGCTCAAGAGAGATAAAGCAATGACAAGGAAAGAGAAAAACATAAAATGTAAAAATATCTGTAATAAAGCATGAAGTAGTTTGAATTACACATTTTACAAGATTGATCTAATAAAAGGGCTCTGAATTCAACAAATAGAAATAAGATAGCTTTTAGTCAAACAGACAGAACAGGTGAAAAGCTGATTATATACTATGCCACAGGGGAAGCCTTGTCAAAACTGATATTACATAAGCCATGTTCAATGACTGCAGTGAAATAAAAATAAAAATTCACAACAGAAGTAGAGTTTTCCAAAAGAGTAGATATCAGGAAATTAAAACAAAACAAATAAAACACATCAATTTAATTCATGGATCTAATGGAAATAAGTATTTATGATAGAAATAAAATTTGTCAGGTATTAAACAATGTGGTACATAGAGATAAATTTATATCCTTAAGTGGCTTATTAGAAAACAAAATTTAAGGTTTAAAAATAAACTAATTTTCCACCCAGAAAGCTAAGAAAAACTCAAAGAAAGTAGAAGGGAGGAAATGAAGACAAAGGCAAAATTTAATAAATTAGAAAAATGCACAAATACCAAAAGTAGAGTTGATTAACAAAACCAAAATGTAGTTCTTTGAAAAGTTTTATAAAATAAACAATACTCTGGGAAAAAAATCTATGAAAAAAGAAAGCAAGCACAAATAAATAGAGTCTGAAATGAAAATAGAGATATAAAAATGCTTTAAAAGTTAAAATATATTATGAAAATTATGTGAACAATTTCGTACCAAGGAATTTGAAACATTAATAAGCAGATTATTTTAAGGAAAATATAAATTATAAGAATGAGCTCAACAACATAGGCCAAAAACATAAAAGAAATGGACGCAGAAGCCAAATATATTTCCTAAGAAAAGGCACCAGACCCAGATAACTTTATGGGTGAGTTCCAGCAAATCTTCAAGGAATAGATAATTCTCATTTATGCTAACTGTTCCAAATAATATAAAAAGGTGGGAAACCAACCAACATATTTTGTAAGGCTAGCTTAACAATGATATCAAAACCAGACTATGTTCATAAGTCAGATTTGGTGTGCACTTTTCTTTTGCTTTGGAGTGTGAGTGTGTGTGTGTGTGTGTGTGTGAGAGTTTTATTTATAAGTAGTGAATTATGGTTTTTGTTGTGAACATGAATGGGAACATTCTTCCTATTATTTGTTTAATTGGTTATCACTGTTTCAAATACAATACTAACTATTGAAAATAATTCTGAAATCAGCATAACTTAATGGAGTTTGATAACAAGGGACACTTTGCCCCTGAAGGGATTTATTTAGTTTCATGCTCGATTTCAATAGTCATCTCATAACTTCAGGGTATAGTAATTTGTATAGTGTAGACATATACTCTGATTTATGTGCATTTTATTTGGAAAGGGAAAAAAAGGGATGAGAAAACAGTCTCTAAGGTCCCAACCATCATACATCAAGATCCCCGTTCATCTTTCTACATGTTACAGATATTTCATATATAAGCTATAGAGAACTATACAGATGTTAGTCATTACAAGAATGGTCACTCTTCTGTGACAGGATTGGGAAACAGTCTGCCTCCAGTCCTAGGGAAATAAGTTTCTTTTCATAGTTCCTTTTCTCTCTAGTGCTTTGTGAGACCTTTGCTGGAAAAAGAACTAATACTTGAGTTGCCACATTTACTGTTCATGAGTTAGTAGGAGATTGAGGTGGCTCTGGCCAGAGGCACACAGATTCTTTGAGCTACCATCACCTTTTCTTGCCATTTACTGTCATTCACTTTCCCATAGACTCAGTGTTAAAATGGTGAAGTGGCACCACACACACGTAAAGTAGTGGAAAGAACATGTAGAATCAGTCCTAGTTCAAATCTTGACTCTACTGTTTTCTAGAATTTCTAAGACTTTCTAAAAAGACTTTCTAGACTTTCTAAGAAAGTCATTTGAAAGTAATTTGGCAATATCTTGAAAGTTTGAAAATGTGTGAACCCAGCAGCTCTACTTCTAGATATATACCCTAGGGGATCTCTCTGCAGGTGCATAAGGACGCATGACAAGAATGCTTATTGGGGCATTGCTTAGTAATAGTAAAAATTGGACAACTTAATGCCCATCTGTAGGAGAAACAAATAAGTAAGCTGTGTTTTTTTTTAATAAGATGTAATGTGATACAACAATTAAGGCAATAAGTTAGCCCTCATAAAAGTGATATTGAGTGAAAAAAAAGAAATTTTAGAATGATACGTGTATCCCAGAGTCCAGAGTCTTTCATGGTTTGTCTCCCTCTCTGATTTCTTCCCATTCAGTTTTCCCTCCCTTCCCCTGTGGTTCTATGCACATATAATAAAAGAAAAACTAAAAACAAAATAGAAACAAATGAACTTAAAAATTAATTAAATCAATGAAAAAAAGAATGATACATGCAGCATGATAGCATTTATGTAACTGTTTAAAAAGTGAAATAATACTATTTATCTAGATACCACAGACTATCTAGATATATTTATGCTAGACACTATTCATCTAGCAGATACATATAGCATATACTTGTTATAAAATAGAAAAATGTGAACTATAAGAATACATAGCAATTTCAGCATAATGTTTGCTTCTGGGGAGGAAGGTGGGAGATGAAGGAGAGCAAAGGGGGCTTTTATTTTATCTGTAGTGTTTCTTTTCTTTCACGTAAAAATAAGAAACATGATAAAATGTTAGCATTTGTTAATTTCTTGTATTGGGTACACAGATGGGTTTGTTTTATAATTTTCTCTTTTTATATATTATTTAAGCTTTTCAAAATTAAGAGAGAGAAAAAAATATTCATTTAGAATGGAGCAGTACAACATAGTGATTAAGAGCATGACTTTCAAAGAGATCAGGTTTGAATCCCAGTTCTGCCCATTTCAATTCTGTTAATGTGAAACAGGTCTCCATAACTCAATGTTCTCAGTGCCTTTAATATGCTTATGTGTACTGTGAGCCTTTAGAATGAGAATATAGCATTTAGAATTTCACAAACTTATTTGATCATGAAATGAGAGTTTCTTAGAACCCAGCCTGGTAGAGCCTGCCTTATAGATATTCTGTATTTAAGCATTAACTTAAATGATCAGTTGTCTTCAATCAGGAAAGGGTTTCCCTTCATCTCCTTCCTATTTAATCTGTCTGTATGTCTTTTCTATTCCCACTATCTCTAAGGAGATAGTCTCTGTCGAGACAGCAAGGTTCATTTGATCTGGTCAATTTAAAAAATTTTGTAAGTTCTTTTTAGAAAATGTATTTATTTTTGAGTAGCATTTGTTATTTGCAGCTTTGGGCAATTTCTGTTAGATGTCTGGCCACAGCATCAAATCCAATTTCCTCAGTTACTCAGAAATCCGTTTTCATTTATTTTGTTCAGTGTTCATGCTTTATAACAAACAGCATGAGGATCTTCCAGGCTTAAGTTTCCTGAAGAGTATCTGGAGCTGTGGTTTCCACCATAACCATAGGTAAGCTTGCCTATTCCTCAGGAATTCCCCTAGGAGACACCTCAGAAGGCGTCACACATGCCACACACATAATATAATCTTGTTCTTGTCCCTCCCACTCATCAAATCCTATAGGACAATGTCCAAAAATGGGATTTCTTTGATTTCAATGAACTTGTTTCATTTTACTCAAGGCTTACAGATTTCTGTTGTAATGCTGGTTTTAGCCTTGGGTATAATCCTCAACCTGAGTGTGTAGCCTACATATTGGGAATTAAGGGTTCTATTTCAGGTTCTGCCTCTGACCTTGGTCTCTATTTGACCTTGGGTAAATTCAGATGTCCTGGAGGGCAAGCTGTCCAGACAGAGAAGAGTTAGCTATGGTTTACCTTGGATTTGAAATGTTTCCCCCAGTGATTTATGTCTTTGACATGGTCTTATTTTATATAGCCCCAAATAAAGCCTCAGTTGTTTCCCTTGGCCTCTTCAAAATCACCAGAGCTGCTTACTCCATATATTCAAGTTTTGCAAAATTCCCCGGGATGTATCCCCTTATATGTAATAAAGCCAGCTCTGCTTTGTCGATTAGCTTGGTGATCTTTGGGCCTCTTTTGGGATTTCAGAAATTACGTTCTCATAGTTAAATGTGCCAAAACTGACAGAAAATATGAATCAGTTCTTTAGAACTGAGAGGGCCCCTGAACTCACTTCTTAGAAGTTGAGCTCTGAGCTCTACATTTTTCCACAATGAACTTGGAGTATGGCACACACTGTATTCAGGCTTAGAACTACAGTGACCCTGGCTAAGTCTCTTCCCCACTGAGGATGTGTAATTACTCTCAAAATGCCAACTGATTGGTTTCAAAGGCCATTGATAAACCCTTTCTTTTTAAATTAATTTGGTCAGGTCATGTCATAAACAAACATATTTCTATGCGTACCTATCAATTCACATATAATATTAATTGAGCCCTTTCCATAACCACTATTTTGCTATGGTGGAGACAAACAAAGGATAGAACCCTGGTCTCTGCCTTCTAGGAACTTCCAGTAGAGTTGAAGAAACTTAACCACAGGAGACAAACAGAAGGTCAGTTAATATTATTTAGTATTGAGATTTGTGTGAAGGAAACTATGATGCTGCTGAGCATCTGACCTATACACTCTGAATGACCAAAAAAAAAAAAAATAGTATAATCTATTAATAAGCTTCCAAAGAATTGTAACAGCATTGTCTGGAGTGTATGTCTGTGTAAGGTTGAATGAGTGTATTACTGAGGCAGTTTATGTATAGAAGAGATACAAGAAGACCAGATAGTTTAGACCATCATGATTCCTCCCTGGCGCCTAGACAACTGTAGATGATGGATGTTTCTGATGCTTTGAAACTTTCATTAAATGTTGGGATGGATGAATGACCTCTAACACTGAGAAATAGGACAAGAATGGTTAACATCCTGGCTTTCATCCTTATAGTCTTTGAGTTGATGTCACTCAGTTGTTGGATTATCTGTTCTCTGAAAACTCAAATCCATCTGTGCCTTGGCTTCTTTTAGAGAAGTGCCTCTGAGATCCTTAACACCATCATGGGCCCCATGATGACCACCTTCAAAGACTCCATGCTTGTTTAATTTTGGATGACTTTCTTACTATAGGCCCAAGTGACCAAAATCATTATTTATGTCCTGGCAAGCTCATTGCTGACATTCTTCCAGATTAAATAGGATTTAAATGTGATCATTCAGGTCGTCTGCTTTGAATTTGAGGGAGCATGTTTCTACTTCATGGAGATGGGGGGATCTGTACATACTCAGGAATGACAGTAAAGTTAAAGGCATTTCATATCACCCTTTCCTGTTGATTTTTCTGAAGCTGTTTAAAAAACAACAACAACAACAACAACAAAAACCTCTTGGACTGCTTCAAGGAGGCCCAATCCTCCCCTCAAATGTCAAGCTTCCTTCTCAAAGCAGTATTTCTCGGATACTTGTAATTCAGATCTGTGACTACACCGTGCAGTGAAGTGGAGAGTTTCAGATAATTCAAATGGTAAATGATTTTTTCCCTCAATTATCCAAATATTTTGGGTGAATGTGTTAAAAAATTTTTGTCTGACATTATCTAGATCAAGAACTCAATTCTCTGTAGTGTCCCTGGGGGGCTCAGTTCGTTAAGTGTCTGCCTTCAACAGAGGTCATGATCCTAGGGTCCTGGGATAGAGCCCTGAGTCAGCCTCCCCACTCAGTGAGGAGTCTGCTTGTCTCCCTCTCCCTCTGTCCTTCCCTCCTGCTTGTGCTTGCTCCCTCTCCTGTGCTCTCTGACTCTCTCTCTCAAATAAAAAAATAAAATCTTAAAAAAAAAGAACTCAATTCTCCACATTACCTTACAAAAGTATAGGATGTATATATCTTTTGTTAGGGGTTATTAACCATAAAACCCCCAGCATTGGCATTTTAATTCATTTTTATTCCAGTTTCCTGTAGAAAGAGAATTTAGCAAAGCATTCTGTGTCCCTTCTTTATCCCATTATATTCTCAGAAGCAGCTGCTGTTGCCTTGGCCACAATACAGCATTTATTTGCTGATTTGGGGACATTTATGTCCAATGTTGGCTGAGCTGTGGGGATGTTGAACTTCTTGGAATACAAGGCTATAAGCCATGGCTCGTGGTCCTGTGAGGCACCTGTGAACAGAACACTCTTGCTAGTCTGTAAGCACAGACCCCTGGTTTTCCACTGACCATAGCCTAAACCCAGAGGAGGCTATGGTGGCTTTTAAGTACAACTGAAGTGGGTAGACTAAGGCCAGGCCTTCACATACAACTTCCATGGAGCAAGAATTTCTTCAACGATCTAGAGATTCACTATCTATACATGCTTATTTGTCTGACCAGCCTTTGGGCTTAACTGGGGAAAGAGGGACATAGTCTGGGTCAAAAGGACATTTCTGGACTCCTCCATTCTTGATAGTTTTAACCCAAACCCAATTCACTCACAAAGTCTTAATTGCTGGCACTAAGTTAAGGAGCAAACTGTTTTCTATGCTTCCTGCCTTGGGCAAACTGCCATGGTGCAACTTTATACTGTCTTGAGAGCTCTGCTAAAGGATAAGAGACCTCTGACAATGGTGCAGTTGGAGGCACCACATCTATGATTTAAGTCTCTGTTTTAAAGCCTTCGGTGGCTCATGATCTAAAATTTCCTTCATGATCTAGTCCCAGTCGACCACTCCCATTTTATCTCTTACCACTGCTTGCCTTGTACTTTATATGCCAGCAATTCCAAACCACCCAAGATTTCCATAAGTCTCCAAACAAATCCATGGTATTTCTTGCCTTTTTGTTTTTAAGTGTTCTTTCTATCTGAAATGCTCTCTTCCCAGCAAATGCTCAACATCTTCTTCCTGCATCCTCCTTTGTCCCCTGTCTTATTATATTTTGTTGCTTTTTTATTTATTATTATTATTTTTAATAATAATCTTTTATTATGTTATGTTAGTCACCATACAGTACATCCTTAGTTTTTGATGTAATGTTCCATGATTCATTATTTGCGTGTAACACCCAGTGCTCCATGCAATATCTTTCTTAATACCCATCAACAGCCTATTCCAATCCCCCACCCCCTTCCCCTCTAAAGCCCTCAGTTTGTTTCCCAGAGTCCATAGTCTCTCATGGTTCATTCCCCCTTCTGTTTACCCCCTCTTCATTCTTCCCTTCCTTCTCCTACCGATCTTCCTGCTATTTCTTATGTTCCATAAATGAGTGAAACCCTATGATAATTGTCTTTCTCTGCTTGACTTATCTCACTTAGCATTATCTCCTCCAGTCCCGTCCATGTTGCTGCAAATGTTGGGTAACCATTCTTTCTGATGGCTGAGTAATATTCCATTGTATGTATGGACCACATCTTCTTTATCCATTCTTCTGTTGAAGGGCATCTCGGCTCCTTCCACAGGTTAGCTATTGTGGACAATGCTGCTATGAACATTGGGGTGCATATGGCCCTTCTCTTCACTAAGTCTGTATCTTTAGGGTAAATACCCAGTAGTGCAATTGCTGGATCATTTTTATAACCCTTTCTTTGTCTTTTCCAAAGATAGTCCTTCCTGAACCTGGTCAATCCAGCCTTATCCCTGTTAGTGGGTGTACACATACCACACTGTCTTATAACTGTCTGACTATATGACTGTTTTCCCCATTAGACTGTGAATTTCTTTAGAGCAGTTATCAAGTCTCTTTTACCTCAGAGACTGGAGCATAGTAGGCACTCAAAGTAAACGCTGAATACGTTAAGTGAATAAATAAGTGTTCCTGGATGGATAGGACACAATGCTTTTTGGTTGGGTGTTTTATTCAATGGTAGGCAGAGAATAAACATCACAATAATAATAATAATAGTTATGTTCTATCAAAGCAGCTATTATCTGATAAATGTTTTTAATATGTGTAACTTGCAATAATACCATGAGGTAGATATCAGAATCATTCCTATTAAAAGATAAGGGGATGATTATGATAATGATAACAATTATAGCAATACTAAAGAATTTAAAATAAAAAAATATAAAAGAACCACATAAGAGAGAAGTTAAGTGACTTTCCTAAGACCACACATAATTGGGGTGCCTGGGTGGCTCAGTCAGTTAAGTGTCTGCCTTCGGCTCAGGTCATGATTCCAGGACCCTAGGATCAAGCCCACATCAGCCCCCTGCTCAGCAGGGAGCTGCTTCTCCCTCTCTTCCCTACTCATGCTCTCTCTCGCTATCTCTCTCTCTCAAATAAATAAGTAAAATATTCGGAAAAAAAAAGACCACACATAATCACAAAAAGTAGAGCCTAGAATTACTATCCAATGCTAATCATAATATGTTAAATCAGTGACATCTTACAATTTGGAGAAGGGTGTAGGAACTGCCCATATTGGAGACCAATTGAAATTCCCTCAAATACAATTAGACTTTGAATTACTCTGGTGGGAAAACTCTAAAAGCAATAGAATCAAGAAATACTTCATTCAGTTTGGGGCTGGCAGAGTCCATGTACACATGGGCTCCAAAGGCAAGAACAGCTTGTTAATTTGGCATTTAACTACCAGAAATTTCTATTAACGATTATCGCTGGGAAGAGTAGTTGATGCATAATACTGGCCCTAGAGTATTGCTTGGTCATGATGTGCCTTCTGAATCATCAAAGAAAATTGAAACTATGCTCATTCTAAGTTTAGTATTGTCTGTCTTATTGTCTTCAAGGCCTTTGTTAGTATCCCTGAATAACAGGTCCACTGAACTATCTCACGTATTTTAATAACCAGAACCCCCCAAGAGAAAATTTATCATTATTTCAAATCTGGCTATTTTTCCTTGAAATATATGTAGGTGTTGATGTAATTTCTAAAATGCAAATTCATAAGAAAATAGGAGTTCATAGTAGTTTTTGATTATTATATACTTTTCAATTAATTGGTAGCATTTGCTCATTTGTAAATATTTACCAGGCACCTACCTTGTGGACAAGCATTGTGTTGGGTACTGGAGTTACTGGTATACTTAAAACAAATACAGTTCCTGCCCTTCTGTAATGAGGGAATCCACGAAAGTTTTTGATGTTAAAGAACATCATCTCAAAGATGAATGCTATCATGATTAGTCTAAGACTCCATGGTTAAGACTAAGTACAGAAAAAGAGATGGGATTTGACTTGGGGACTAAGAGGCAAGAAAGTGTGGTGATCAGTTGGAATAGATGATAAGCAAGAGACATTGTAGCAAGAGGCAAGAGGTCTTGTAATGGGAGATATGCTTTGGTCAGATTTTGGAGGCCTAAGAAGTTTGGGCATTATTCTGTAGAGTGGATGAAAATAGACTTTTGTCTATATGTCAATGCATTGGTAGTGTCTGCTTATAGAACCATTTGGGGAGTTTTAAAAGGCCTCTTCTGCATTTTGGTGAAAGTCATGTGAATGATTTTTTATATCCTCTGAAGGTGTTGGAGGAAGAATGGAAACCCCAGGGAATGAGTGCATTTGCCACCTCATCTGTGAAAAATGGAAGACCATCAATCAATGAATATTTATTGATCATCTTCTATCATTTGGATAAAGTATTGCTCAGAACAGTGCTTGGCACTATGGGAAAATAAAGAGGTCGTAATGTCTATTGTTTGAATGTCTAAAATATTAGACATTGTTCTTACAATATAGTTGTGAAGAAGTATATCCATGGCGTAGTCAGATTTCAGTACCGGCTCAAGAAGAAATCTTGACTTTATGCATCAGGCTTTGATGTATGGAAAATATGTTAGTTTCCTATAGGACAATTCAACAGCAATGATGGAGAGCTAGAGAGAGCTCTTGCAACATCGTTTAAATGTCTGGTGACGAGACATAATCAGGGCATTGGGGAGGGAGGTCAACAGCCTGAAACCATTATCCAAGCAGGCACTCAGTATAGCACTGGCCAAGCAAAGTGCACATGAAGAAGTATGGGCTATGAATTAAGTTTCTAGGGTCTCCAATTCCCTTCTCACTAAGAACCTTCAAGTCAGGGGTCCAAAGATGAATTGGCTCGGCTATGAATTGGCAGTTCACTTAGACCACTGGAGAGCTGAGATTTATTTGCTTTAAAGTTTTCTCCAAGACATGTTTAATAGGCAGATGTAAACCTATATGTTCTCCTTCCAACAGCTCTTGGATCCTTGTGTTCCTTGATGCTTGCACTGCTTTCCCAGGGTGACTTTAGCAACATAATCTTTACTTTGCTGAAGGAGAAAGGCCTTTGGCTTGCACGCTTTCCCACCACCCTGTCAGTTATTACGTCTGTTTTCTTGAAATGTCTTGCTCCAGATTGTTTATTTATTATGGGCCTTGTGGTCAGCTGCAAACATAGTTTGCAGTTTTTTTGGTAACATTTATTGTTTTCATCTGATTAAAGAAAAATTCATGCCAATGGTTGAAAAATTGAAACATACAGGGAGGTATAAAAATGAAAATTCAAATTACTCATAATTGCATCATCCAGAGTTCATTGCTATTGACATTTTAGAATATTTTCTCTCAAGCTTTTTTTTTAATGCATATATATATGCATATATAATAGTGCGTGTATACACACACACACACGTAAGCATGTCTTCATGTCTTTGAAAACAAAAATTTAATGGCTGTGTAATTTTGGTTGATTCTGATTTATTTTTCCATTTTAACTAACATGGGTACCTAAATCTTTATCCATATTTCTTTAGGAATAGTTTTCCATAAAAAGAATTAGAGTCTCAAATGTATAAATATTTTTAATGACTATTGATACAAATATACCAATTTAAGTCTCCACAAGCATGATAATGCTAGTGTTGTTTTACTATGCCTTACTACAAGTATATATTATTGATTTCAATTTGATAATTTAAGAGACCAAAAATGGTTTTATTCTTATTTTAAATCCTATTTTTTTGGATTACTAGTAAATTTTATAACCTTTAATAGAGAAAGTGATTCCAGAGTTCTTGGTCCTTAATTTTCTGCACTTACCTTTATTTACATTCCACTGATGTTGAGTTCCTGGTTTCCCTAAGTAGGACCTCTGCACCTTATTTTGATCCATAAGACATATTAACTCTCTGCACTGTATGTTTTCCCTTCACTCAACAGTCATGCAGTCATGAGATATTTATTGAGAGTCTACCATATTTTAGGCTTCTCAATCTAGAGACAGAAAGATGAAAATTTAGGGTCCCTGACCTCTAGAATCTCATAGTATAGAGACAACACACACACATAACTTGAGAAATAAAATACAGTGTTTCAATGCCATGCAGTTGACAATACCTAGTCACTTTCCTTAGAAAGCTTAGACTCTTACTGGGTATACAAAACAGTATAAAAGTTATTATAATATTACAATACAGTAAGTCAGGAGCAGTTTAAAATAGTGGCTAAAGACATTTCTCTGAAGCCACTGTCTGGGTCACATTCTGACTTAATCACTAACTGACTGTACTCTGAATATGGGCAGGCAGGTAAATTAGCCATTTTATTCTTCAGTTTCCTTGTTAGGAAAATAGAGGCAATAACAGGGTTGTTTCATAGATTCATGCAAAGGATTTAGAATAAGAGCAAGTATGTAGTGAGTGATCAATACATGTCTCATTTTATTATAAGAGATATGATATGGAAAGCACAGTTTGTGCTATTGGAATGTGTAAGAGGTGTTTTTTATCTACACTTATAGAGCAGAAGAAGGTGTGTGTGTGTTGTTGAGGAAGCTGCCTCTGG
The DNA here is from genome assembly GCF_002007445.2 of Ailuropoda melanoleuca. Taxonomy (NCBI): domain Eukaryota; kingdom Metazoa; phylum Chordata; class Mammalia; order Carnivora; family Ursidae; genus Ailuropoda; species Ailuropoda melanoleuca. The sequence goes on from NC_048232.1 coordinate 71,646,510, forward strand.
AGGAAGAAGTGGTTACCTGAAATCTGAAAGAGGAGTAGGCAGTATGACACCTTTGGGAAAGTGCAACGGAGTTTGCAAGTGTGTGAGAGTATCGTTTCCATGAAGAGGGAACAACATGTGCAAAGTCTCAGAAAAAAGAGAATGAATGGCTTTCAAAGAATTAGATGAAGTTCAGTGTGATTGGAATATAGAGTTTGAGGGCCTTTCAGCTGTCGATTGTTGTTTAAAATACCACCTCAGAATTCAGTGGCTTTAAAATATAGTGGTTAGGAGAACAACAATTCAAATAACAGTGAAAATTTCATCAGAAACCATAAAGACTAGAAAGGAGTGAAATAACCTCTTTAAAGTGATGACAGAGAAGAACTATCAACCCAGAATTCAATATCCGGCAAAAATATCCTTCAGGAATGAAAATGAAATAAAAGCTGTCTCAGACAAAGGGAAACAGAGAGAATTTGTCACCACCAAACCTACTCTAAAATAAATGCTAAAGTAAGTTCTTCAGGCTGAAGGAAAATTATACCAGAAACTTGAAACTTCAAGAATGAAGGAAGAGTAAGAGCAATGGTAAATAGCTGGGTAAACATGAAAGACTTTTTTCTCATCTTAAAATTCTTTAAAAATTTGTATGACTATGGAAAGGAAAATTTATAACATTGCCTGATGAGATTTTCAGTGTTTGTAGGTGTAATACATCTGGCAACTATAACATGGAAGAGGAAAGTAAAGGTATCTATTTGGTTTGTAGGGCTGACAGAGGTTACTTGAAGTGGTAAAATACTAACTCTGAGCATCCTGTGAAGGTTATTAGTGAAGATTGTGATTTCTAAAAAAATAACATAGAAATATGGCCAGGAAGCCAATAGAGAAATTAAAATAAAATAATGAAAGTATTCAAATAATAAAGAAAAAAGGCAGGAAAGGTGAAAAAAGAACAAAAAAAGAGCAGACTAATGGCAAAAATAAAATAGCAGACATAAATCTGACCATATCAAGAATTGCATTAAATCTAAATCAGTTAAAGGACAGAGATGGATTTTTTTTTAAAAAAAGACACAATTATATGCAATCTACAAGAAATTCACTTTATAATAATATAGATAAGTGAAAAGTAAAATGATAGAAAATACATGTTACGTAAATACTGATAAAAAGAAAGTTGAAGTGACTATATTAACATCAAAGTAGACTTTAGAAGAAAAATTGCTAGGGATGAAAAGGAACATTTCATAATGAAAAAGAGGTCAAGTCATTAAAAAGACATAACAGTCCTAAACATGCACACAACAAAAACAGAGCTTTAAAATATATGAAGCAAAAACTGATAGAACTAAAGGAGAGATAGAAAAATTCTCAATTATGGGAATCTTTAATATTTTAAATCAATAATTAATAAAACAATTAGAAAGAAAATAACAAGAATATAGTCAACTCGAACAACACTATCAATCACTACAGACCCTACAAGCATTAGAAGAATAATAACAGCGCTATGCCTATAAATTTGACATCCTTGAAAAACACAAACTGCCAAGACTCATACAAGAAGAAATATAAAACACAAATAGTCCTATATCTTTTTTAAAATTGAATTTTTTAAAAAGATCTTATTTATTTATTTGACAGAGATAGAGACAGCCAGCGAGAGAGGGAACACAAGCAGAGGGAGTGGGAGAGGAAGAAGCAGGCTCATAGCAGAAGAGCCTGATGTGGGGCTCGATCCCAGAACGCCGGGATCACGCCCTGAGCTGAAGGCAGATGCTTAACTGCTGTGCCACCCGGGCGCCCCTCTAAAATTGAATTTTTGAGTAAAATCTTCTACAAAAGAAAACTCTAGGTCAGATGGTTTCACTGGCAAATCTTACCAAAAATCTTAGGAAGAGATAATACCAGAAAAATCAAAGATAATGGAACACTTCTCAACTTCTTTTATGTGGCTACTGTTACTCTAATACCAAGATCAAACAAAAACATAAGAAAAAAAAAGTATAGACCAACATCCCTTATGAATATAGGTGTAAAAATCTTCAACAAAGTATTTAACACACCAAATCCACCCATATCTCAAAATAAATGGTTATTGGGATTTGTCCAGTGGCACGCTATTAAAAAAAAAATTCTTTAAACAGAAAAGCTCCGATTTGTATTATTTACCAATTTCCATGTCAATTTCCATATTCTCACCATGGTTAATATTAAGCTACCCATGTGAAGCTACTAATCACAGAACTGGAAAGACATGTACACAATCAGCTCTCATGAGCCAGTGGAAGCTGGCTTCATAACCCATGTTTCAAAATTTGGTCTTTATCATAAGGAAAATGGGAAACATTTGAAGCTTTTAATCAGGAAGAGATTTGTGCCTTAGAATAATCCCTCTTGCTTCAGACTAGAAAATGAATCAGAAGTGGGCAAGGTTGGAGCCAGAGTGACCACTTATGAATTGCTCATTAGCATTCCTAAAGGTGGTCATGGCCTAGAGCTGGATTGTGGAAGCTGGAATGGAGAAAATGAACACTTGTGAACTATTTTTAATATGTAAGCTCAATGAAGCATCAAATTGGCTATAGGGTGTGAGGCAAAATGGAAGAGTCATACATCCCACCTAGGAAGGTCCTTGTCATTATTTTTGACAAGCAGGGGCACACAATCGTCAAGGAATCATTTTCTTTTTCTGCAGTTCCTCAGTTATGACAATGGGTAGTTGTTAATTTATGGAACAACACTGGTATTTTTAAAAGTTTTACTCAAAATGAAGCTCCAGCCCTTCATGCTCTTTCAGTTAGTTGCATCTCTAAGGTTCACTATTGAATGCTTTCTTGCACAATGCACTATTCTAGGTATTTGGGATATAATATTGAATGAGAATATATCCCTGTCTTTGTGGAACCTATATTCTAGCTGTGCGGTGAAGGGAAGGCAGAAGATAGAAATTAAGCATAATATGAAAGTAAGTGATATAAAATGGCAGAAAGTGAAGAGTATTTGATTAAACAGAAATGTGGAGCAGGGTAAGAAAGTTCAGAAGTGATGCTGAGCAGGATTGTAGAATTAAATATGGTGGTTATAGACAGACCCATTTAAGCAGTAACACTTGAACAAAATCTTGGGGAGATGGAAATGCTAGCAGTGGTGACTTTATTCCTGTCATTGAGATCAAATGTCTTCTCCCATGGTATACTTGTCTCAACTATATTTCTATAGTCATCGTGCTGTGTGACAAAGTCAAAATTCTTTCCTCACTTTCCCAGTTTTCCGTGACATATTGGGAAGATGGGGTTAAGTGCACTTTCTCAGTTTTTCTGATGTTCTGAGCACCCCTTTGACAACAGAACTGCCCCAGAGAGTCACAAATGCCTCTTTCCTTTTCTGTGTTTCCCATTGGACTGAAAACTCCTCAGGGATTTTGACTGTCCCATTTAAATTTGTATTTGTATTTGTGCCTGGCATACATATTTGTTGAAGGTACCCAGCAAATATGCCTTTAAAGAATTGATGAATAGAGTATTCTAAGGAGTTTCTCACTGATAAGTAATGCCAAGATTTGAAATGAACTCTAATCATAAGATTTGATATGAAGTGATAAGTTGTCTGATTTCATTATCATCTCTGTGTCCCCTTCGTTTTTGTCACTTCTGTATAAGCAGCTATGAAACTGCAGATCAGAAACAGTATTCAAGTCTATGCCTGTGTGTAAAAAGCCCACTGTTGTGTGTGTTTGTGTTTTAAAACTAATACGAGGGGTGCCTGGATGGCTCAGTCGTTAAGCATCTGCCTTCAGCTCAGGGCATGATCCCAGAGTCCTGGGATCAAGCCCCACATCAGGCTCCTCCACTAGGACCCTGCTTCTTCCTCTCCCACTCCCTCTGCCTGTGTTCCCTCTCTCACTGGCTGTCTCTCTCTGTCAGAGAAATAAATAAAATCTTAAAAAAAAAAAACTAATACTAGATGCACAGTTTCTTCGGCAAGAAAAAAAGAAGTGAAATAGTTTTGTCTGGGTACCAAAGTGCTAGACACCTTATCAATGCTTAGTTAGATAGAGCAACCAGAAGTTAGAAGCATTTCAAAACATTTTTTTTGAGAGAGAGAGAGCATTCATGAGTGGGGAGGCAAGGGCAGAGGGAGAGGGAGAGAGAGAGAGAATTTTAAGCAGGCTCTGTGCCAGTGTGGAGCCTGACATGGGGCTTGATCTCATGACCCNCGAAGTGATAAGTTGTCTGATTTCATTATCATCTCTGTGTCCCCTTCGTTTTTGTCACTTCTGTATAAGCAGCTATGAAACTGCAGATCAGAAACAGTATTCAAGTCTATGCCTGTGTGTAAAAAGCCCACTGTTGTGTGTGTTTGTGTTTTAAAACTAATACGAGGGGTGCCTGGGTGGCTCAGTCGTTAAGCATCTGCCTTCAGCTCAGGGCATGATCCCAGAGTCCTGGGATCAAGCCCCACATCAGGCTCCTCCACTAGGACCCTGCTTCTTCCTCTCCCACTCCCTCTGCCTGTGTTCCCTCTCTCACTGGCTGTCTCTCTCTGTCAGAGAAATAAATAAAATCTTAAAAAAAAAAAACTAATACTAGATGCACAGTTTCTTCGGCAAGAAAAAAAGAAGTGAAATAGTTTTGTCTGGGTACCAAAGTGCTAGACACCTTATCAATGCTTAGTTAGATAGAGCAACCAGAAGTTAGAAGCATTTCAAAACATTTTTTTTGAGAGAGAGAGAGCATTCATGAGTGGGGAGGCAAGGGCAGAGGGAGAGGGAGAGAGAGAGAGAATTTTAAGCAGGCTCTGTGCCAGTGTGGAGCCTGACATGGGGCTTGATCTCATGACCCTGAGGGCATGACCGTAGCCAAAATAAAAATTCAGATACTAAACTGACTGAGGCACCCAGGAGCCCCCACAGACATTTAAAACTAAAGTAGACAGTGATGTTTTTGTTTATTTATTTTGTGTCTTCTTTTTGAAGGGGAGAGAAAGGAGTAAAACAATGACTGAAATGCCTGAACTACTTAGGGCATATAGGGTTCATCTTTGTGCTTTGACCTTCAAAGATAGAAATTTAATGATGCTATCAAATGACAAAACCCACACACATACACCCAAGCACACAAGTACTAACGAGGACTGGGGAGGAAAATGTAAAGACAGGACAACTTGAATGAAGGCTGCCACAAATACATACACTAAGCAGAGCAATTGGCTGAATGTGGATCTGTTAACAGANACTAGGACCCTGCTTCTTCCTCTCCCACTCCCTCTGCCTGTGTTCCCTCTCTCACTGGCTGTCTCTCTCTGTCAGAGAAATAAATAAAATCTTAAAAAAAAAAAACTAATACTAGATGCACAGTTTCTTCGGCAAGAAAAAAAGAAGTGAAATAGTTTTGTCTGGGTACCAAAGTGCTAGACACCTTATCAATGCTTAGTTAGATAGAGCAACCAGAAGTTAGAAGCATTTCAAAACATTTTTTTTGAGAGAGAGAGAGCATTCATGAGTGGGGAGGCAAGGGCAGAGGGAGAGGGAGAGAGAGAGAGAATTTTAAGCAGGCTCTGTGCCAGTGTGGAGCCTGACATGGGGCTTGATCTCATGACCCTGAGGGCATGACCGTAGCCAAAATAAAAATTCAGATACTAAACTGACTGAGGCACCCAGGAGCCCCCACAGACATTTAAAACTAAAGTAGACAGTGATGTTTTTGTTTATTTATTTTGTGTCTTCTTTTTGAAGGGGAGAGAAAGGAGTAAAACAATGACTGAAATGCCTGAACTACTTAGGGCATATAGGGTTCATCTTTGTGCTTTGACCTTCAAAGATAGAAATTTAATGATGCTATCAAATGACAAAACCCACACACATACACCCAAGCACACAAGTACTAACGAGGACTGGGGAGGAAAATGTAAAGACAGGACAACTTGAATGAAGGCTGCCACAAGTACATACACTAAGCAGAGCAATTGGCTGAATGTGGATCTGTTAACAGAGCATTTTACAGGTCTTGAGAAAGTGTGCCTGAAACATCCATGAGAGGCCAAGAAAACATTTCTCTTGGAGGAGGAGATTGTATGCCCTGAGCACCCCTAGTCTTGTCAGAGTTTCAAAGGAATGAAAGAAGTATGGATGAATGAAGGAAAATCTTGGAGTTCCGCATAAAATAATTCTTCTGAGTAATTGTCTGAGGAATTAGTTCCAAGACTAATGGTGGAATATTGGTTCTTGGTATCTTAATGGAGTTTCCACATCAACACTGTTTCAGCAATCAAGATATCCATTCATTCAGTCGAGTAGTCTTCACCGACTGTTCTGTATTACCAGGCACTAGAAACTGGGAAATAGGGAGATGCATAAGACATGTTCTTGTCTTCTTGGAACTCATAGTAAACCAATGAATTACAATATAATGTACAAAATGGCAGGATGTGAGTATGAACATAGTGCTTTGGGATCACCAGAAGTGGTAACCATCTTTGGCTGTGGGATCCAGGGAAGACTTCAGGGAGGGAGAAGTACATTGATCTGTGTCTTGAAGGAGTGGGCATTGGCCAAGTAAAAAATGGCAAGAGGGTTGGGAAGGTCATGCTAGATATGACAGTAATGATGTCTTAAGACAAAATGTGTAAGGAAAGTCAGGAAGGGAAAAAGGAGATGATGAAAGAACAATGGAATTTCAGGTCCAAGGGGATGGAAAGTCTGATTGAGGAAGTCTTGTACCATGCAAGGTGTCCGGAGTCTGAAAAGCTTTAGAGGCATTCCCATAATTATCCCAGTACGTGTCATTTATTAAGTACTTAGTTTTCTACGCTGGGCCAGACTTAGACATGAAGGTGGAAGAGGGGATGCAGACATAGGAAAAGGGGGGTACCAGATATTGTGATGCCCACAGCCTGAAGGGTATTTGCAGAAGAGGTGGCACAGGTATAGGATTATCAGTATTGCCCTCATGAATAGGAAGTACATGGGTTAACAAGAACAGAAGGGAAAGCAGAAGGCATTAGTGGGCAGTTTTTAAGAATGAGGTTGGAGTTCGACTCCTGTGAGATGTAAAATTCTAACCCCTTAGCCCTGACAGGGGAATAAGTTCCTGTTCCTTTTAAAAGATCAGTCCCTAGCATCTGGTACCTGACTATTAGGACTCTTCAACCCTAATGGGGCCAGAGGGTAGTGAAGGTAAGAAAACTATGACCAATAAATGGAAAATTCTCTGATCCTCCCATTGGCATATTGTATTCTTTGCTACAGATCACAAGCTTTATGCCTCCCAATAGTGTCAAGAACCAGTCTTGTATGTTGTGTCCCCACCTTTCTCCCTCCCATTTCCCCAGAAGGAAGGTGGAAGGATGGAAATAATTTAGAACCGTTCTTCTTCCACTGTGGTCAGAGGACTGTGGGAATGCTATGGAATTTTGAATTGTTTTCTTCCTTCAAAGATACCTTGAAAAAAATGATTTTACCAGTTAAATAGAAAATGATCATTTTTTGACTGACAAATTAAAAGTATGTGCATGAAATGAGTTTTTTTTTCTTTTTTTAAAATTTAAATTCAGTTAGCCAATGTATGGTACCTCTTTAGTTTTTGATATAATGTTCAATGATCATTAGTTGCATATAACACCTAGTGCTCATCACATCATGTGTCCTCCTTATTTCCCATCACCGAGTAACCCCATCCTGCCACCCACTTCCCTTTCCGCAACCCTCCATTTGTTTCCCAGAATCAAGAGTCTCATATGGTTTGTCTCTCTCTCTTCTTTCTTCCCCTTCAGTTTGCCCTCCCTTCTCCTATTGTCCTCTGCACTATTCCTTATGTTCCACATATGAGTGAAACCATATGATAACTGTCTTTCTTTGATAGACTTTTTTTTGAAGATTTATTTATTTGAGAGAGAGAGTGGGTGTGTGTGCACATGAGCAGGGGAGAGGGGCAGAGAGAGAGGAAGAGAGAAAATCAAGCAGACTGACCTGAGTACAGAGCCTGACTCGGGGCTCTATCTCACAACCCTGAAATCAGACATGAGCTGAAACCAAGCATCAGATGCTTTAACCTGCTGTGCCACCCAGGCATTCTGTGAAATGACTGTTCTTAAGTCAGAATTTTTAAAACTCAAGTCCATAGATTCTGAGGATCCTAAAATAAATAAATCCATGGGTATCAGAAATAATTTTTTCCCTTAAAAGAGAAGTCAGCAAACTATGGCCCACAGGCTACATCCCACTCTCTACCTGCTTTTATAAGTTCAGTTTTACTGGAGCTTAACTAGAACCCAATTCTTTATGTATTTTCTCTGGTTACTTTCTGGCTACAAAGATAGAGTAGTCTCAAGAGAGAATATATAGCCCATGAAGCCTAAGATCTTTACTATTTGACCTTTTATAAACAAATTAGCCTATCCCTGCTTTCAAAGAAGCTTTGTATCACTGAGATTTAAGATATACTGACCCAGGCATCAGATGCTTATCAACTAATTAGGGTTAGAATTATGTAGTTCTGGCATCTGGCATTCTGTGCACAGGCTTTGGACCCTACAGATCTTGTTTCACATCCAGGATCTACCATTTATTAGCCAACTGACCTCTGCTTTTTTACCTGTAAAATGGATGAAATGAGGTATCTACTTCACGCTAAAAGCCCCTGCTTACTCGCCCTACTCAAGTTTGGATATTTGGAAATTGGTTCCTGGACACAGGAGTTTTTCACTTTGAAACAAAGCAAACTGCACTTAACAAAGCCCAATGGCAAGATTTTACTGCTTTTAGTATGCCTGGGGCACATAAAAAGAACTCAAAAATGGTAAATTACAGGTTTATCTCTTACTATTGTTGTCTCCAAGACCTGCCTCTGTTTTGTACAGAAATCCCTTACTACCTGAACTCTCATTACTCAAATATTTACCAAAAGAAACCCACCAGCATATATATGGCAAAATTGCTTGTCACCTATGATTACAGATGATGAGCATCACAATGTTCTGCTGTTGCCTCTCAGTTGTTCTAATAAAATTGCATCTCATTATTTCAACATGTTATGTATTATCCCTGTCTCCCCACATTAAGTGATGATGTCTCCTCAGAAAATGGAAAGCCTGTAAAGAAAGTTGGTAGGTCTGAGATGCTTTGGAAAGTCCATTCACTGGAAGAAAGATTGGAAAGTATAAAGTACAGTTAAGAAAGGTGACTGCATAAAAAATACGTTTATCATAATTTTGTCTACATCTACTATGAATATCTTTTCTTATGTGGGAGGATATAAAAAGTTATTAAAGTACTTTTGGTTTATTTGTGCAGAAATCCTTATTGTACTATAATATGGCTGATTAGTGACATTTAGAGATGTTTGGGGGTTAAAGGACACAACTGTATTATTATTACTGTTATTATTATTAATTTTTAAAAATAAGGGACTATGGGTTCCCGTTATCTGAACATTTGCTATCCAACAGGTTTTTAGGAATGGATTAAATTCAGGTAAAGAGGCAGTCCTACACTATCCTCCAGGGAATTTAAGTCCTATTTTGTTCCCATGTGTGAGCCTCTCCCTTGCTAACCTATCCATGCTGCAAACTTTGCATTTTTTTGCCAATCACCTCCCAAGAACTAGAATCATCATCTATGGTGGTGGGTGGGCCTCTGCTCTCCAGGTGCCAGCTGTTCCTGCCTGTTTGCCTGGGTTTCCTGGCATAGCCTGCTCTTGTATTCTGCTAATTCTTCTCCTTTCTTCTTCCAAATGTGTCTCCTTTGAAGATCTGCATGCCTAGGCAGAAGTCCCATCCTTTAGTCAAGCAAGTTCAAATATGCGTGCTTGCCTGTTCCCAACATTCCCTTTCAATATGTTCCTTCCATGGGTCAGGACATGCTGTGCTCTGCCATGGACTTCTCTGGTGTCCATTGCTTTACTGACCTACCACATGTTGTCTGCTGCCATTCCTTCAAGGTGCAGTTGTTCTGCACATGGATCTGAACTCCCTCACAGGTCTGATACCTGGGCCTGCTTTCCTACCCTCCCTCCTCCCAGGTGATGGTTCTGATTCCAGATCCCTGCTTTCCCAACCATCTACATCACCAGCTGCAATGAACAGAGCAATGCCTAATCAGATTCAGACACAAACCAGGCTACCTTTTTGGGATTTGTTTCCTTCTGCTGTCCTTTGTTGGTTCATTTTAAACTGATTTGTCCAATATGAAATGTTGGATAGAGAATCGAGGTAGCTTGTGGGTAACATGATATGATGTGACTCAAACTCTAATTTCTGTAATTATAAGCCATATGCAATGACCTCAGTCATGGACCCCAATCATACAAAGTCTCTGTGCCATGAGAAGTTTGGAAATCTAACTTTCTGTTTCTACTCACTAGATGTGTGACCTGAGCCTCAGTTTCCTTTTTCATAAAGTAAGGGAGATAAAGCCTACTTTGAAAGGCTGTTACAAAGATGTAAAGAACCTAATACAGTGTCTTGACCCAGTGATTGCACAATGTCAGGTAACTGTGTCTATGCCTTTCACTGGCCCCAGGATTTTTTTCCCCAGCATTTACTTCCTACAACTGCAATTGGCCCCAGATATGCAGAGGTGCCCAGTTATTCTACCTTGGAGTTCCAGAAATGAGACAGTGGAGCACCAACATCTGTCTAAACTAGAGCTTCAGATGTAGTAAAGATCATACCTGTCACCCTTATCTGGGTTCCTTTCCTCCCTTCTATTCTTCCCATTGGTCTCTCTCTTTTGCCAGTGTTGAATGGTCTTATGGCTTGAAGCAAACGCTTTGTTATAGACTTAGCTTTGCAATACCTATTTACCTGTTTCCTGCTTGGCCATCTTACCTTTCCAGCTAGAAAAGATTCCTTTGCCTTTTCACATAGGAAAGAAAGCATGAACTTATAGAAAGAATACCAGAATTAAAGCCAGAAAACAGAAACCAGTACAAGATCTACTCCTTTACCAGTTAAGTGATCCTGGAAAGTAATTTTATTCTCTGCATGTTATTTTCCTTGACTTCCAGATTTTGAAAGTTGAAAAACTCTATACAACTATTTACTAAAAGTTATTTCTCTTAATTGGCTTCAGAGCCTTGCATGGTCCTAAAAAATGGATTGAAACTCAATAACATACTTGTTGGTGGATGAATTGAAGAAAGCTTATGATGTCGTAATTCACCTGAAGTAATTCAAGTTGGATTTCCCAAATTAATGGGTTGACTGGAGATGGAGGCTAATGCATGAGAAATATTTCAAATTCAGGGACCCCTGTCTATTCATCTCAAAGTTTTGTTCCTTTCTTCCCTGTCCACACACACCTTCCTAAAATTGAATGAAGCTGTTAGAAATTTCCTTCTTTCCTTCTCATGGTAGCTGTTCACCACTTGATGTTTTAGCACTCTGAAGACTAAGGAGTTGGGAATGGTTTTCCAAGTGGCATGGACCAAGTAAGCCTTTTCAGTGAGCTCAGTGGGTGAAAATTCCGTCTTCCTTTTGTCTTCGCATGAGAGAGTCCCCAAATGACTGACCTCTCCAGAGAAGCTACACCCCTCTCCCAGAGCCCACGTCATTCCTGTCTAGCTTACAGCTCACTCTGCATCCACTCTGCCTCCTTCCTCATCAGTTCCCCCAATCTTTCTCCACTTACTGCTCCACTGGTGGTCTGGGCTGTGTGGCCCAGATGTTTTCCCCAAGCGATTAGAAGGTTACTTTTCAAGTGTCTTCATAAAGCAGATGTTCCCATTCATACCCCGCCCGCTGCACCCCCAATTGCTGAAATCTTTCTCTGCCCCAGAGAGCACATCATGTTGCTGCTGTGTGTTTGATCAGGAGAGTACAGAGCGGGAACAAGAGAATAGCACACTAACGACTGTTTGGCAGGCGAGCTCCNAAGCTCCTGGGTGTGTGTGTGTGTTCCTTCTCCCTTTGTTCCCATTACAGTTGTGAGCAGATGTTCTCAACTGGCCCATTGGCTGCTCTTTCTCTGGCACCCTTACACCAGTGCTTCATTCCATTCCCCTGCTTGAGCCTAATCACAATTTGCCCAAGACTGTAATATCTTTCTTTGCTTAGATACACCCCCATTCCCTTTACTTCATCTGGAACTTTGCTTGCTCAGCCTGGGAAATCTCTATTAGGTAAAGGAATTTGCTCCTAAGTCTAGAGTTCAGTTACAGGTTTTTCCTTACCCTTTGATTCACTTGAGTCTATTATTTTACCTACCCTCTGTTTCCCTCCCCAATCCACCTTTCCCTCCAAGCTCCAGCCCCACCAAACTATTGCAGATCAGCCATGCTCTCTCTCACCTCTGTGCCTTTATGTGTGCCTTCTCTTCTTTCTGGAGCATCCTTGCTCATCCTTTAGCTCTTGGCTTAAGCATGACTTTCTCTTTGACCTCTGCCTGCCAAGCATAAACTTCCACAGAGCTTCTGTGTTAATTCCAACCCATCCCTTATTTTTCTATACTATAGTTCTTCTTGTTTGTTTATCCATTTTGTCATTAACTTATTTTGCAAATCTGAGAAAGTATGTTTCCACAATATCAAACAAGAGGGTTAGATTCCCCTCTCTCTACCTTCTTTTGACAGTGTTCTTTGAGCATCTAGTCTGTGTTAAATACTCTGTTACATCTTGAAGCCAGGAATTGTCTTTGCCCTCAACTAGGCAAGTCCTATATACAGACTTCCGAAGTAGTATGATGGTATTATACTAGTGAGATATTCAAGATCACATGGAAAACTATGCACAATTAAAGTAACAAACCCTGAAGACAGAACTCAAAAAGAATATGGCAAAGCTTTCTAAGTAAGAATGGTTTAGAGCAGGGATTGGCAAACTACTCTTCACCAGCCAAATGAGAGCCTGCTGCGTGTTTTATAAATAAAGCTTTACTAGAACATAGACATGTCCATTCATTTACATATTATTTATAACTTCCTTCACAATGGCAGAGTTGAGTAGTTGTGGTATGTACTCAAAGTCTAACTACTTACTGTCTGGCTTTTTATAGAGAAAGTATGCTGACCCTTGGTCTAGAGCATGAAAAATAAAAGTGGCCAAGAAAATTTTAGAAAAAATCAAAAAGGGTGAAATTCCTCAAACAGATTTTAAAATGTATTATAGAGCTACTACTATAATCAAAATAATATAATATTGATTTGTCAAAAGGTGAATGGCTCACTGGGAAGATAATAGGAAGTTCAAAATAAATTGTTTATAAAAGAATTTAATATATGATAAAGATGACATTTCAGTCCTATTGGGAACATAATTTATTTAGTAAATAATGTTAGAAAAATAAGCTATTCATTTGGAAAAAATTTTTTTTCACTAGTTTTTTTTTAACATTCCTAACCCACCTCCCCCTCTTCCCAAAATAAGCAATGTATCTTTGTTTTGCAGTCAATACTTATCTCTTTTCTTATCATTGTTTCTTGTTTTTCACTCCTTTCTAGGTTCAATTTTTTATTACTATGTTATAGCTTCTAGCAAATCTTTCTGTTCAGGTGTTTGACTAGTGAATTTTCTGTTTTTACGTGTAAAAAAACCTTTATTTTACCCATAGTCTTGAATGGTAGCTTAGCTAATTATAGAGTTCTGCTCTCAGAAATAATTTTCCTCATCACTTCAAAGACATTATTTCATTGTCTTCTGATAAATTTTAGTGCTGACAAGAAATTTTCCACAGATCTAATTATGGAACTCATTCATTTGTAGAAAAACTATCTTTTGGTTTTCTATCTTTTAATACATTTTCTTTGTCTTTGACAGCAGGCTCCCATAGTGTGTTGAGATGAATACTTTATGTCTTTCTTCAATTTTAGAAAATTCTTAGTCATTATTACTTTGATGACCACCTCTTGCCCATTTCCCCAGTTCTCTCCCTACGGAACTCTTTTAGACATTTGAGTTTCACACTCTTTGTTTCATATATCTTAATAGCATTTACATGTTTTCCAACTCTGGGTGATTTGCTCAGACCTGTTTTCCAATTTGCTAGCACTGTTTTCAGCTGTGTCCACTCTGTATTATTGTTCAACCATCCATTGTGTGGGGGTGTATGTATGTGTGTTTAATTTCAATGACATTTTCCATTTTAAAAATTTCTATGTTTCCAGAGAATGAGAAGACAAGCCATAGGCTGAGAGAAAATATTTGTAAGACATATCATTAAAAACAAAAACTGCTGTTATATAAAATGTACAAAGAACTCTTAAAACTCAACAATAAGAACAAAACAATCTGAGTTAAAAATGAGCAAAAGACCTAAACAGATGTTTCACCAAAGAAGATGTAAAGATAACAAATGATTATGTTATAAGATGCTCCACATCACATATCATCAAGGGAATGTGAATTAAAGCTACAATGAGATGCTTCTATGTAACTATTAGAATGGCCAAAATCCTGGGGCGCCTGGGTGGCTCAGTCATTAAGCGTCTGCCTTCTGCTCAGGGTGTGATCCCAGGGTCCTGGGATCGAGCCCCGCATCGGGCTCCCTGCTCTGCTGGAAGCCTGCTTCTCCCTCTCTCACTCCCCCTGCTTGTGTTCCCTCTCTCTCTGGATGTCTCTCTCTCTGTCAAATAAATAAATGAATAAAATCTTTAAAAAAAATGGCCCAAATCCAGAATACTGACAACACTAAATGTTAGCAAGGATGTGGAGCAACAGAAACTGCATTCACCATCAATGGGAATGAACAACTCTATAGCCACTTTGGGAGACAGTTCAGCAGTTTTGTAGAAAACTAAAAATACTCTTGCTATATAATCTGGCAATTGAATGCCTTGATATTTACCCAAATAAGTTGAAAACTTGAGTCCACACAAAAACCTGCACACAGATATTTATATAAACTTTATTCATAGTTGCCAAAATTTAAAGCAACCAAAATGCCCTTCAGTAGGTGAATAGATAAATAAAATGTGGTACTTTCAGACAATAGGACAGAATGAGAGAAGATATTTGCAAATGTCATTATCTGATAAGGGGTTAGTATCCGAAATACATAAAGAACTTATAAAACTCAACACCCAAGAAATCAATAANAAGAACTTATAAAACTCAACACCCAAGAAATCAATAATCCAATTAAAAATGGGCAGAATCCATGAATAGACATTTTTCCAAAGAAGACATACAGATGGCCAACAGACATATGAAAAGAAGCTCAACATCACTCATAATCAGGGAAATACAGACCAAAACTACAATAAGATATCACCTCATACCTGTCAGAATGGCTAAAATCAACAACACAAGAAACAATAGGTGTTGGTGAGGATTGGAGAAAAGGGGAACCCTCCTGTGCTGTTGATGGGAATACAAACTGGTACAGCCACTTTGGAAAACAGTATGGTGGTTCTTCAAAAAGTTAAAAATGAACTACCTTATGATCCAGCAATTGCACTACAAAGAATATAAAAATACTAATTCTAGGGATACATAACCCTGATGTTTATAGCAGCATTATTTACAATAGTCAACTATGGAAATAGGCCAAATGTCCACTGACTGATGAATGGATAAAGAAGAGGTGATATATATATATATATATATATATGTATATGTATATATATATATATAATTCATCATCATATATCATGATATATATATCATATATATATCATTTAAAAATAAATATTTGAATATTATATATATGTGAGATATATATGTAATAGAATATTATTCAGCCATCAAAAAGAATGAATCTTGCCATTTACAATGCCATGAATAGAGCTAGTGAGTATTATGCTAAGCAAAATAAGTCAGAGAAAGACAAATACCATATGATTTCACACATATGTGGAATTTAAGACACAAAACAAATAAGCATAGGGAAAAAAGAGAGGAACACCAAGAACAAACTCTGAACTATACACAACAAACCTGATGGTTACCAGAGGGGAGTGGGTGGAGGAATGGGTTAAATAGGTGATGGGGATGAAGGAGTGCACTTGCTGTGGTGAGCATCTGGTGATGTGTGGAAGTGCTGAATCACCATATTGTACACCTGAAACTAATATTACACTGTATGTTAACTGACTAGAATTTAAATAAGAACTTAAAAAAAATGAGTCTGGAAGAGACATAGAGAAAACTCAAATGTATATTACTAAGTGAAAGAAGCCATCTGAAAAGGCTACCAACTATATGATTCCAATTATACGACATTCTGGAAAAGGTAAAACTATGGAGACAGTAATAAGAATGATGATTACTAAAAGTTGGGGGAAGGGAGGAATTAATAGGTGAAACACAGAGGATTTGGGGGGCACCAAAACTGTTCTGTATGATACTATAACAGAGAACACATGTCATCATATATTTTTCAAAACCCATGGAATGTACAACAGCAAGAAAGAACTAATTGAAATTATGGGTGATAACAATGTATCATTGATTGTGACAAATGTATCACTCTGGTGCAGGATGTTGATGGTGGGACAGGCTGTGTGGGCAGATGTCCATGGGACAGGAGTTTTTGTTTCACAGAACAAGGGATTTCAAAGTAGGCAGTACAGGGTGGTGCAGCTACTCAGAATGTCACCAATGATCCTGCTCTATTATGTCTTTCTGCTCCACAATTTTTTGTCTTCATTTTCACAATATGGTTGTACACCTCCGAGCATTGTGCATGCTTTCCAGACATAAAAAAGGGTGAAGGTCAAAAGGGTTTTCTTTCAGTGAGGCTTTGTCTTTTTATTGAGGGGGGGAAAAGTTTCCCCAGGAACTTCTGCTTTAATTTCATTGTCTGGGACGCTGTGTCACGTGGCTTGCTACAGCTGCTAGGAAAGCTGGGATAGTGGATATTTCTTTTTCTGGCTTTTGTCGTAAAAGAAAAGTAAAAGTGTGATTCAGAATAGACGTTAAGGAAGCCAATCTACAATATTTTCTACAGCTGTTTTATGCATCATTAGATTTCTTTATTTTTGAAATATTGATTTGTAGGTTCTTTTGGAGTGGGGAGTGTTTTCTTTCTCTGTGCATTCACCCCTCCTTATCCTCCTTATCAATGGCTCCATCTGTTCCCCATCTCCTCACTTAATGAAGTAGGTCTATTAGTAGTAATGGTGCAGGGTTTTGTGCTTGTGGTGTTATTATAGTCTTTACCTATCTAGTCAACAAGTTTGGATGACATTTTTCATTTCTGGTAGTAAAGTTATGTCTATGCCTTCCTCTTCCCTAAGCTTAGTGCACTGGACAGCAGTTGTTTGCAAAGTTTTTAAACAATTCTTATGATAGGAAGACTAGTTTTAATTCTTCATCTGACATGAAGCCTTTCTCTCCCCATCAGCCCACGGGAGCCAAACTTCCAGACTCTGTTATTCTAGACCCAGAGCCCAGTATGTCTGTTTATTATTTAGTGTTTCTGTTCCAGTTCAAGTTCACCAAAATGTTTTTCTTGTGTGTGTTGTTTTTAAATAATAGTTCAGCTATGTCATTTTGGGTTTCTCCTCTTATACTCCGACTAGCATGTCTACATGTTTGAAACACATAGCAGCATGTGAATGCATGAACTGACCGGGCCATCTATAATTTTTTTCCTTGATCGCACATCTTTTTGTATTGTTCTTTATCTGTCTGTGTGTTCAACTAATCTTCATAATACATTTGCAAGATTCTTAAAGGCACGGACAATGGCTTGTGTATCCCACAAGAGGCTTGGTAGAGGCTAGGGCTGAGTAAAGATAGATGTCTGGAAGTACCAATCACTAGAGTTCTGGGTAGTAGAATACTGAGTACATGAGATTTTCCTGTATATATTGAGTGGGAAATTGGAGGAGATGATTTAAGGATCCAAAGATTCGTATTAACTCTGCCCGGGATTTTAAAGAATTGCCAAGATGTCCTAATAATCACCTGGCCTAGAGATTTAAAGAAGCAGCTCTCGAATCAAACAGACCTGAGTTTAAAGTGCAGTTCTGCTATTATTAGCCAACGTGAACTTGGAAAAGTTCCTTAAATTCTCTAAACCTCTGATCCCTTTCCTTAAAAAAAAAAAGAAAAATGGATGTAATAATAGTATTGACCTCATAAGATTGTGACAGAAATAAATGGACAACACAGGTAAAGCTCTTAGCATCGTGCCTGGCATATAGCCAACCAGTTATAGAGGTTACCTGCTATTACCACCTATGAATTTTCTGACCAGGCACAAAAAGGAAAACATTATTCTTGTTTTTATTTTTATTTTTTCATTGATTTTCTAGACTAGAGGTACATTATAACCAAGGTAAACATGGCTAACCCAAATAACCAACACACTAACCTTTTGTTGTAATCTGAGCCCACAGCACATGCCTTCTTTGTACTTTTGATCATTGACTATTAACTTTGTAACAGGATTTTCTGAGAATTGCTATCCAGTTAAGGTCAAATTCTAATAAGTGTTGTGCAATTAACAAGTCCCATGCTTATCAAATTAAGAGGAACAGTTTTAATTTCTTTTAGTCTGTCAGTCATTGTACACTCTCCTCCCCGTTTTACCTTTGCCAATTCTCTGGTTTCTACCACTTTCCATTCTGTGGTCATCCCCTGAAAACATCTGCCTGCCCAACTGAACAAATCTTCACCGCGTAGGAAAATGTTAACTGCACTTAGGCTGAAGATGAACGTATTGCTCCTATTTGTGCTTCCCTTCCGAAGCCCTAACTAATGGCTTCATGCACACTTCATACACTTATATCCGATATGTACAGTAAGTGGCAGGACTTTATTCGACCATGAGATCACCCTGTAATTCTAAGCCACTTAAAGGAGCATTATTATGTAATTTGCCTTTTAGGTATCACAACAGCAATTTACTCAGAAACAGAAATAATCATTTGTTTCCTTTCCTCCCCACTGCAATTCCTGTTATCAAAGAATTACGGTGATTATGAAATAACAAAAGTTATTTCTATCAAGTATGGCAATTAGGTAGGCAATGCAAAATGAATCCTTTGGTGGGACTTGTTCATAGTTAAAATATCTGAAATGTTTTGAATTGATTTTCAGAGTAAAAAAAAATCTAGCTGAACACACCACGAAGAGATAAAATCATTTCTCTCTCTCTCTCTCTCTTTTTTTTTTTTTGACTGGTTTCTGCACATTTGACTTAGTTTGATCCTTTTGATTAGTTTTTGCCACTTAAATGAGATCAGAAAGCCCCATCTTTCCCATTCTACCTGAACTCATTTCCATCCCACCAAACTGTATGATGATTGTCCATGTATGGACTAGATCTTTTAAAATGGTGCTACAGGATTTTTCAGATGTAAGCTTAATTTTCAACCTCTATTACATGTTCAAACGATTTGACTGGAATCAATTTTTCAAGATTGAATATTGCTATCGGTGCTTGGTTTTGCTTGTTTTGTTTACTGATTAAGTAAATATCAACTTTTAACGTACCTCAAAGTCACCCAAGAAATTTGTTTAAAAATGCAAATTCCTGTCCCAGACCTGGAAGTTCAGTAAACCTGGAAGCACCCCCAAGTGACTTTAATGCCTTTGCTCTTTGGGCAAGACTTTGAAAAAAAACATTTTGGATGGTGAAGGCATGAAATAGCAACTGGCCTGTGACAACACCCTTCTTAATGGAAGAAAGAACTTAAGTTCTTCTGTAAAGGACTAGCTAGTAAATATTTTAGTGGGCCATTATACTCATCTCTGCTGCTGCAGTGGGAAAGCAGCCACCAATAATATGTAAATGAGCGGGCACGGGTATGGGCTGCTAAAACTTTATTTATGGGTACTGAAGTTTGAATTTCATATAATTCTCATGTATCACAAAATATTATCTTTTTTTATTATTTTTCAGCTATTTAAAAATGGAAAGACCGTTCTTAGCTCTAAGGCTTGTTCAAACACAGTAATGAGCCAATTTGGCCTGTGGACGGTAGTTTGTCAACCTCTGTTCTAGAGAAAGGGAGAGTCCTCCTCCTATTCAAGGCTAGTCCTTCCACTCAATCTAGACCCTATCTCTTCCTTCTTCTTCTGAGGTCTCACTAAATCTGCCATACCCTTTCTCTCCTGCTCCTTTTTGTCCTCCTCACTCCTGGCTTCTCCTTAGAATACACACCTATCTCATTCTGAACTGAACTACGTTGTCCCTATATCATCCTGCTTCCTACTTTCTGTCTCTCTTCTCATCTAACGCTAGAAGAGCAGTGTTGAGACCCAGGTGTTGCAGACTGGAAACCTGTGGACAAGTCTGGCCTTCAGNGAGTCCTCCTCCTATTCAAGGCTAGTCCTTCCACTCAATCTAGACCCTATCTCTTCCTTCTTCTTCTGAGGTCTCACTAAATCTGCCATACCCTTTCTCTCCTGCTCCTTTTTGTCCTCCTCACTCCTGGCTTCTCCTTAGAATACACACCTATCTCATTCTGAACTGAACTACGTTGTCCCTATATCATCCTGCTTCCTACTTTGTCTCTCTTCTCATCTAACGCTAGAAGAGCAGTGTTGAGACCCAGGTGTTGCAGACTGGAAACCTGTGGACAAGTCTGGCCTTCATATTTGTCNCTGGCCTTCAGATTTGTCATTTGACCAGTGCAGTCTCAAGCTCCACTGTTTAAAAAACAAGATTGGAAGCCAGTGACATCATTGAGAAATGGAAAAAATTCAGTTAAGAATCCAGATTTCTACTTTTTTTTTTAATTTGGAGATTGGGAAACTGAGGTCACATCCTTTTGAGTTAGACAAGTGTTCTCCACTCTGCCATGGTCCACACTACTTTCTATCATCTCCAGGATGATTTATTCTTGTACTTAATCTGTGACTTTCTGGACACTTCAACCTGTGGTCTTTGCCATGGCCAACCAGCTTGAGTTAAAATGACTCCTGTCTACCTTTCCTACCTCACCTGCAAACCCCTTCTCCCTGTTAACGATTCCCAGCCACACTATCTTCTTTGTTACTCTAGTACCCCAAGCTCATTCCTGCTTCAGAATCTGTATTTACTGTTTGCCCTTGGCCTAGAATATTCTTTCCTACATATTTGCATGGTTGACTTCTTATTATTCAGGGATGAGTTTAAATGTCATCTCCTCAGAGAAGTCTTCCATGATCCCCCCACTCACTCACTTTGCTACTACTCTTTGCTCCATTTCCCTGTCTTGTTTTCTTCATTTTCAAATAATCACCTAGATTTTGTTTGTTTGTTTGTTTGTTTTACTAGTTTGTCTGTTGTTCTCCACATCACTACTGAAAATTCCCATGTCTATTATATTACTTGGTGCCTGTAGGTCTGGATACATATTACTGGATAAACTACCATAGTTTATCTATTTAGCCTACCTATTTGACCCAAGTGAGTATTTAGATCCCTGATCCTTGGTCTTTATTCACCATAACTACCTTCTTACCTCCATTTATTCCTTGGCTCACCACACTGTAGTATAATAATAATTCTACTGCAATGCTTCTTGCCAAGGTCACCAGTGACCTCCAAATTGCCTCATCTCTCAGTCCTTTTCTTCCTGGGCATCTATCTTGATTATCTCCTTGTCCTCTCTAACATCTTCCTAGACTCCATTCTCAACCCTACCCCTTACATTCTGTACACTCTCACAGAATAATTGTGTCTAATTTCATAGTTTCAACTATCATTTATATGAGTCACTTCCAAATTCATTTCTTCAGTCCAATATCTTCCTGGAGTTTCTTTTTTTTTTTAGTCATCAAATAACTGAGTTTATTTATTTTTACCATCATAATTTAGTTGAAGATAAAATAGTTTTTATGTATTTTTTATTTTTTTAATGTTTTTTATTATATTATGTTAGTCACCATACAGTACATCCCTGGTTTCTGATGTAAAGTTGGATGATTCATTAGTTGCGTATAACACCCAGTGCACCATGCAATACGTGCCCTCCTTACCACCCATCACCAGTCTATCCCATTCCTACAGCCCCCTCTCCTCTGAAGCCCTCAATTTGTTTCTCAGAGTCCATAGTCTCTCATGCTTCATTCCCCCTTCTGATTACCCC
>NC_048232.1:71668553-71668680 GCF_002007445.2 Ailuropoda melanoleuca
TTTATAGGGATCTTAGGGATGTAGGCTTCTTGATTTTTCAGCCTGCCTTCTGGGGGAGGGGCCTGCCATGCCGATACTCAGGCAACCCTTTTTGGTTAGAGTCTCCATGTCCCCTGAAAGGGGGCAT
>NC_048232.1:71668871-71688653 GCF_002007445.2 Ailuropoda melanoleuca
GGGGGAGGGGCCTGCCATGCCGATACTCAGGCAACCCTTTTTGGTTAGAGTCTCCATGTCCCCTGAAAGGGGGCATGGGGATGGGCACACTGTGAGCCGGTCTTTCCAGGCTTTTGTTCTCTGGCGGCTTTCCCTGGTGGTTTGCTGTGCCTCTTCTGAGAGTCAGAGTAGCAGTCGCCGAATCTCAGCCTCTGTCACAGAACAGAGGGATTGTGGCCCATTCTCCACTGATGTTCTGGCCACTTTAACTCTGTTTCTGTTGGTGCTGCTCAACCCTGCATCATCCAGGGATATGTGCCCCACATCCCGNTTCTCCACTGATGTTCTGGCCACTTTAACTCTGTTTCTGTTGGTGCTGCTCAACCCTGCAGCATCCAGGGATGTGTGCCCCACATCCCGCGTCCCAGCCCTCACTTCCAGGGCCAGCGCGTCTCTGTCCTTTGTGTTTCTAACACCGCCAGCCGCCAGCCGCCCCTGCACATGCTCCTGGAGCTCCTGGTCTCAGTTTGGTTCCAGTGAGCNGCCCTCACTTCCAGGGCCAGCGCGTCTCTGTCCTTTGTGTTTCTAACACCGCCAGCTGCCAGCCGCCCCCGCACACGCTCCTGGAGCTCCTGGTCTCGGTTTGGTTCCAGTGAGTGCACCGGAGCTCCGTTTCAGTCTGGTCGCTTGTGTTCCCTGGCTCACAGTTTCAGTCTGCTTTCTCACGGGTGCCGGTCCAGGAGTCCGCCCACTCCCCGTGCAGGTGGCTACTGCTTCCCGGCACCTGAATGCCGTGGCTCCCTCCCCCTTCCCTTTATCTTCTNTCTCACGGGTGCCGGTCCAGGAGTCCGCCCACTCCCCGTGCAGGTGGCTACTGCTTCCCGGCACCTGAATGCGGCGGCTCCCTCCCCCTTCCCTTTATCTTCTGATATCTG
This sequence comes from Ailuropoda melanoleuca, assembly GCF_002007445.2. NCBI lineage: Eukaryota > Metazoa > Chordata > Mammalia > Carnivora > Ursidae > Ailuropoda > Ailuropoda melanoleuca. The sequence continues at coordinate 71,669,786 of NC_048232.1, forward strand.
TGCGCGGTTTCACTGCTCCCCGCTTCGTACCTCAATACTCAGCACTGGAGATGTTCATTTGTAGAGATCCAGATGTATCTTCCTGCGTCTCGGGCTGATTATGTGGATGTTCTGGCTGGTCTGGTACCTATCCCACTCAACTCAGGGGACCGGCTGAAAAAGGGGTCCCCTACTCCTCCNCCTCAATACTCAGCACTGGAGATGTTCATTTGTAGAGATCCAGATGTATCTTCCTGCGTCTCGGGCTGATTCCGTGGATGTTCTGGCTGGTCTGGTACCTATCCCACTCAACTCTGGGGACCGGCTGAAAAAGGGTCCCCTACTCCTCTGCCAATCTTAACTCTCCTGGAGTTTCAATATGCAATATCCAGACCTCTGTTAAGGGTCACCATGTGGGTGTTCTACAATAATCTCAACCTAAATTGAACTTATCATCTGTCTTAAATTGGTTTCCTTGGAATATAGACTCTTAGATGGAGATTTGAATGCAGGAAATATACTGGGAAGCACTCTTGACAACAGACCCCCATAAGAGGGATTGAAGGAAGCAGGATTGGGTAGAAGAACTTGAACTAAAATATATTTGCAACAAAGACTTAAGGTGTAGGAAGTCTGAATTGAGGGAATGGAGATAGACTTTTGTATCCTTGCATTGGCCAGCCATTTAAGGCAGGTTCTTCCCTAGGGAAGAATATATAGGGCTGAGGCAGCTTGTTTAGCAGATGATAACTCCTAGGGAGAGATGACTCTGTGGACTATCAGCAGATAATGCTCCCCCCAAATGTAGAAATGAATGTCTCAGTACCGAAAGGAAGATCTGGGTAGCTTAACATATATTATACCTCTTGAGATACTGGAAGCTTTCACTTCTTCTAATAAATTCTCCTCATGTGGGAATAGCCTCTCCCAAGACTGTGATTTGCCCTTATCCTGGTGAAACTTACAAAAGGAAGATTAGTGGGATTAAAATTATAAACCCCTCTGCTCAGCTGATCTCGGCACTACAATTCACACTTACCATCCCCTTCTACTATCCACTCTGAATTCCCCTCATTTAGCACTTTCACTAGTCTAGGTGGCTTATCTGGAAGAGTGACTCAGACCACCCTCCCTGAGGGGTCTGATCCTCTCATCACAATGTTCTTGTCAGGCTTTGGCTATTTTCTCGATCCATTTAGTGACAAAATTGGATAGGGGAGTACCAAGATGTACACCACTGGATCACCTGGGTGCCAGATTGATTCTTCCTTGTCCCACTGTATAATTATAGCTCTACCTGTTCTTTATAAACATGATAATTACCCCTGATAGTATGCTGTCTCCTTTCTTTGACTGTAGTTCTCTTGGTACAAGGAGATTAAAGAGAGTAGGTGGCAGCCATAACCTAAAGTTTAATGGAATTCAAGCTGTGCCTCCTTGTATGAGCTTTGTGATTGTGGGAACAGACTCCTGTAGACCTAAGGAACCTACAATTGGAATGTCTGAGAGTACAAATTCCTGAGGGGGTCAGTGAGAATGATAGTAAGAAGGACCACTCTTTCCTTCACATCTTGGTTCCTGAGCCCATGTATTCTACCTGTTGGAAATTTAGTGCCATTTAATTAATTTTCATTTAGGGTGGACATTACGTCCTGAAGGATAGCAGTCCATCCTTACAGGTATCATCTCCAAGCTGGTATTTCAATTGCACCTTCAAAAGGCCTTCAGTATTAAGCCAGCACTGTCTAAGTGTTGGAGTATGTAAAAGAACTAGTGGATCCCATGGTCATGTGCCTTGGCCATATCTGAACTAATGTTAGTAATATTAGTAGATCAAATATTCTTTAAGCCCTCTGATAGTGGTGCTGACATGCTCTGTGGTCTGCAAAAGTAAACCTATACATGGGTGATGTGTCAGTTCTGGTCAAAATAAATTGTTGCCCCTTCCCCAGTGAGAGAAGTCTAATGTAGCAACTTGCCACCATGTGACTGGTTGTTCTCCTCAAGGGACAATGTTACATTGGGGTTTTAATGTTGAATCTCTGTTGTTGGCAGATTGGGCTTTTGGCAATGATGACAGATAGTCAGCCTAAGCATGTAAACCCATGCTGTTAGTTTATGCATAGCTTCTATACCTGCCATCATGGCTACTCTAGTCATGTGTTTATTGTACCATCACTGGAGTGGCCAATAACTAATGTCAACTGCTGAGTCATTCTGTTTAATTGGTTATTTAGTACCTCTGTGGATACTCTCTGATAGGCCTTTAGATATGATACAAATTATTCATATTTTGTGCTTACTTTCACAAATCAATCTATATTGATTAATCCATCAATCTTCTTATCCAAAACTTCTTTTTTTTTTTAATCTCCCAGATTTTTTTTTTTTAGACCTTGGACCAACCAGAAAATCCATTTACCACTATCCATGAATCCATAGTCTCAAGTCACCTCTCTTTCCATACAAGTTGGATGCTCAGATGCAACACCTGAGGTTCTATCTGTTGGGAGGATTTTCGCTCACCACTGTCTTTTAGGGCTACTCCTGAGTGGAGCTATAATACAGCATACAGTTTGCACCACTATACTGAGTTGACCTATCCAGGAACTTAGTTGGGCATTTTGACATTTTTTTCCTCCATCACTCGATCAAAAGGAACTCTCATGAAGGCATAGTGTGAGCTGAGCAAGATCCAATAGTGAAGTTGATGATGGGCATTCCTGGGGAGAGTCTTAGACTGAGCCATCAGCAGCCACACTCCCAGCAAGTTGGAGAATGAGAATATAAATCCTGGACAGTATAAAATAGCTTCACTATACCATCATTCTCACCAAACCTGCTCCTCCCTCATCCTTTTTCTTCTGGGGACACCATCATTCATTTATTCAATTAAATTGTGAAGTGTACGTGATTCTTGACTCCTTCCCCATAACTTTTGCCCCTCCTTCCAATTGTATCCAATCACAAATTGTTGATGGGTACCTTTCTAAATATTTATAGACTCTGTCCTCTCCTCACTGTCTTTGCTTTAAGCAGCTGGAATGTACACAACTGAACTTCAGAAAAACCACTCCAGTCTCAATGTAGAAAGTGGGTTAATGAGGACAAGACTGGCAATAGGAAAAAATTTAGAAGGTTAGTGCAAGGAGAGAAATATTAGAAGATTGAAGATTATCTTAGGTTGGAATGTAGAAAACTGGCTAAAATCTAGAAATATTAATAAGGCAGATTTGAAAACTTGGAGGTGAGTGGCAAAGGAATGCACAATGACTTCTGGGTATCAACTTGAACAAGGTGGAAAAGGAAAATGACACCTATTAATTTCTAGGCTCTGTGCTAATTATTTACATATAAGATCATCTGGAACCTAGAAGACCTGTATTGCTTATATTTCACTTATTTTAGGACTTAACTGGTTTGGCTTTGGATCTCTGCATCTAGCTCTCTTTATCTGGAAAAAAGAAAAAGAATGTTCAATTTGTCTGTGAATAAATACCAATCTTGCAGATAGCATTCTTTAGTCATAAGACATTTTGATTTTTCTCATTTATTCTGTGTCTGTAGGCATGCAACAATTATTTGCTGAACTGAATTAAACCATTTTTTAGAATTAAACCATTGTTTAACTAAACTATTAAGTAATTATTTACTAACTGAGACTGAACCATATATGGTTGCTGGAAATAGAGTTGGGCAATGGGACCAGGGTAACATTTGGTTCATATTCATCTCCACCTTCCACCATGTTTTCTGGGTTGGAATAAACTCTGAAAGTCTAGGGTGGAATCTTAATAACAACAAAACAAACACTTGGATTGCTTGGAAATCAGCTTGGATAATTCATCATTGTAGGGAACATAGTCAGGACAGGCAAAGGGAAATGGAATTTGTCACCAACAATTCCTAATACTCATCCTTAGCTTAATAGCACTGCTTTAGTAGAGCAATGGAATGTTAGAATTGGAAAGGGCCTTAGAGACCATAAAATCCAATCTCTTCCTCTTACAAATGAGGACTGTGAGACCTGGTAAGGCTGTGCAAAATTACCCAATGTTTCACATCTAATCAGTGATAGGGGGGACCCAGAAGCCAGTGCTCTGTCTAGGTCAGAAAGCATAAATTGTGTGCCTAATATATTTCAGACACTGATTGCAAAAATCAATCTCCTGACCTCTAGTCTTCTGTCTGATGGGAGACAGACGTATAATCAGATTTTCATACCATGAATTAAGTGATAGAATACAGATCCCATCATAGCTAATTGCTACCATTTTTTGAGCACTTGCTATGATCAGGATTTTGCTGATAACTTTCTATTGCTTAGTTCATTTAATTGTCTTTTAAATGGTTTTATCTATTAATTCCTTTCCATTTCCATGCTGTGAATAAGACTGGAAATACACATTGGAAAGATCTCTTCAAATGAAAATCCTTGTTCAGATTGTTCACCTTTACCCCAAGTTTAGAGACATGTGCTGCCCAGACCATTGAAGATTACCACACTCTTCTCCTACTGTGGATAGGGGCATAAGGGAATAATAAACAACTCTGGGAACCTTAAAAGGACCAGTACTAGGGGAAATCTCTGTGATAATCCAGCAGATGGAGGGGAAGCTCTCCATGTTTATGATTTCTTTGGGGCTCATATAGGAGTGTTATAAGACCATAAGTTTGTACTTAAAGGTGGTAAAGGGCCTTTTATGTTTTACAAGGCACACAGCAGAGTATCGGTTGGAGTTTCTGACACCTAAGCCATGAACACAACTTTACTGCTTCATAGGGATTGACTGATGAAAACCTATGACAACAACAATTTACATTTTGACAGTTCCCTAAATACATCATATTCATGTCCTAAAATGCTTCACAGGAAGGTGGGACAATTGGCTGTTAAAATCAAGGAATTTCAATGAAAACAGAAAAAAAAAGTCAAATTTTCTTTGAGATTTTTACTGATCCACATGGGGAAAATGTTTTCCTGTACCCTCAACCACTCCAGTGGACTGATGTCATCTCAAACAAGAAGGGCTCAAGGGGTTACTACACAACAGTTTGCATATTTTTAACACTATTTCCCAAAACTTTTGCTACCAACCTTACAAATATATGACATAATTAGATAATAAGATGAGCATCTTTAAGAACTCTGTAACCTTTCCCCTTCTCTGCTTGATCTTTTATTGTTGATCATTTATTATTTGCCAAACACTGTTCTAGGCCCTGGGGAAAAACAAAGAGGAATAGTCATAGCTCATAACTTGAAAGGGCTCACATTCTAATTGCAAAGATGAGTGGGTGTAGAAAAAAATAAATACAATTCTGGTATTTATATACAAATAAATAATTCTGGTACTGAGTAAAGTACTGAAGAAGAGAAAATAGGTAATGAAGTGGAGAGAAGTTTGGCTATATACGTGTGGTGTAACTGCAGGGGGACATATTTTCACTAAAATTATTACGGAAGACCTTTCAGTAATCGAGAAAGATGAAGAGAAAGGCATGGCTTTACAGAGATTTGGGGCAGAGTAGTCCAAATAGAAGAAAGAGAAAGCACAAGAGCCCTGAGACAAGAAGCAGGAAAGCATTCTTTGATTTTTAATGTTATGGTGTTGTATCCCTTTTCAACAGTAAGTATTTTGAAGGCCTAAAGATTTATTTTAGTATAAATGTGATCTCCAGAAAGAACTCATACGTAAGTAGAAAGAAAACCAGAGTAGATGAACAGTAGTAATGGGGGATGGGAAGGTGGATGGGACCCAAGTGAAATGAGAAGAAAAGAAGCCAAAAGCTACATCATATAGGATCTTGAAGACTATCTAAGGACTTAAGATTTTACTCTAATTTCACCGAGAAGCTGTTGGGGAGCTTGAGCAAGGAAGACACAGTCCGAATTGTTTCACAGAATCACATGTACTTGGTGTCCCCATAGCCCTTTGCACAAGCCTCTCTTGGGAACCAACCAGTTGTGTTATAATTAGTGATATGTTTGCTTGCATATCTCCATGTAAATTTATAAGTCATTACAAAAGAAAGATTGTGTTTTATCCATCTCCCAATCCATCTCCTTTTTTATCCAACCTCCCCCAACACTTAGCAGTGGGACTGATTCATAGTAAATGCTCAGTAATGTCTTAAAGTAATAAATGCATGAGTGAGTGAGTGAATGAATGAATGAATGAATGAAGTGGCTCTGTGCTCAGTATTCTACAGACATAATCTCTATAGCTGATTTTAATGTACATGCTTTGTAGATAGTCCTAGATTGAGGGAAGTTTTTTATTAACTCATTAATTTAATTCATGCGTAATGAGAACGTGATTTATGCAAGTAGATAGGTATGTATGTTTTATAAAGATATAATTTTGATTACATTGTTTATTTTTTTTGGTGTTGAGTTGTCTAAGTTCTTTATAAACTTTGGATATTAGCCCCTTATCAGATACATTATTTGCAAATATCTTCTCCCATTCAGTAGGTTGCTTTTTTATTTTGTTGACAGTTTCCTTTGCTGTGCCAAAGCTTTTTATTTTTATATAGTCCCAACAATTTGTTTTCACTTCTGTTTCCCTTCCTTAGGAGACATATCTAGAAAAATGTTGCTATGGCTGATATCAAATAAATTACTGCCGATGTTCTCTTTTAAGATTTATATGATTTCAGGTCTCACATTTAGGTCCTTAATCCATTTTGAGTTTATTTTTGTGTATGGTGTAAAAAAGTGGTCCAGCTTCATTATTTTGCATGTAGCTTTCCAGTTTTCCTAGCACCCTTTACTGAAAAGACTGCCTTTCCCCCATTGCATATTCTTGCCTCCTTTGTCATAGATTAATTGACGATGTGAGTGTGGGTTTATTTCTGGGCTCTTAATTCTGTTCCATTGATCTCTGTGTTTATTTTGTACCAGTACCATACTGCTTTGATGAGTAGAGCTTTGTAGTGTATCTTGAAATCTAGAATTGTGATACCTTCATCTTTGCTTTACTTTCTCAGGATGGCTTATAATTCTGAAAGAAGACACACAGATGACCAACAGACACATGAAAAGATGCTCAACATCACTCATCGTCAGGGAAATGCAAATCAAAACCACAATGAAATATCGCCTTACATCTATCAGAATGGCTAAAATAAAAAATGACAAGAAGTAACACGTGTTGGTGAGGATGTAGAGAAAAAGAACCTTTCGTGCACTGTTGATGGGAATGTAAATTGGTATAATCACCATGGAAAACAATATGGAGATTCCTTTAAAAAAGTAAAAATAGGAATACCATATGATTCTAATAATTCCACTGCTGGGTATTTACCTAAAGAAAATGAAAACACTAATTCAAAAAGATATATGCACCCCTGTGTTTATTGCAGCCGTATTTACAGTACCCAAAAAATGGAAGCAACCTAAGTATCCATCAGGAGATTAATGGGTAAAGAAAATGTATATATACACAATGGAATATTATACCATGATTAAAAAAAAAGTGAGATCTTGCCATTTGTGACAACATTGATAGATCTAGAAGGTATCATGCTAAGTGAAATAAGTCAGACTGAGAAAGACAAATACAATACGATTTCACTCATATGTAGAGTCTAAAAAACAAAACAAATGAAGAAACAGACAAACAAGAAGCAGAACCAGACCTATAAATACAGAGAACAACCTGATGGTTGCAAGAGGGATGGGGATGGGTGAAGGAAGGAGGAACAGACTTCCAGTTACAGAATTAATAAATCGTGGGAGTAGAAGGTACAGAATAAGGAATATAGTCAATGGTATTGTAATAGTGTTACATGGTGACAGACGGTAGTTACAGTTGTGAGCGTGGCATAACAAAGCACTACATTGTACACCTAAAATAAACATAACATTGCATGTCAACTATACTCAAAAAAATTTTTTTAAATAAAGATATAATTTTGTCTATGGGATTATTTGACAAGCTGAATTTAAAATCTCTGTTTATAGCTTAACTATGAAGCTATAAATAATCAAAGCGAAACACACCCATCTACTAGCTGCTGTCCTGTTGCCATCAGTCATTTTGGAGTCCTGCCACATGTTCCAGCGATGCTGCTGTGGACTCTCCCATGAGCAGGTGGTGTAGTGATGGAAGTGGGTAAGACTCAAACCCAGAATTCTCAGTCTCCAACTGAGTCACTTTTTGGAAATAAGAATGCTGGCTAATTTCATGGCTTGTAATTCTGGTCATTCTTGACAGTATTTAAAAAAATAAAACCATTTACAGTGTAAAACTCCCACATCTCCACTTCCAAAGAGTATAAAGAGCCCAAGGGTTGGAATTAAGCATTTCTAGGTTAGAGCTGTGGTTCTCTGGACACGGGCTCTTGTGCAAACCACTTCACATTACTGAGACTCATTGCTTTATTTGTAAAAGGAGAATAGTCATGCCTACCTTATAATTTTCTGAGAGGATTAAGTGAAATACCGTGTGGAAAATGCCTTGACAATTACCTGGCACGTAGGAAATACCTAATGAATGTTAGTCTCCTTGCCCTGCTCCCACCATTGTATATCATGGATCTCCCCACCCTGGGAGACAGTGTAGTTTAATGGAATGACACTGAACTAAAACTTGGCACACCTGGCTTGCAGTTCGGGCTCCACTGCTAACCAGCTCTGAAACGTTGAGTAACCTATTTGGGTTTATTTCCTCATTGTAAACAAGAAGTGTATTAGAGTGGATTATCTCTAAGGTCTCTTTGATCTTACTAACTGTCTGCTTTTATGATCACAGTGTCTAATGGACCATGCCAGCTAAATAAAATTTCACTAGTAGTCATTGCCATTTACTTGATGATGTTCTCCACTGAGGAAATTCCTTAAGAAACTAAAAAAAGCTAAACCAAACCAAACCCCCCAAAAATCCTATGCTTTGCTTTATTGATCATTAAATATCGTGATCATGCAAAGTGGTTTTTCCTCAAAATTAAGTATACCTGCAGGCATAGGCATAATTATTAATAATTAGTCACACTAAGGTTGGATTGGAGCCATTTTATTATTACAGCAGCTATCAAAATTGCTGACACTAAGGAAGTGGCATTGAGAACATCTCAGGGCTGGGTGAGTCCTTGAAATCCAGTTGTGGTTCTTTCAAATGCCAAGCCCTTGTGCTGATGACAGCAGGAAGAAAATTAAAATCAGGAATTTGTTCATATTTTAGTTACCCAGAGAAAAATTTCTCTTTCTTAATATATTGTAGCTATAAAACTTGTGGAGAAGATAAAAGCCTGCTTTTAAAAATCACTAGGATTAGAATTAGTAGGTGAATTTAGCACATCATGAAATACAAGGTCAATATATAAGCATTAATTATATTTCTATATTTCAGAAATAACCCGCTAAAAAATAAAAAGTTTAAAAGTATGCCATTTGCAATAGCATCAGATGACATCAAATATTTAGACTAAATTTAACAAGAGATATGTAAAATCTCTTCAGAGAAATTACAAAATTTTTTTAAAAGATTTTATTCTTTTATTTGAGAGAGCACACAAGCCCGGGGAGGGGAAGAGGGACAAGCAGACTCCCTGATGGGTGCAGAGCCCAACATGGGGCTCCATCCCAGGGCCCTGAGATCATGACCTGAGCTGAAGTCACACACCTAACTGACTGAGTCACCCAGGCACCCCGAAAATTACAAAAATTTTTAAGGGAAATTAAAGAAGACCTAAGTAGAGGGATTTTTTATATTTATGGGATGGAGATTCCAGAAAAAGTTCCCACACATATATTGCCACAACATAAAACAAATGTAATACCATGTGCAGTGCAGAAAAGAATATTTTCAATAAATGTCACTGGGTCAATTGGTTATCCATATGGAAAAACTAGATCTTGACTCCCCCCTCATACTGTACACAAATATCAATTCCAGGCACAGTGCATATCTAACTATGAAGAATAAAATAATGAAATTTCCAGAAGGTAACATAGAAGTATATTTTTATGACATTTGGAAAAGGTGAACATTTTTTAAACAGAACACCAAAAGTGCTAACCACAAAGGAAAAGACTGGTAAATTGGACTACGTTAAAATAAGGAATTTCTATCATCAAAAGATAACTAAGAGAGTGAGCAGACATGTCAAGGAGTGGGAGAAATTTGCAATATGCAAGTATAGGGTAAAGTGCTCGTAAACTATGTTAAGAGCTTCCACAGCAGTCCTCCACTAGAAAAACGTACAAGAGGGAATGCAAGTGAATATATAAAAAGATGATCAGTCTTGCTCTTCAGCGAGATGCAGGTAAATCTCATTGATATACATCTGCCTAGACATCTGCCAGAGTGGCCAAAATTTGAAAGACTGACATTATCAAGTGTTGTGACAATATGGAACAACTTGGTCTTTTGTATATTGCTTGGGGCATTATAAATTGGCATAACATCTTTATAAAATTGTTTGGCAGTGCCTAAAAAGCTAATTATGCACATACTAGGAGGAGAATATGCAACAGGGACTGTGTATGGCCTTCAGAGGCTGAAATATTGACTCTCTGTGCCTTTAGAGAAAAAATTTGCTCAACTCCTCTTGTCTGACACCCTCCCGTTGTACAGATTATGAAACGGAGGCCAGAAAGAAATGACATCCCGAAGCATCCAGCTAGGTGATAAGAGAACTAGGCCTGGAAGTTAACTTTTTTTTTTTAGCTCACATGATACTGTTCTCTTCACCGATTAATGTGCCTCTTCTGTATCTTCAACCCAGATCTCTCACTAGACTTAGCTACCCAGACCACTGAAAGCTCAATTCATCATCCTCCTTAACTACATTTCCCCCCACCTTGACTTCTCTCCATCCTTCTCACCTGTCTCAGCATCTACCTCCCTGTCCAGGCACCACTCAGGAAGCAAAGGGCATTTTCAGCAACTCTTTTTTGCTCCATTGCCTTTATTTAATTGATCACCACGACCTGTCAGTTTTTTCTTAAAATACTTCATAACTAACCCTCTTTTCTATTCCAACCACTTGCTTTCCTTCAATTCATCCACAACCTGAATAATCTTGCTAAAGGGGAGATTTAATGGCTCATTTGTCTACTTAAATAGTAGATTTTATTTTATTTATTTTATTTTTTAAGATTTTATTTACTTATTTGACAGAGAGAGACAGCCAGCAAGAGAGGGAACACAAGCAGGGCGAGTGGGAGAGGAAGAAGCAGGCTTCCAGCGGAGGAGCCTGATGTGGGGCTCGAGCCCAGAGCACCGGGATCACGCCCTGAGCCAAAGGCAGACGCTTAATGCCTGCGCCACCCAGGCGCCCCTAAATAGTAGATTTTAATAGTGAATTAATAACAAGATCTTCCTCCCCTTTTTAAACCAGGACTAAAGTTCAAAATCATGAAAAATAATCTCAATAAACATAATTATACCCACCATTATTTTTCATGGTGGTAAAAATTTTAAGTATTTCCTTTTTTTTTTTTTTTTGAGAGAGTGCAAGGGTGGGGAGGAGAGAAAATTTTAAGCTCTGCGCTGATTATGTAGCCTGACACGGGGCTCCATCTCATGACATTGAGATCATGACCTGAGCCCAAACCAGGAGTAGGTCACTTAACAGACTGTGGGAGCCACTCAGGCGACCCAAATTTTTAAGTATTTCACCCTCCTAATGATGTCTAATTTCGTTCTTCCGTACTCATTCATCCATTTATTCATTCATTCTACTGAAAAAATATGCATTGAGCAAGGCATTAATATTATTTCTTACCAGCGTTCAGAAAATGAGTCTTGCTGCCTGAAACTGGCCACGCCCATTCATTTACGTTTGATCTGTGACTGCTTTCACGCTACATCCGTGTGTGAAAATTAATTCAGTTTCCATCATTTAGAGATGTTCTATATGGTAGCCACAGACAGATGTGGCTATTTAAATTTAAATTAATTAAAATAAACAAAGGTTCTGCGCCTCAACTGCAGTAGCCATATTTCAAGTGCTCAGTTGCATGTGGTAGGTGGATATTATGTTAGCAATAGGTACATACACTGTTTTATTGTCTGATCCCTACCTTTTTCTGCAGTCATCTCTTGTCACTACCTTTTAGAACTCTATACTTCAATGATAGTGAAGTGCTATAAATTCCAGAAACATTGCTAGTTTATGCAATCACGCCTTTGCCCGTGCTCCACCCTCTGCCCAGAAAGCTGGTCCCTATGGTAAACCTCTATTCTTTCAAAACCAACTCAAATGTTACCTCTTTTAGGAAACCTTCCATGTTTCTCTCCCTTTATTCCTCTCTTAAGAATTTCTACACATTAGACATATTTTTGTTGGTGTATTTATAACAAAGAATTGATTGTTTTTACTGTTCTGTGGACTGTGAAAAATCCTTGAGGGTGAGGGCTATGCCTAGTTCAAGAGTCGGCAAATGTTTTCTGTAAAGGGCCATATAGTACATAAGTTTGACTCTGAAAGTCACGTTGCCTCAAACACAATTATTAAGCACTACTGATAAAGTGTGAAAGCAGTTACAGACCAAATGTAAATGAATAAGCATGGCCAGCTTTAGCCAACAGGCATCATTTTCTGACTCCTGGTCAGGAATGATCATAATGCTTTGCTCAAGACATATTTTTGAGTAGAATGAATGAATGAATGAATATGAAGACCAAAACTACATAACATTAGGAAAGTGAAATGCTTTAAATTTTACCACTGCAAAAACAATGCTGGGTGTAGTTATGTTTAAAGAGATTAATTTTCTTGATCTTGAAACTTAATCCTGATTTAAATAAAATGGAAGAGAGAGATCTTATTATGTAATTCACTATTAAACACATATATTAAACAAGTATATCACTACATGACAAATTTCATTCTTCAAATATTTTATTCTTTTGACATAACCAGCTTTCTTTGTAATCATAAGCACTTTAAGTAGTAAGAAACATTATGAACAAAAAGGGACACATAGTTAAAGACCTCTGTCTGTTGCTGGGCTCTGTCTGTGGGTACTGGCATTCCTGGAGCACACCAAGGGAGGGACTGTCTGCTTCGTCTAGACTGGAGGAGATCGCAGTACAGCTGTAGCTAGGGAGTCCCAGCTCAGCCAGAGGAGCCCTGCGTGGTGCATGAGCAATTACCAAGCTAAGAAGCTGCCTGCTGGAACCCTCCCCACCAAAAAATGCTTGGCTGCTTTCTGGGTGTCTGTCTGGATTTGGATTCCCCAAGGGTTGGAAAACCTGCCATCCCAAACACTTTCCTCTGCCTTTGCCATGGAGTGAGCTAATGGGACCAAGGCTCTACCTGAAAGCTCTTTTTAACTCTATTGTGTGTCTAAGCCAGGGGGTGGGTGGAGAAGACAGAGAAACTGTGAGCCTTGGAGATGTGTACATTGGCTAGGGCTAAATGTGCATTGATTAATACCAGGGTAAGAAATTGTGGCCTGAGAGTCTATGGCTAAGAGGATGCTAATTATATTTTTTTCTCACATCTTGCCTCAGGCCAGGGCTCAGGTTGCCAAGTATAAGTGTGGGCTGGAGAACTTTTTCTTGTTTCTATTGTTTTCAAAAGCCATTTCATGTTCAAATCCTTTATAACACAAATGAATGCTCATTAGGTGAATTAAACAAACAAGAGACTCTGGTCATGGATTAATCTCCAGAAATTTGCAGTTGCTTGATCAATTCCCTTTGGGGGGAAAAAAGTCTCAAATTCATGCTCAAAGAAGATGGACGCCCATGGTCTCAAGTCTGGAAATGCCCAACACTTCAAGTTATCCAGACATTACTGATGACTCAGCATATGCATTGTGTTAAGAGTCAGGCCAACCTGGGTTTAAATCCAAGTTCCTCATACATAAAATGAGTACAGTTATCCCTACCTCATATTCCAATGACAAGGGAGGGCATAGGTATCACACTCCAGGTAGAATGTAGGTTCTAAATAGCTTGTGTTGGGATCTTTGTTTTTGCTAAATGAGGCCCGCTGGCTCCGGTTGGGCAGGCACAATGCAGGAACATCTCTTCCTTGTCTTCAGAACATCAGAGCTACAGTGGGGCAAACTCATAGTAGACACACAATAGTAACTGGATCAAGATTATGTTTTAAAACTTTTTTTGAAAAAGGATTTTAAGTGATCTCTACACCCAATGTGGGACTTGAAATCACAACCCTGAGATTAAGAGTCATATGTTCTACCAACTGAGTCAGTCAGATATCTCCAAGATTATTTTTTAAAGTCTTTCTTTGGCTATTTGATTTACCATGTTCTTTCAGGCCCATATATAAGCCTTGTAGCAGGTCACACTACAACCAGACAGACCCTTCTGTATCACTTATACTTGTATGCTACACATTATTTATTAATTTTTGCAGCTGGCCAGTTTTATCACCTGGGTCATCTTGCTTCACCTCACCTTTTCTGGAGAAATTTTGAAACTGCCTGTCTCTTTCAGACAGAGTGGCTTTGAGTTCCTATTACAACATTCACAACTATTTGGCTAGTTTCATCACCAGGATCACCACTCCTTATCACCTTAAGTGACATCATTAAGTAACTAGGTTCCTGACTAGGCCAGGAGACTTCCAACTAGAAAATGTTCTTGAGGATTCCATAGGGCTTTCTCTTGTGATTGAGGGAGACAGAAGTGCTTAGATGAATTACTGAGATCTAATAATGTTTCCTGGTGGAAGGCTTTAAGTGAAATTGTGGAAATGTTTGGGCCATTCATCCAGCAAAGAGTTGTTAAAAAATAAATCCACCCAGCCCACTAGAACATAAGCACTCTGAGGACAGGATTCATATGATTGTTCTATTGCTGTGTCCCAGTGCTTTGAACAGTGACTAGTTTGAAAAAATTTTGCAGAAACAACAAGTGAGAGCCTTGTAGAGCCCTTACAGGTTATAGGTATACAAATCACTATGATAGAAATGGAGGCATTGAAGAAGGAAGACCTGAACCAGCTTGAGGGAGTCATGGAAGGATCATTGGTTGGGGGGGGGCGGGGAGCAGTTTGAGCTAGGCTTGAAGGATGTTCAAGAGTTGTCAAATGAATGCATGATGGAATTTCAGACAGAGGAACTAGTGTGTATGAAGCAGAAAGAGGTAAGATAGCATAGTATATTCCAGGAATTGAAAACAGTTTGGGATGGCAGATGTTGGTAGGAAATGATTTGGCAAGATGTCAGAAGACAGATCATGAATGATTTTCCATGTCCTGTTAAAGGGTTTGGATTTTATCCTGCAGGTAATAGGTGAGTCACTGAAGTGTTGAAAGCAGGAAAGTGACAAAATATATTTTACAGCGGTCTCTCCAGAAGACAGATTTGAGAAAATAAGACAGAGGCAGGAAGACGTAGAAGGTCATTGTAGTGGTTTAGAGACTGAGAGAAGAGAGATGATTAAGGCAGAGCAGTGGGATGGTAAAAGAATGGGCTTGATATACTTTCAAGAAGTAAAGTTTATATATAAGTTGGATTCAAAAAAGAAGGAAGAGCTAAGAGGTTCTCTGAAGAGGTTACTGATTTGGGCAGCTCAACCAATGGGAAGGAAGTGATTTGCAGGCAAAGAGATGAGGGAACATTACCAAGGCTTACCATGGAAAGCAGAAAGAGAAGAAGCCTGTGAACAAAAACCCAGGAAACACCAAGATTCAAGCATCAGGCAGAGAGAAGGGAAGAAAGAGGAAAGAGAGGTGCCACAGACCAAGGGAAAGGAGGGTTTCAAGAATGAGGACACCCTCAATAGTGCCACATGAATAAAGACCACTGGATCAGGAATTAGGAAACTGTAGGTGATAGGAGCATTTTGGTGCTAGAGGAGTATTTGGTGATGAGAGCATTTTGGTGGTAAAGTAGGGGTTTAGGACAGGTTCCAATGGGTTACAGAGGAAATGGCAAGTTATAAAGTGAAGACAGCAAGTGTAGACCCTTATTTATGGATATTCAATTGGCAAAGGGGAAAGGAAAAAGTAGTAGAACTGAACTCAGAGAAATACATAGGCTTGAGGAAAGTTTTTGCTGCCATGTTTTTTGTTTTATTTTGTTTCCAAACGTAGAACAGACCTGTGCAAAAGGGACAATAATTTGGAGAGATGGGAAGAGTAAAGATACAGGCAAAAGGATTCCCCCCACCCTTTTTATGAAACGAGGTAATGGGATTTAGTTAAGGAGAGAGGAATTAATCTTGGGTAGAAAGAGCGACCTTCCTCCTTTGGACATGGAGTATGTTGGGGACAGATACGAATAAGCAACTGCACCATAAATTAAAACAGCCCACTTGCCTTATAATAGATGGCCTTTCTGACACCATCCAGAAAAAAAAAAAAAAGAGAAAAGATCCTAGAAACTACAAAACTCCTAAGTCTCTCTCCATCCTCTTTCCTGCCCAGCTTACAAAGGCTGGATAAAAGCACGGGCTTTGGGGCTAGACCCCCTGGGTTCACACGACAGTTATATTACTTATTGCCTATACAACCTTGGGCAACTTCTTCGCTTTTGTATGTCACAATTGCTTCATCTGCAAAATTAATATAATAGACAACACTACCTACTAAGGTGGGTAAGGAATAAATACTAGGTAAAATACTCAGAACAGTGCCTGTCAATAGTAGGCACAGAATAAATGCTAGCTCCTGTGATACTAGGAAATCTGGTAGGCTCACCAGATACTAAAAGCAAACACAACTTATAGGAAGAAAGATGCTAAGTTTTACAATACAGAAAGGAGACCTCTCAGTTTCACCAAGAATAGGACAATGTCTTTGTTAAGTGAACAAAAGCCCTAACTTGAATCATAAAAACAAACTCACAGCCCCTCAATCAATCCCAAAACGCAAGTCAGTTTACAGAACCCCTTGAATGGAGGAGGAAGCTGGGTCCCATTGAGGACTAGTACACTGCCAAAAATTCATGCTGTTAATCTTCCTCCTAATCTTCCCCAGAGGGGCCTATAGCCTTTTTTCCAGGATAACCATGCATTGGGGGAAAATAAATAATCAGAATTTTTGTGGACTGTTGGACATTGGCTCTGAACTGACACTGATTTTAGGAGCTCCAAAATATCACTATGGTATGGTCAGAGTAGGGGTTTATGGAGATCAGGTTGGTAAGACTTTAGCTCAGGTTTATCTAATAGTATGCCCAGTGGGTACCTGAACCCACCTTATGGTTATTTCCCAGTTCTAGAATGCATGATAAGGATAGACATACTCAGCTGATGGCAGAATCCCCACGTTGGTCCTTGACCTGTGGAGTGAGGCTGTTATTATGGAAAAAGCCAAGTGGCAGCTACTAGTACTGCCTCTTCCTAGAAAAATAGTAAACCAAAAGCAATACAGCATTCGTGCAGAGACTTCAGAGATTAGTACCACCATTGACGACTTGAAAGATGCAAAAATGGTGATTCCTACCACATCCCCATTCACCTTGCCTATTTGGCCTGCACAGAAGACAGATGGACCTTGAAGAATGACAGTGCGCTATTATAAGTCTAACCAGGTGATGACTCCCATTATAACTGCTATATCAAATGTGTTGTTATTGCTTGAGGAAATTAACACATCCCCTGGTACCTATGCAGGTATTGATCTGAAAAATGTCTTTTTGTTCATCCCTGTCCACAGACTCACCAGAAGCAATTTGCTTTCATCTGGCAAGGCCAGCAATACACTTTCACTGTCTTATCTCAGTGGTATGTCAACTCTTCAACCCTACGTCATACTTTAGTTTTCAGGAATCTTGATCCCCTTTCCCTTCTATAAGATATCATACTGATCCATTACATTGATGATGCTGTGCTGATTGGACCTAGTGGGAAAGAAGTATCAGCTATTCTATGCTGATTGGTAAGATGTTACATGTCAGAGGATGGCAAATAAATCCGACTAAAATTTAGGGTTCTTTTACTGCAGTGAGATTTCTAGGTCCCCAGTGGTGTGAAGTATGTCAAGATATATCTTTTAAGGTGGAAGATAGGTGGCCCTTTTTAGTTTTTAGAGGCAACATATTCCTCATTTGAGTGTATTACTCCAGTGCATTTACTGAGTGACCTGAAAAGTTGCTAATTTTGAGTGGGCCCAAAACAAAAAAAAAAGGCTCTGCAATGGGTCCAGGTGGCTGTACAAGCAGCTCTGCCACTTGGGCCATCTAATCCAGCTGATCCAATGGTGCTTGAATGTCAGTGGCAGATAGGGATGCTGTTTGGAGCCTTTTGCAGGTCTCTGCAGGTGAACTGCTGCACAATCCTACCATTTCTATGGTTAACTACTTTCTTTTTCAGAAACAGGTCCTGGTCTGCTACCTTTGTAGAGACTGGACACTTAACTATAGATCAAAACATTACCATGTGTCCTGGGATGCCAATCATGAACTGGGTGTTATCTGACCCATGGGTGTGCACAGCAGCTTCCTCATCAGATGCAAGTGGTTATATACATGATCAGGACCAAGGGGATCATAAAGACACAAATGAGTTCTATGACGAAGCGGCCAAATGCCCATAGTCTCTACTTCTACTATACCTTTTCTCTCTCAGCCTGTACTAGCACCCCAGAAGAGTCCTCTACCATCAGTTGACAGAGAAGACTCGGGCCTCGCTTCTGGGTAGTTCTGTATTATATCCTAACAGTGGGAAGAATTACAAGCAGTGTACCTGGTTGATCACTTTACTTGGAAGGAGAAGTGGCCAGACATGTGATTATACACTGATTTATGGTCTGTGGCCAATGGTTTGGCTGGATGGTGAAGGACTTGGAAGGAATATGATTAGAAAACTAATGACAAGGAAATTTGGGGAAGAGATAAGTGAATAGACTTCTCTGAATGGATAAGAACATTAAGAAATTTGTGTACTAGGAGAGGAGGTTAAGATGGCGGAGGAGTAGGGGACCCCTTTTTCAGCCGGTCCCCTGAGTTGAGCTG